>NW_028318206.1:100000-442500 GCF_062004578.1 Staurois parvus
CCAGTCCGGACACTTTTACCCCCTTCCTGTCCAGGCCAATTTTCAGCTTTCAGTGCTAACACATGAATGACAATTGTGCGGTCATGCAACACTGTACTCATATGAATTTGTTAGCATTTTTTGGAGACAGATAAAGCTTTATTTTGGTGGTATTTATTCACCACAGGGATTTTAATTTTTTTTGCTATGTAAATTAAAATGTCCAACAATTTTGAAAAAAAGTGTTTTTCTTATAAAATTTTGCAAATAAATAGTATTTCATCATAAATCTTGGCCAAAATTTATTCCGTTATATTTTTTGTAAAAACAAAAATAACCCAAATTAGTTTATAACCAAAATTTTATAATTTTTAAAAAAAAATTTTTACATTTTTTTTATAATATTTTTTTTTTTACATACTGTCACCCTAGCAGTACAGTGTCACCATGGTGACACTGTACTACTTGTGGGGGGTGATGAAGATTTTTTTTTTTTTCTTACACTGATTGCTTTTACACCCATAAAGGATGTAAAAGCAATCATTTCTCCTCTCCTTGCTGCATTCTTGCAGCCATTGAGAAATACTGAGTGAGCTGTGATTGGTCACAGCTTCTCACATAGTACAAGGCTGTTGTAAATAGCCTTGTACCATGTGACCTCTGTGATCATTCACAGATTTCACACATAGTAAGCAATGATGTCACAAGTGACATCTTGCGTACTACTTTGCATGTGATCAGTGATTGGCCAATCAGTGATCACATGATCAGGACCTCGCACAGAGGTCCTGTATGACGATCGGTGTTCCACTGTGTCCGGAGGACACAGCGGGCACCGGATCGTGGTGCTGCGCGCTCCCAGGGAGCGCGCACAAGCAGGGTGCGGGGAGGCCGTTTATAAATCGCCGCCCGACTCTGCACTGCCACCATATAAACAGCCGGACGGGAGGTGGTTAAGGGCCGGTTCACACCACATGCAGTCCAGGGTGGTTTTTTTCAGCATCAAAAACGCATGGAATGTAAGTTATATGGTTTCCAATGACATAGTGCAGTCAGTTCCAGTTGCAGAAAAAAGTAGAACATTAATTTTTTCTGCACTGAACTGTACTGGAACACTAAAACATTTAAAAAAACTCACCTAGTTGTACCAAAAATGCACACGTCGTTATTTAACCACTTCACAACCTCTCTATAGCTGAATGATGGCTACAGCACGGTTGTCCAGGTCTGAGAGGGCGTATTGGGGGGGCTGCTGCACATAGAAGGTTTTTTACTTTCATGCATAGAATGTATTAAGGTAAAAAACCTTGAGCATTTACAACCACTTTAATGAGACCAGAGAAGACCGTTACTTCGCTGAAGTGCGTGGAGGAATCCGTGTCCAACGAGTCCACTGACAGACCGCAGTGATCAGTAATCATGTTGGGGAAACATCCCTCTGCACACTGCAGTCAGTCTTATCTGAGCTGCTGAGTCAGGCTGAAGGAAGGAAGGGGAGGAATCTGTTGTCGGTTTTTTGACAGATGACAGTTTTATTAACGTGCAGATAGCTCTGGATGATCAGTAGGGGGTCAGTAAAAGGGGCATGGTACACTAGAGGAAATCCGAGATTATTATTATACAGGATTTATATTATTATTATTATTATACAGGATTTATATTATTATTATACAGGATTTATATTATTATTATTATACAGGATTTATATTATTATTATTATTATTATTATACAGGATTTATATTATTATTATTATACAGGATTTATATTATTATTATACAGGATTTATATTATTATTATTATTATTATACAGGATTTATATGGCGCCAACAGTTTGCTCAGCACTTTACAATATAACGGGAGACAATACAGCAACAATACAGTTCAATACAAGAGGGATAGGAGGGCCTGATCCTGGGAGCTTACAATCTAGGAGGGAGGGGCAAATGTTCAGGAGGTGCAGCTGCCTAGTGACTGCAAACTTTTTTTATTCAGATGTGAAAGGATTCTAATCAAATGGCTGAAATAAAACCTCTTAATTGAGACGTGGCTAAAGAACGCCCAGGGAGTAGATTTAGCATTGTTATTATGAAAATTCTCCTGTTCTTTAGAGTATAACTAAAGGCAAAACTATTTTTTGTGAAAAAAGTGTGAGAACTGCGCTGAATGCGTGAAAAAATAGATCAAAGGGATGCAAGAGTGGCCTCCTGCATTGCCCAATTTTGGGTCTGTCTAGGTCTCAGCAGAAATTGGCATCCTACCTATTCATTTCGGCCAAACGTGCTATAGCTCAGGCTTGGCGAACCCTTCCGGTTGTCTTCCAGGGGGTGAAGACCGGATGAATGCTATGCTGATCAATGAACAGATGTCTAGTGTTCTTCATGATTCTCATCCGAGATTCCTTAAGGTTTGGGAACCTTCAATACGTTCTTCCTTACCATCCCTGCCTCTGACATGGCTCCAAAGCTAAAGCTGGTCACACAATATGCTAGAAGAATTTTATTTTAAAATGATCGTTTCAGGGACGTTTGTTCGATTTTCAAATCATTAATGGGGTCAATCGGATGTCTGTTTTTGCCCATATAACATAAAAATTCCAAGGAGCAGGTGGGAAAGTTTTTCTCAAACGAGTTTGTAACAGTGAAGGTGAGTTTTGTGTAGGAAATTGCTTTTAAAACACAATTTTGCAATAAATGTAAACAAAATGTTGAAGAACAAAAGACTGAATATATTGAGAATTGTACAAACATTTGTCCAAAAATCTACTAGTGTATGGCCAGCTTACCACATGCTGACCACATCTGACTTCCTCACAGAATGCGCCCCCCAGTGGTGGTGCGCACCCGGTGATCTCCATGATCTGAGGTGTCATTGGACACAGCGATCACAGAGTAAATACAGTTGCTGGTTATCAGCAGCACTTTCCTCACATTGTCACAGCATGAGGAAAATACTGCAGATATCTGGCAGCTGTCATTGAGCAGATTGGCACTGATGATCAGTGCCACCCAGCAGTGCCCTCCTGTGCCCAGCATTGCCACCCAGCAGTGCCCTCCTGTGCCCAGCATTGCCACCCAGCAGTGCCCTCCTGTGCCCAGCATTGCCACCCACCAGTGCCCTCCTGTGCCCAGCATTGCCACCCACCAGTGCCCTCCTGTGCCCAGCATTGCCACCCACCAGTGCCCTCCTGTGCCCAGCAGTGCCACCCACCAGTGCCCTTCTGTGCCCAGCATTGCCGCCCACCTGTGCCCAGCATTGCTGCCCAGCAGTTGTGTTCATCAGTGCCATCAGTCAGTGTCACCCATGAGTGCCCGTCAGTGCTCACCATTGCTGGATATCAGTGCAGCATCATCAATGCTAATCAGTGCCACCTTGTTAGTGCAGCCTATCAGTGCTGCCTATCCGTGCCACCTCATCATTGTCCATCAGTGCTGTCTATCCGTGCCACCTCATCATTGCCCATCAGTGCTGCCTATCCGTGCCACCTCATCATTGTCCATCAGTGCTGTCTATCCGTGCCACCTCATCATTGCCCATCAGTGCATCCTCATAAACGCACATCAGTTAAGGCGAAAAATTACCTGTTTGCAAAATTTTATAATAGAAACAAAGAAACGTTTTTTTTTTTCAAATGTTTTTGCTTATTTTTTGTTTATAGTGCAAAAAATAAAACACCCAGCAGTGATTAAATACCACCGAAAGAAAACTCTAAAAAAAAAAAAATTATAAAAATTTCATATGGGTACAATGTTGCATGACTGCGCAGTTGTCATTCAAAGTGCAACAGCACTGAAAGCTGAACATTGGCCTGGGCAGGTAGGGGGTGCCCGGTAGGCAAGTGGATTAAAGCAGAACTAAAGGGATCTGTACTTGCCTTTCCCTAATCAGATCCTGTCCCTCGCTGGTGCCGGCATGTTCTCCTGTATGCTGGTCTTCGGCCGTCTTCATTGGTCGGAGCGGGATGACGTCACTTCTGCGCATGCACAGGAGGCTGTCATTCCTACACACTGTAAGCCGAGCCGTGCATGCGCAGTTCAGTTTACATTGCCGAGAAGATAAAACAATGCAACATGGAGATTGCTAATTACAGCTAGTACAATGTACACCATCCCTTCATTGCTTTTTCCATGGGAATTCTACTGATGTATTGAAGATATCGCTGCCTACTGACCAGTGCAACTGCATGGGCATGCTGGTTTGCCTTTAAACCCTTTACACAGCCTACAGCTAGATCTTACCCACTGAGCCACAGCCCTCTCAAGATCATGTTGAATTTTGTGGTGTCACATTTATGTGGCTCATACTGTTAGTGTATCTAAACCCATAAACAAATATAATTTATTGCACCGTAAGATGGCTGTGTTCATTTTCATTTTTCAGGCTTTTTCCCACATATTTTTATCTGGTAATGCTTTGAATAACACTTCCTGTCCTGGTGGCTCCGCTCACTCCTTCACTAAATCTATAGTGGGGGTTGTCATCCCACAGTCTGGACTTCAGACATGCGTGCTTTCATTCACTTGTGGACACCATAGCACTTCATTGGAAGATTTGTCAGCACACAGCACTTTCACATTGGATTTGGGACTTTTGTGTTCATTCACTTTTATGTATTTGGACTTTTATAGCACTTTAGAAATACATTATTTGGAATATTAGTATTTGTGTTCATTTATGTTTTTTGGATATATAGTGTTTAGGTATTGAGTTTGATTGTTTTAGTGCACAGCGCTCTCATTTCATTTATGGTTTTGGTATTTTCCGGTGTTCAGGAGGAGTAGCAGGAGTTCACTGTATTTATTCATACATTTATTCATTCATTGTTATTCATTTTGTGTTTTTATTTGTTGGATGTAGCGCAGGTTTTTCTTTTCACATATACTGATGGGGCCCTGATGAGGCTGCAGTGATGGGGCCCTGATGAGGCTGCAGTGATGGGGCCCTGATGAGGCTGCAGTGATGGGGCCCTGATGAGGCTGCAGTGGTGGGGCACCGATGAGGCTGCAGTGGTGGGGCACCGATGAGGCTGCAGTGGTGGGGCACCCATGAGGCTGCAGTGGTGGGGCACCCATGAGGCTGCAGTGGTGGGGCACCCATGAGGCTGCAGTGGTGGGGCACCGATGCGGCTGCACTGATGGGGCCACTGATGAGGCTGCACTGATGGGGCACTGATAGGTGGCCATCCAAGCTGTCAGGGGGCTCCTGGACTGCCCAGACCCAACTCGGAGTCACAGTCAGAGCCTGTTTGGTAGGAAACCGGAGTACCCAGAGGAAACCCACGCAGGCACAGGGAGAACATGCAAACTCCAGGCAGGTTTGCTGTGGTTGTGATTCGAACCGATGACCCTAGTACTGCCAGGCCGAAGTGCTAACCATACAGCCTCTGTGCTAAATCCATTAGTATGTGGCCAGCTTAAGGCTTTAACAATGATCTAGATTTTAAGGGCTATTTACTTAAAGAGCTAATGTTCTGCCCATTTGTTTGTAAATCTTGCTGCTTGTCATCAAAGTGCCATAAACCCTTGATGATTAACAAATAAATGGGCAGAACAGACACAGCATGAGATCTTCATTTACAATCAGGAGTTAAAGGGCCTCTGCAAAAAGCAGCGGGAATGTCTTCTCATTGAAGTGTAATTAAAGCTTTTGTCCTTTTTGAAGAGCCTTCTTTGAGTAAATGTCCCTTTAAATATTGACTGTAGACCAGGGCTTTATGGACTCTGTGCGCCCATTTCCATGTGAATGCTTCGTCTAAGGGCATTATTATGGTGAAATTCGTTTATTTGCTTTTAATGTTACAACCAATGGCAGCGCATGGATTTCCATCAATTCCATTTCTTCAGCCAAAATTCCAGCTGTGGGTAGCCTTGTCGGCACCAACTGGCTCCAAACACTCCGAGAAGCTCGGTGGAAAAATCTCTGCTTGGGCTTTGTGGCAGCCGGGGGGGGGAGCAGCTGTGAATACAATATCCTACAGGAAAGATTTGTCCATCCACACTGTTTAGCCTGGATGGGGAATTTCTATCTTGCCGTGTATGGATAGAAGCTAGCCCGAGGCTTCTGGAAGTCTGCTGTAAGTTCCTGCTACTCTTCATTTGTAGCCTGGTGGTATATGAGAAGAGTCACCCTGCAATCTGAATAATTTACTGTTTTTTTTTTTTTTAGATCTTCAAGATGAGACTACACAAGAAAAAAGTGACCCATGTGGAATTTAACCCCCGGTGTGACTGGCTTCTGGCCACAGCCTCTGTGGATCAAACCGTTAAGCTCTGGGACTTGAGGAACATCAAGGACAAGTCCAGCTGTTTATATACAATGCCTCACACCCGCGGAGTCAACTCTGGTATGGCTTGTGTGTTTGTTAGGAAATTGAAGTCTAAGAGAAAAAATGTATTCTGTCACAGATTACCAGTCCTTAGATGTGGTGGCTGCATTAGTTTTCTTATGCTTCTTTTTTCACCTGGTGATCCTGCCAGTAACACATTTCCTGTCCTAGAGTGACAACACTAGCGTCCCTATATCTATGGGGGTTGTCACCTTAGCAGAGGAGGCTAAGACTACAGACCCCCCCCCCCCCTTTCCAAATAAAGACTAGAGAGCCCAGGGCCATCTTCCCTGAAACAGGTGTATGAACACAGAATGCTTCATCATTTTCACTTTTTTTTGTGCAGCTTACTTCAGTCCTTGGGATGGAGCTAAACTACTCACCACCGACCAGCACAGTGAAATCCGCGTGTACTCAGCCAGTGACTGGTCCAAGCCTCAGCGCATTATTCCTCATCCACATCGCCAGTTCCAGCATCTGACTGCCATAAAGGTTTGTTGGCTTTTTGACACAGAACACTTATTTGTTCACTCCCTCATTATCTCACGTCTGGACTACTGCAACTCCCTCCTCACCGGCCTACCCCAACACAGGCTATCCCCGCTTCGGTCTATCCTGAACTCAGCGGCTAGACCAGGGGTGGGCAAACTTTTTGACTTGAGGGCCGCAATGGGTTCATATATTGGACCCGGGGGCCGGACCAAGAGTAGATAGTAATTCATCCCTCATACAGTAATTCATCCCCCATACAGTAATTCATCCCCCATACAGTAATTCATCCCCCATATTAATTCATCCCCCATATTAATTCATCCCTCATATAGTAATTCATCCCCCATATAGTAATACATCCCCCATAGTAATTCATCCCCCCTATAGTAATTCACCCCCCATATTCATTCCCCATATTAATTCATCCCTCATATAGTATTTCATCCCCCACAGTACTATTCCCCCCCAAGTAGTAAGCCAAGTCCCCCCTGTGTCAATTCACTTACCTTTGCTCCGCGCGTTCCTCTCGCCGTGTTCCCGCGCCGTTCCGGTCTTCAGGGCGGACTGTGAGAGGAGCCTAGCTCCCCTCCCCTCACGTTCGTCACGCTGCCCCGCCTACACACATCCTGACAGCCAATGTTTGCCTGCCCTGGCTGTGTTTTTTTTTTTTTAGCACGCTCCGCAGGCCGGATTAAAAGGTCCGCCGGGCTGTAGTTTGCCCATTGCTGGGCTAGACTCATTCACCTTTCCAACAGCTCTATTTCCGCCACCCCCCTCTGTCATTCCCTCCACTGGCTCCCGATTGCCCAACGCATTAAATTCAAACTACTAACACAGACATACAAAGCCATTCATAACGCTGCCCCAAACTACCTCACCGACCTGATACCCAAATACCACCCAACCCGTACTCTTCGCTCCTCACAAGACCTCCTACTTTCTAGCTCCCTGGTCTCCTCCCATGCCCAACTGCAGGACTTCTCCAGGACTTCCCCCATCCTCTGGAACTCACTACCCCAATCCATCAGACTGTCACCTACCCTCCTCACCTTTAGGCGCACCCTGAAAACCCATCTCTTCAGGGAAGCCTACCCCAACCTCACCTAACAGCCGATCTCCTCCACTCCTCCTAGCACTCCATCCCCCACAGCCACTTCCTCCTGTACCACTATCCCCTCCCTCCTAGATTGTAAGCTCCAAGGAGCAGGGCCCTCTAACCCCTCATGTATTGTTTTGTTACTGTATTGTCTCATGTTCTGTCCCCCACTATAATGTACAGTGCTGAGCAAACCTTTTGGTGCTATATAAATACTGTATAATAATAATATTAATAGCTAAAAAGAAACCAAAACCTGTCCAGTGCTGTAATTACTTTCCACCACCAGATATCCTCAGACTTTGGGGTTAAAGAATGCCCAGGATATACTTTGAATATAGGGTGACCTCGGTTTAAAAATGCTATGTCCATGACTCAAATGATTGATTTTGCCCAAAATTTTATCTTTTAAACAGTTGAGCAAATTTGTATTGTTTAATGAATAGTTTTTGGGGGTGGAACACTTTGCAGGCCCACTACAGCTCCTGCTGTGGATTATAAAGATCTCTGAAATTTCAAGTGGTTCTAAAGCCGTAAGGGTTTTCAGCTTCATGTATTCTATGCATTAAGTTGAGAAACCTTCTGTGCTGCAGCCCCCCTGATAGGAATCAGCCTACAGTGAAGGAAATCAGTATTTGATCCAATGCTGGTTTTGAATGTTTGCCCACTCACAAAGAAATGATCAGTCTAAAAATCAAATGGTAGGTGTATTGTAACACTGAGAGACAGAATAGCAACAAAAAATTCAAAAGAAATGTATGTCTAACAAATGATGCACTGATTTGCATGTTCATGAGCGAAATACATATTTGATCCCCTATCACGCAGCAGGATTTCTGGCTACCAGGTGTCTTTCATACAGGTAACAAGCTGAGATTAGAAGCAGTCTCTTAAAGGGAGTGCTGCTAATCTTATTTTGTTACCTGTATAAAAGACACCTGTCCACAGGAGCAATCAAACAATCAGATTTTAAACTCTCCACCATGGAGAAGACCAAAGAGCTTTCCAAGGATGTCAGGGACGAGACTGTAGACCTACACAAGGCTGGACTGAGCTACAAAACTATTGCCAAGCAGCTTGGTGAGAAGGTGACAACAGTTGGTGCAATCAGTCGCAAATGGAAGAAACGCAAAACAACTGTCAGTCTCCCTAGATCTGGTGCACCGTGCAAGATCTCAGTGTCTGTAGCCCCTGTCCTCGTTATTTTCACCCTCAGGCCTTGGAGAGAAAAAAAGCTCCAGACACTGAAGTGTCCAAGCTAAATCTCTGAAAGTTTAATGCGTGACAAGAACTATTATACAGAACTCAGTAGGCGTTGCTTAATCTCAGGATGAACAATGAAACATTCCATTCTTATCAATATAGTTACGGGAATAACAGAAACTGCAGATACAGTCAGGTCCATAAATATTGGGACATCGACACAATTCTAACATTTTTGGCTCTATACACCACCACAATGGATTTGAAATGAAACGAACAAGATGTGCTTTAACTGCAGACTGTCAGCTTTAATTTGAGGGCATTTACATACAAATCAGGTGAACGGTGTAGGAATTACAACAGTTTGCATATGTGCCTCACACTTGTTAAGGGACCAAAAGTAATGGGACAGAATAATAATCATAAATCAAACTTTCACTGTTTAATGCTTGGTTGCAAATCCTTTGCAGTCAATTACAGCCTGAAGTCTGGAACGCATAGACATCACCAGACGCTGGGTTTCATCCCTGGTGATGCTCTGCCAGGCCTCTACTGCAACTGTCTTCAGTTCCTGCTTGTTCTTGGGGCATTTTCCCTTCAGTTTTGTCTTCAGCAAGTGAAATGCATTCTCAATCGGATTCAGGTCAGGTGATTGACTTGGCCATTGCATAACATTCCACTTCTTTCCCTTAAAAAACTCTTTGGCTGCTTTTGCAGTATGCTTTGGGTCATTGTCCATCTGCACTGTGAAGCGGCGTCCAATGAGTTCTGAAGCATTTGGCTGAATATGAGCAGATAATATTCCCGAAACACTTCAGAATTCATCCGGCTGCTTTTGTTAGCAGTCACATCATCAATAAATACAAGAGAACCAGTTCCATTGGCAGCCATACATGCCCACGCCATGACACTACCACCACCATGCTTCACTGATGAGGTGGTATGCTTAGGATCATGAGCAGTTCCTTTCCTTCTCCATACTCTTCTCTTCCCATCACTCTGGTACAAGTTGATCTCGGTCTCATCTGTCCATAGGATGTTGTTCCAGAACTGTGAAGGCTTTTTTAGATGTCGTTTGGCAAACTCTAATCTGGCCTTCCTGTTTTTGAGGCTCACCAATGGTTTACATCTTGTGGTGAACCCTCTGTATTCACTCTGGTGAAGTCTTCTCTTGATTGTTGACTTTGACACACATACACCTACCTCCTGGAGAGTGTTCTTGATCTGGCCAACTGTTGTGAAGGGTGTTTTCTTCACCAGGGAAAGAATTCTTCGGTCATCCACCACAGTTGTTTTCCGTGGTCTTCGGGGTCTTTTGGTGTTGCTGAGCTCACCAGTGCGTTCCTTCTTTTTAAGAATGTTCCAAACAGTTGTTTTGGCCACGCCTAATGTTTTTGCTTTCTCTCTGATGGGTTTGTTTTGTTTTTTCAGCCTAATGTTGGCTTGCTTCACTGATAGTGACAGCTCTTTGGATCTCATCTTGAGAGTTGACAGCAACAGATTCCAAATGCAAATAGCACACTTGAAATGAACTCTGGACCTTATATCTGCTCATTGTAATTGGGATAATGAGGGAATAACACACATCTGGCCATGGAACAGCTGAGAAGCCAATTGTCCCATTACTTTTGGTCCCTTAACAAGTGGGAGGTACATATGCAAACTGTTGTAACTCCTATACCGTTCACCTGATTTGGATGTAAATACCCTCAAATTAAAGCTGAATTTAAAGCACATCTTGTTCGTTTCATTTCAAATCCATTGTGGTGGTGTATAGAGCCAAACATGTTAGAATTGTGTTGATGTCCCAATATTTATGGACCCGACTGTAGTTGAGGGATACCATGTACGGTAGTTCCATTTACAGAAATGAAACTAGTCTCAGAAAATGAGAGAGAAGTTACAAAACCGAAACTAACTGTTCACACATCTAGAAATAGAGGCATTATACAAAATTGATGCCAGTTAATAAGACATATTTCCTTACCCCCCCCCCCCCCTTTTTCTTACCTGAGCCCGATCCAATCCAGCGAGGTGCACAAGAGCAGAGGCTCTAGCCGCTGTCTGCCTCCTCATTTGGCAGATTGGCTCCTGCTGCTGTCAATCAAATGCTGTGACATGGGTTTAGGGGTGGGGTTGAGCCACCCGCTCTGTGTCAATGGACACAGACAGGGCAGCTTGAGAGTGAGCCCACACGGGTGCCCCCATGGAAAGCGGCTTTCTATGGGGGCACCCACCGAAGAGGAAGGGCCAGGAGCATCAGTGGGGGACCCCAGAAGAGGAGGATCAGGAATGCTCTGTGAAAAAACATTACACAGAGCAAGTAAGTATAGACGTTTGTTATTTTATTAAAAAAAAAAAAAAATCTAATTTCACTTTAATATGTTTAATTATATTTTTCTTTAATATTATTTCAGGCCTCATGGCATCCTCGTTATGACCTGATTGTAGCCGGGCGATATCCAGATCCCCAGTTCCCGGGGTACACTGCAGATGAGTTGCGCACAGTGGATGTGTTTGATGGGCAGACTGGAAATATAGTCTGCCAGCTGTATGACCCCTACGCATCTGGGATCGTTTCAGTAAGATATTCTGTTCACCATTATCATTCTTGATTCATATGGTGCTGCCTTGGGGTTTAAAGTGTACCTGTGGCTTTAGAGCAGACAAAGAACCATTAAGGATTTGAAAGATAAAATTAACCCCTTGACGCCGAGCGCACGCAAATTAGCAGCCTCTCATAGCTGTTTTTTTTCCATAGGGCCACTAATTTGCGTACCTGTCTTTTCTGCTAGGAGCGTGCCATGCACAAAGACCGGGGTGTCACTAAGAGCCTCGGGACCCGGAACTCCCGATTCCGGGTCACATGATCGCTGTGATAGTCTCTGATTGGCTATCACAGTGATCAGTCACTATGAAGCCCACCCCCCTTGTTCTCTCTCTCTGAATGGAGGAGAGAGATACATTGTATATCTCCCTGTCCTTTCAAAGAGAATAAAAAACAAGTGTGAGTAATAAAATAAATAAAAATAATAATAAAAAATTAAACAAAAATCCCTAGATCAAGGTTTGACCTAGGTCTGTGTCAGGGTTAGTGTTTTGGTCAAGGTCAGGGTTTTTTTGTTTTTTTTTTTTTGGGTGTAATGTATTTTTTTAATTAGTTTCAGTGGCAAAATTGAAAAAAAAAAAAAAGAAGTAAATTGTGTACAACGGTTTCTGGGCCGTATTGCGGGTACAAACAACAACTAACATACACACATGTGGTATTGTTGCGATCGTCAGAAGCAGAAGTTATTTTGGGTTGTTCTTTGGTGGTAGGTTATGGTAGTACCAAGAAATATACAGCTAAATTTAAAAAAGGGTTTTTTATTTTTATTTTTTACTATTTTGGGGCAGTTTTCCTTTAGGTAAAAAAAAAAAAAAAATCAGGAGATATTCATTACCATTTACCACCAAATGAAATCCCAATTTTTCATGAAAAAAAACAGGTATAATCCCCCTGGATGCTCAAAGTAGTTATATGTACGGTTTTACTAACACAGATCAAAGTTGAAAATTGTGCTTAGGCGTTCAGATTTGTTTTCCCCTTAGGCGTGAAGGGGTTAAACCACTTTGTGACCATAATGCACCTTGTTAGGTGTCCTGTTCAGCGCTCTATGCAGTGAGAATAGTAATAAGGCAATGGAAGGCTTGAAATGCACAAGTCTGAGACCCCCTGTTGTCAAACTGACAAATAAGTCCTAGAGTAAGGGCTCATTCACATCACCTTGCAAGTAAAAATGCTTGTGTGCTGGTTTGCAATTTGTAGGGGTGTGAGATGTGTTGTTACAATGCATCCGACTGTTTGCTTCTTTTTAAAATCTAAACTTTATTAAAATGTCACAAAAAGACACTGCATGCAAGTCTATACACCACAGTGTATTGTGTGCTGCATAAAAATGTTTTGGTTTTTTTTGGGGGGGGGGGGGGATTTTTTCATGTTTTATTTTACTTTTACATTTTTTTCACTATCTGAAGTGCGGAGTAGGGGTGTGGGGTACATAGTGGGGTGTGGTGAAGATCCAAATCTGACTGGGATATAACAAATTTGATAGGATTACTTCCTGTAATAACATATTTCTGTGTATTGTAGTTTACATATTATATCTGACCTTTTTCCATTCTGTTTTATTTGTAGCTCAATAAATTTAACCCAATGGGAGATCTGTTGGCATCAGGAATGGGTACGCTTATTCTTCTGGTTTGTTGTAAATTGTAGTAAAAACGTTCTCATTTCACCAATAACACATTTGTATACTTTGTTCTTCACAGTTAAAGCAGTTTTAAAGGCAGTTTTTTAAAGTGGCTTTAAAGGCTCAAGGTTTTCTATCTTTGTGCGTTGTATGCATAAAGGTAAAAAACCTTCTCTGCGCAGCATCCCCCCCCCCCCCAAATACTCACCTGAGCCCCTTCTTGATCCAGTGATGTGCACTGGAGTCTCGGCTATCCCAGGTCTCTTTCTTTTCATTGGTTGAGACAGTAGCGTGAGCCAAGAGAGAGGGGGTCAAGTCGGGGCTCCGTGTGTGAAAGGACACACGAAGCAGCGGCTGGGGATTGCGCATGCTCGGGTGCCCCCATAGCAAGCTACTTGCTGTGGGGGCACCCAGCAGGAGGGAGGGGCCAGGAGCACCAGCGGGGGACCTGAGAAGAGGAAGATCCGGGCTGCTCTGTGCAAAACCAATGCACACAGCAGGTTTTTTTTTTTTTAAATTCAAGCCGTTAGAATCACTTTAAATTAAAATAATAAACATGTTATACTCACCTGTTCTGTGCAGTGGTATTGCATAGAGCAGCCCTGAACCTCCTCTTCTGGGAGCACCTCCTGGTGATCTTGGCCCCTCCTCTTCTGTGGCTGCACCCATAGCAAGTGCAGATGTGCGGGCTCAATCCCAAGCTGGGTTGTGTACACACACACACACACACACACACACACGCGCGTGCACACACACGCACCCCCTTATGTGTATCCATGCTTTCAGCTGCTTCTGGGTACCCATTGAGGTTTTATTTTGAGAGCTGCCTTACCAGAATCTGTGAGCTTCACTGAAATCCCCCGTGTTTGATTGATTGTTTTAATAAGTAATGAAATCCCAGTTCCTCTTAAAGGATAAGTTCAGCTTCGGGAACATGTATCACGTTTCAGCTCCTGCAGTTCTCCCCTGGATCCCCCCTGCCTGTGACAGCGAGCCAGAGATCTTCTCTCTGCAGCCGATGTCACAATTTGAAAAGAGTTTGGCCGTGCAGGACTCTGCCCACAGGGTTTTATCATTCATTCATAGACTTCTGTGAATGAATGGACTACAACTACCATGAGCATAAAACACAAAAGTGAGTGCTATAGATAAGCAGCTGCAACACCAATAAAAGGTACCAAACAACCTTCCAAAATCAATATATCAAATATAGGTGCAGCGCTAATAGAAAGGTATTAATACCGTGCAAAATGATAAAATTAATATCCAGCAATAATGAATCATTGTTAGTCCATTGATATATAAAGTGAAAGTAGTGCTGATTAAAGTGACCAACATATTGGTATTAATAAATATATAAAGTGACATTCAGTAAGGTGAGTATTGGTGTATAAAGTGCAAAAAAGTCCACATATGGTCAGTTATTTCTGGTTGTTTACTTTGTTGTTACCTGTGACTGGATAATAAACCCTGTGAAAGCAGTATCACACTATGTGGCATCCTTTCTTGGGCTCTTGATGAGTCTAACCACCCACAGGGTCACTTGATGAGGAGAAGGAATTTGCTGCTATCCATGGTTAGCCCAGGGAGGAATCCATGCCAGGTTGTAGAAGCCCTGTAAGAGGATCCAGCTGACCACCTGAGAGATTGTATTCTCAAATGCGTGATGTTGTTGCGCATCTGGTGAGTGCGCAATTCTATTACTTGATTTATCACCAGAAGATTTAAAAGGGATCAATTCTAACCCGATATTTTGTATTGGGACTTCATGTCTACTAATATATGTGAACTTATATATTTTGCACTTTATACACCAATACTCACCTTACTGAATATATTTATTAATACCAATATGTTGGTCACTTTAATCAGCACTACTTTCACTTTATATATCAATGGACTAACAATGATTCATATTGCTGGATATTCATTTTAGCATTTTGCACGGTATTACCTTTATATTAGCACTGCACCTATATTTGATATGGAGTACAACTACCAACAGCCAGAGAGACCTTGTCTAGCTGTGTAGTCTAGCTGCAGCTGATGGCTTGTAGTTCTCAATGAATTGTGAGGGTGCTGTTGAGCATCCTTGTAGTTCATGGATCTTACTACACTGACAGTCTGCAGGAGCTTGACACGGCACCTGCAATCTGATGTTCGTGGGTAAAATGCTTTCCAGGCTCCTAAGAAAAAAAGTTTTTACCCTGCAAAAAAATTTGAATTTTTTTTTTTAAAGGGGAACTTATACTTAAAACATGTTTTTTTCCTAGCTTTTCCTATTGGGAAGCTCTCCCAGAAGAGACGGTGGTGGGTCTGCTTGTATTACATGTTCTGTCTGACGCATTCCTGCTTGTACTGCAAGCTGAACAATAAGGTCCAGACATGTTCCTTACAGGAGAAAAGCCAGTGCAATCTGGGGGCTCAGTAGATCCTTCTTTATCAGGTCTACAAAGGAATAACATAGTTACATAATCTGGCTGAAAAAAGACAACAGTCCATCCAGTTCAACCATAGAAAAAAAAAAAAAAAAAGCTATAATCCTATACCCACAGTTGATCCAGAGGAAGGGGAAAAAAAAACCCCAGCAAACCATGATCCAATTTGCTCCTGCAGGGAAAAAAATATCCTTCCTGATCCCCCGAGAGGCAATCAGATATTCCTTGGATCAACTTTATCTATAAATGTTAGTATCCAGTTATATTCTGTGTATCTCGGAAAGAATCCAGGACTTTTTTTTAAAGCAATCCACTGAGCTGGCCAGAACCAACTCTTGAGGGAGTCTATTCCACATTTTCACAGCTCTCACTGTGAAGAAACCTTTCTGTGTTTGGAGATTAAATTTCTTTTCCTCCAGACATAAAGAGTGCCCCCTTGTCCTCTGTGATGACCTCAGGGTCAACATGACAAAGATGCAATAAATATTCTGTGTTTGTGTATAAGCTAGAGGTACAATTAATATTTGTAGCCTGTTACCTACATGTTTGAAAATCCAAAAAAGAAAGTGATTGAAAATCCAACCACTTTTCTTCTTGGTGACGATGTTCCCCTGGACAAATCGAGGGGTACATCTCCCCAGGGAGGACACTATAAATTAACAGCTTGGTTAGGGCAGGACTGGAGTGATTTTACATGAATGTAGCTGCTTATGGCAGTGCTCTACAGTCCCTGACACTGTGCTGTCCTTTTTTCATTACAGGTTTTAATATCTTGATCTGGAGTCGAGAGATTCTCTTAATGATGAAGCAGGAGGAGATGATGAGGGCCTTACGGGCAAAGGGGATTCAAGTGGGGAGAAAAGATGATCCAAGCAGCAGATCCTCAAATTCTGGAAAGGACAAATCTGAGACAAAAAAAACAAGGACTGCTGCTAAAGAGTCAACTAGCACACGAGGGAAAAACAAAGACAAATGAGCGGTCATGGAAGGCCTGGCCTATGGCATGACACTAAGCTGTGGCTGCAGTAACCAAACTCCTATAGTGCCTTATTGCACTGACCTCATCCAGCAGAGGGTACGGTTACATCCGGACGGGCATATACTGGTTGTGTTTTTTGAAGTTTACAAGTTCCTATTGCCCTGTCCTGATCTGCCTGTCATATGTATGCAAGGAAAAACAAAAAAACAGGCAGCGACCTCCTGCAGCATGGTACCCACAGTGTGGGAGCAATACCATGGATAGATGAGTAGGAAGGAAGGTGGAGGCACAATGTCGGCTTTGAACAGCACATCCTGTTAATTACAGTTTTTGTTTTAGGTGTTCTCAAAAATATTTTTGTCTTCCTCTGGCAGCTGTTAAGAGGGATTCCACATCAGGGCTTCTTGGGTCAAATCAAGATTCCTCATTTTCTGAAGCCCAAGAGAAAATCCAATGGACTTTTTTCTTGCCACTAATTGGTCATAACCAAGAATGGTAGGTGTTACCAGCTGATTCGTTGATGACTTTTTTTTTTAGTTTTTAGGATTTTTGGGACAGTGTTTGGTACTGGGAGCAGAAGGGTAAATGCCGTGTGGGAGCAGAAGGGTAAATGCCGTGTGGGAGCAGAAGGGTAAATGTCGTGTGTGGGAGCAGAAGGGTAAATGTCGCGTGGGGGCAGAAGGGTAAATGTTTTGGGGGAGCAGAAGGATAAATGTCTTGGGGGAGAAGCAACAGAAGTTTATGTGCATTTTGGGAAATCATCTTGAGAACTGAAATAAGGGCTAAACAAATATTGTCTACATAGAAGAGATGTTAATGCTTTTTTTTTTTTTTTAAACATTTTCTGCTGCTAAGTGGCAGCTATCATCACTGGCCCCCCAACTACAGGCTGTCTGTTGAAAGCTACAGGGAAAGGCGGACACAAGACCGGCCCCCTGCACAAGGACAAGGAGTAGTAGTGACTGGCCTTTATTATAGGGAATAATTGCAGAGAGACAAAGTACAGAAGTTTTATGAGTGGATTACTGTACAGGTTTGGATAGAATACATGAAGGACATCAAGCCTCAAGCAAAAATACAACACATACCCCTTGTATTTAAATAATGGAGGAGATTTACAAAAACTGGAGCACTCAGAATCTGGTAGACAATCAGTTTATAACTTCCGTTTGTTCAATCAAGCTTTGACAATAAAACCTGGAAGCTGATTGGTCTCTATGTAGAGCTGCACCATGCAGTTTTAGTAAATAACCCCCAATATTTAGGTGACTGTGAAAATGTTTTTTTTTTAATTAAAAAATAG
Organism: Staurois parvus; assembly: GCF_062004578.1. Taxonomy (NCBI): domain Eukaryota; kingdom Metazoa; phylum Chordata; class Amphibia; order Anura; family Ranidae; genus Staurois; species Staurois parvus. The sequence goes on from NW_028318206.1 coordinate 118,046, forward strand.
TCATACTTACCTGCTCTGTGTAGTGGTTTTGCACAGAGCAGCCCCAATCCTCTTTTTCTCAGGTCTGTTGCATGCATCCATAAGCAGCTGCTTGCTGCTGAGTCCCGCCCCCTTTTGCCCTACTCCTGCCTCACTGGCTGTGATTGACAGCACTTGGAGCCAATGAGGAGGGAGAGAAGCGGGTGAGCCACTGCTTTCAAGCACATTGCTATAGTGAGATTAGGCTTAGTTAAGTATTTAGTTGGGGGTCAGAGGGAACTGTTTGCTGAAGGTTTTATACCTTCATGCATAGAATGTATGAAGGAGGTAAAAAAAAAAAAAAAAAAGGCTTTTAGTACCATTTTAAACAGAGCTTTAAAACAGAAATCTACACACTTGAAATACATATATCATGGTTTTGTCTGCCAAAGGATTGATAAATCAGGTCATCAAAAACTTGTGAGCTAAGGCCTGCCATGCTGTGCAGTCAGGAAGATCACCGTTGTTAGTATGTGCCATGAGCTCGAGTCCAAGCAGCCTCTCTCCTACTAAAATACATTGTTTCTTGGATCAGCTCCCTACCGATTGGATATGGATACAGGTTATGGTGTTGATTTAAGGGCCCGCTTCTAAAATAGCGGACTGCTGTGCCCATATACTGCTGCTTGTCAAATAAAAGCTTCTCTAGGGTATCTGTAAACACATTGTGTGCTTTCTAACTACAGTTTATCCTCGCTGTGGGCTAGCAAAATCTATAACATTCTATTGTAGCCTTTCTCACTTATTTATTAAACCATGGATGAATCCTTTAAATAAATTATGGTCCTCAATGAACCCCTGCTAAAATTGATTATACAAGCTCATAGTCCATTAGCATCATCAGTAGGTGATAAATATAATATAAAGGAATAGGTAATGAGGTGTATCTAGCATAATTGATACCTGGAGTGGACTATATATTAATACTCCCCCATCACTGCACAACAGCTAGACTTTTAGTAAAAGAAAACAAATAATAATGGCCGAAAAAGAAATGCAGAAAGGTCACATGGCAGTGTCCCTTTACAGTGGTGGCCAGTGGAAAAATGCCCTCTTCCAATAATGATCAATAAAAGAGCCCCTTATATTAGTGGTCAGTATGAAGGTACCCCACCCATGTTAGAAACGTTCACCCTTTATATTTGCTGGCAGCAGCATGAGTGCCCCCATACATTGGTGATCAGCAAGAGAAATGAACACTACCACTGATCACCATTGTAAGGCATGCTTTATGCTGCGTATGAAACCCCTAGCAATGTCTGGCGTAACCCTGGTTGAACAAGATATGAATAAAAGATTAAAAAAAAAAAGGCCTGGGGAGAAGACAGTCTGTTATATCTCTTTGGCAGAGGCGGCTCTCCTCTTGTTGACAAATGTTCTCTAACTGTAAAAGAATCCACTGCAGCAAATCAAAGGCTTCATAATGGGTCCTGCGTTCTGTAAGTGAATGTCAAATACAGGATCAGAGTGGAGTATTTAACATGATATCTCTTGCAGCAAGGAGAACAAGCGCACTGTTAGAAGCGGGTCCCATAACACCCAATAAACAATCCATGAGGTGGCTTTGGACTTGAACTCATAAAAAAAAATATTGCCATCTGCCTTGCTTTGCCAAGGGTTGAAGTGTGCAAATCACAAGGCTGGCTGTACAGAATACAAATCCTTGGCACGTAAAACAGCAACTGTATGAGCCTCAATTGTGTATCTGGCTGTGTGGATAGTGTTCCAGAGGTTACTAAAGTGTAGTGTTTTATAACCTGTGCCTAGCCCCAGTCCTCAACAAGTTGTGCTAAAACGTAGTTACTTGTCAAAGTAGGCAGTGACTATGACCCCTTCGATCACTGAAACTCGTCCTTCGCAGTTCCGGGGAGTGTTAGTCTCCTGGGTCCTTTTTTACGGTTTGACCTACGTCTAACTTTTGGCTGAAATGAAAAATGCCGTTTTCTAGGGAAACCCTTCCCTAGATTAGCACTATACAGTACAAGAACGTTGTGTATTATTAAATGCTTCCATTACATAGATCAGAAAATATTCCTCGGCCCTTCACATAGAATTGAAGCTACCTTCGCAGTAATCATATCTCTTTAGTCCCCATGTTGTTAATTAAAATGCTGACCCCCCCACAGAATCTGTCTAAAATTCAAGATGCATTTCTCAGTGCACAAAGAAAAAAAAAAAACTAAAACCATTGAGGGGTATGTGTATAATTTGATCTCAAGCGTGGTGCGGACTTGTACAACAGACAGTAAGCTGATTCCAAGAGCTGAGTAGTGGGAATGATAGAAAATCCAATCAATGCAGTATTTGCTTTGTAAGGAGGAGGAAAGGAACCAGAGAAGTTGCTTCTTAAAAAACAAGTAATTTAAACCTGATTGAGTCAACAGCTGCCATTTTCTACCTGGGACCAATATGTGAAAATGGGGCAAAAAAAAAAAATTAAAAAATAGCCATGTCTTCTTTGCTGGGATTCTCTTGCAGTACTTTGCACTTGAGCAGTACCGGGGTGGAGCCATTGTTGGATGGATTTCACAGTCTGCATTTAAAGGAAGGCACTATAGGCTCTTCAAGAACATATATAGAGCAGCACCTTGTATATATGTATTCATGCTATTATGTTTAGAAATGTGTGGACCCAGCAGTGTATATAATGTTTGCTTGGTAAACTCAGCTTGAATAAATGTTTTTTTTCTTTTGTACTGTTTGTATAGTATGCTTAAACTTCAATTGCATTTTTTTTCTCCAGGAAAGATGAAAATTCCATTGCAGGGCATGCATAAAATTTGCATTGTAGAAGAACTGAAATTCATACAAAAAACACACAAAAAAAACAACCTACCGTATTTGCCGGCGTATAAGACGACTTTTTTGCCCTGAAAAACATGCCTCCAAGTGGGGGGGTCGTCTTATACGCCGGGTGCACTTCAGTTGGGATAGATATAGCTGCCATAGTGGCCTCCCGATGCCCACCTCATTCTACATACCATCCAGTGCGGCCGCAGCGGGTCATCAGCGTGGCTGCGGCGAGCATCAGCAGCGATACAGGGGTGCCAGCCTTTTCTCCTCGGCGGGAAGCAGCGGCGCTCTGGCCCGCCCCTTGTCTATGCAGAGCTCGCACATGCGCACTAGTGCCAATTACAGGGAGATGCAGGGACTGGCCGGAGGCGCTGCGGTCGCGTACAATGGTGACAATGACAGGTACTGTAGTGGCACTAATACTAATGGCACTCATGTGAAACCGGTAACAATAAATGCACACAGGGGTATACTGCGAATATAAATTAAGATGTTGAAATCAAATCTGATGTTCTTTTACGTTTTATTTGGTGTGTGGAAGGTGTGCGGAAGAGGGGGTAGTCTTATACGGCGAGTATATAACAAACTCTATATTTTGAGTGGAAATGTTGGGGGTCGTCTTATACGCCGGCAAATACGGTACATTACCACAAATATTAGATACAATTTAAACACAGATCTATGACAAAGTCATTATAGTCAAAAGGTAGATGTGTGGAATTGTACAACCTTGCCCTCCATTTTGAACTGAGGATACAAAACATCCGTTTGGAGCTCTTTGATTATATTAGCATGATCTGCTAATGTCATAAGTAGTGGGGGTGTGTTTAAAGTATAACAAACATTTTATTAAAAACACTCTAAAGTAAATCTATGGCCATACTTAACAGATCCTTACTCTTAAGTGTATGTCCAGGAATTATTCAAATTGACCCCAAACCCTCCCTCTCTCAATCATGCCCACCATTCATTTTTTTTCTTATTTGTTACTGCAGCAAAAAAAAAAAAAAAAAATTGGACTTTTGACTTCTGTACTGTACTCAAGATATGAAAATGTACTGAACAGGAAATCATAGGCCATGGAGCCTATTTGCTGCTCCCTTCAGATAATTGGGCACTGGTAAAAGCTTTGCTGGGAACACCCCCAAAGCACCCTCTTATAACCTTCACCAGTCCTTAGGACCCCAGTTTCATAGCAAGCAATAAAGAGACAGAAGGGAATGGACCTGCGTGTCCTGAACTGTGCGCCAAGATTTACTTAGAAGTCCAAATTCCTATTATCTTAATTGGACAGGAAGAACATAGAACAGGGGACTTCCACAAGCAAAAAAGAAAAGAAAAAAAAAAAAAAAAAAAAAAAGGAAGGGGTGGGCAGCAAACAGGATGACAAAAACCAAGAGGCAGCAGACCTGAAACACTCATGATTGCTTGCCATTGAAGCTTGCATCAGCAGAGGCCTGAAGATCTACACGGTAAAACTTTGAGAAAGTATAAACAGAAGGCCGGGAGACTGCCTTGCAAACCTGTGAAATGGATGCTTGAAGGTGGGGGATTAACACGAGCAATTTCTTGTAGAAATTACTTGAAGAGTGTACAAAGCAGAAACCTCATCCATTAGAGTACTAAAACTAGATGCTGGTCCATATTAGAGGAGGATGACCAGAATGAGAGGGATAGATTTTTTTTTCCTTTCCTGGGCATTAAGGCGCTTGCTTTCACACCAGCCAAAAAAAAAAAAAAAAAAAAAAAAAAGATTTTCTCACCTTGAGAAAGATGGGAATGACATTGTCATGGATGCGCCTGTCCTTTAAAACCTGGGTTTCAACTGCTATGCCAATAAATCAGGGTGGAACAGTGGACCCTGTGCCAGGAGGTCTGGCCTGTTTGGTGAAGGCCAAGGCTCATCTGCTAAACATCTGTATAGCAAGTTCTCCTGCAGCCAATTCAGAGCAATGAGGATCACCAGAATCTATTCGTCCTCAATTTTGCAGAGTATCTGAGGTTGAATCTGCAGTGGAGGGAATGCATACATCCATCTGGACAGGGCCAAGGGACATCTGGTGTTCCCCATTTCTGATTCTGACAAAGCAGTGAGGGGTTAGAATCCCTCTCTGTTTTTTTAATGTGCTCTCTAACCCTGTTTGGCAGATTTACATTCTCTGTACTGGCAACCATTCACACCAGGACTGGAAGAGAGGAAAATTCAACATTTCAAGTTATCAGCAGAACAGGAATAGGAACATTTTCTGTTACGGGGAGGGGAATTTTCCCCTTGCTTTGTAAAGGTTTTCTTTACCTTCCTGTTGTGTGCAGTTTAACTTTTTCTATACTCTATCAAAAATTAAAAATGGGTGGCCTTCACATATACATTATTTCTAGGAGTCTTGATGGCCTACAAAATCAGTATTCCTCTCCAATTCTACCCTTTGACAATAACAAGATATTACTACAAAACAAGCATATTTAATTATCACCTTCCAATTTATTTCTTAAATGTCACATTCAATTTTGGTCATTTGACAAAGATTAAAGACAATGGAAACATTGAAAAAAGTTAGGGTAATGTGCAAAATAAGCCAACATCTTTAAAATAACAATTTTTACAGAAGTAAAGGTTACTGCAGATTGTGTTCCACTTGGTGGACCTATGGAAGGGTACTGGTACTCTCTGAAGCGGGAAAGTGTACGTGTTCCCCTTAGTAACTAAACAGAATGGGGTACTTGTACGTGGCCAAATCTAACCGAATACCGCAAATTCTGATTCGTGTCCTCAGCAGGGAGTCCAAAGGGGTTGAATGTAACCAGCCATAGCAATTGATGACTGTGTGCAGTTATACGCTGCTACTTGAGTAAACACGTCACTGTGTACTGGTGTGAGAGTTGTACGCCCATACACATATTTACACAATTATTTGTGTACAACTGCGAACAGCCGTTGACTTCTATATAGTGATTGTATGCAGCACTTGTGCCCTCCCTGGTGGGGAAACAAAATGCCAGAATGTACACTTTATGGCCAGATACGGCTGTGTGCATGTACCCTTATAGCTGTGGTAAAGATAAAATTCCAGCAATTACTAAAACCAGTATTATTGCTTGGATCTAGCTACTATGATCAAGACAACAGTGGATGATTCTGCTCATCACATACCCAAAATAATCAGTTCTGGCCAGATTAACCCTTTAAGGTGTACCGGTCACCAATGCACAATGAAGACAGTCACAGGTGAACCAAGGCACAGGCTATCACTTCATTATCATCATACACTGCCTCCAGGTGATGTAATATTACTGCTATTGAAAAATTAGCTGAAACAGTCTGTTCACATATTACCTTCCTTTCATCACTCCAGGTGACAGGGATGAACAATTTTCAACTAAAATGAATATGCAAATGAACCCAATACATGATCATAATGCCAACAGTACACAAAGTAGAACTATAGGCAACCCCCCACACATACACACATTTTGGATAGAGCAAAGGAGGGTTATAACCCTGTCAGTTTTGCCATCTGTGTCCCATTGGGGAGATTTACCTTCATTTACTGTCCCATAGCCAAAAAACAGAAAGTGAGAAAATCTCTGCAAATTAAGGGAATTCCTTGGGGACCCCCCCCCCCAGGTCACCAGAACTAGTGCCCCCATTGTAATATTTACCCGTATATTACTGTTCGGAGACCAATCCAAAATTTGGGGGTTCTTTTACTTTCAATTTTGATGAGAATGGTAAACAGGACAAAGAGAGAGGGCAAATCTCCCTAATGGGGGCACAGACAGCAATAAAAAAAAAAAACAACCTAACAGGTGTTCTAATCCCTCTCCACTTTGTCCAAAAAAAAAAAAAAAAAACTTTTGCCTTTAGTTATACTTTAAATGAAGTTATTCAAGAATCTGGCAATGGGATAACAAAAAAACAGTGCAAGTCTAAAATAGCTAAAAACACACATTGAGACATTTAAAAAATACAAAAAGCGAGTAAAAAGGAGCAGTGTTACCTGGGCAGGACAGATATACAGCTGGTCTATAAACGACTACCATGGATAAACACCACAATATTCTTTACCACTAGATAGGTCCATTGCATGGTTTGCAACATATCAGAAAAGGACATGAGGTCATAAATAATAAAACTGGAGAAAGAGAAATAACAGATTAGACCTACCCCTGATTGCACTTCTAGAACTCTTCCATGACAACATCTTTCAGCTTAGACCTACCCCTGATTGCACTTCTAGAACTCTTCCATGACAACATCTTTCAGCTAAGAGGAATCAACACCTATGCCCAGCTCTCTTCTTACTTTTTCCTAAGCCTCAAGATAGAGATGTGACAAAGGCCACAAACATATATAACGGGATTTAACCAGTGTGTTTTGGAAGATTTTTAGAAAATCATTTCCAGGTTATGTTCCTTCAGACACCATTTAAGCGGCTCAACATTTAAAAAAAGCTAAATAAAAGCACTCACTCAATCTAAAGAAAACAATACTTACCTATCGTGCTGCTGTCTCTAAGACATAAACCTGCTGAAAATCTGCTGTGGTTTCATCTGCTGGCCTTTAAACCAGTACAGGAGGCAGTAATGGCGTAATAGCCTGCAAAAAGGAACACAGCAGGGAATTAAGCATCTGACACCTGAAGTGTGCAGGATGCTGGAGACTCTTCAGCAAGTTTATCTCTTCAAAACAAGTCAGCATGGGCAGCAGAACAGGTAAATATGAATTGGAAGCAGATCTCAAGAGTCAGTCTTGGGGCCAGAAAACACAGACCAAGCTTCTTAAAACCCTCAAAAGTCCTTCACGACTAGGCAAGCAGGATCATCTCTGAGGTCAAGGGTGCCGTCAGGGAAGATATCCCAGGAATTGCAGCTGTGATCAGAAGCAGCTGATCGGATTCCAGCTGTATATATAATAAAAGTCAAGTTTACCTATTGCAGCACCACCATATTCCCTTGTTCAAGATTTTGCAAATGAGTGCAAGAATATGAGAGACACCACATCAACGGTATTCATGATCGAGTGATTATGTCTGTGCTGCTCACAGATGCATCAAGCCTTGTACCTTCCTCTTCTGCAGTCAGCACAAAGAAGTAAAAGAAAACCGACAGATTAATCTCCTTAGAATAGCGGCCTGGGGACTACAATACACCCACAGTGTACTCTACACAAGGACAGGCGAGGCATTAGAATCATCCTGAACATCTCACTTAGCATGATACAATTATCTGCACACATCTGATGTCCATCCTATTCATTGCATTGTCTTGTTCCCATTATCAGTCTTTAAAAGTAAAAATCAACGTATTTTGTTGATCCAGAGCCTAAAATCTTGTAAATATTAAAATTCTGCTTAAAAGAAGAATCCTTCAGTTTCCTCTCATGGTCACTGGATCATCAGGATTGAGAGGCAGAAAGGCCACGGGTACTAGAGCAGAGCACTGCCTATCCATCAGCTGTGTTCCTCCCCCATATCTGAAACATGCTGATAGCCAATTGTTTGTGAATTCTGTCGGAGGAGAACTGTGAGCAAGAGGACGATGAGCAGAAAGAGGATACATCCACAGGCGACCAATGCGATAATGACTTCTGAAAGGAAAAAAAAAAAAGAAGAACAGCATGCATAGATAATCAGATTCTCACTCACTGTGGAACTTATAATATAGCATACCAATGTAAAAAAAGACGCAACCAAAAAAAAAAACCCACAAAAACAAAAAAACACCTTTAGTGCAATCATGTGCTACCTACTAATCTGAATGTGTGAATCATACACTGACACTATATTGTGTAGTGTTCCCATATTTGTTCACCGATATTGAAATATTAAACCAGTGCTGTGCTATAATCACAGCATTGCTACCCAGTGCAAATACATAGTTAGTCTGGCTGAAAAAAAAAAAAAAAAGACAAAAGTTCATCCAGTTATCCAGTTCAACCACAGGAAAAAGAAAAAAAAAAAAAAAAAGATCCTATACCCACAGTTGATCCAATACAAAACAATAATAAAAATATTGTACATAAAATAAAACTAGTAATGTGAGTCCTTCAATAAATACAGTCCATGCGATAGTGCTTGTGTCCGTGTCTTTATTTTGCACTTATCTGATTAAAGCATCTTTTTGTGATCTCTTCTCAAAAAAGAAAAGTTTTTTTTTTACATTTTTATATATTAATTTTTTTTTAACATACTGTCATCCTAGCAGTACAGTGTCACCATGGTGATACTGTACTACTTGTGGGGGATGCTAAAGATTTTTGTTTTTTACACCGATTGCTTTTACACCCATAAAGGCTGTAAAAGCAATAATTTCTCCTTCTCTCTGACTGCATTCTTGCAGCCATTGAGAAATACTGAGTGAGCTGTGATTGGTCACAGCTTGTCACACGGTACAAGGCTGTTGTGAATAGCCTTATACCTTGTGACCTCTGTGATCATTCGCAGATTTCACTAGTAGTAAGCAATGAGGTCAGCAAGTGACAACTTACTTACTACTTTTCATTTGATCACTGACAGGCCAATCAGTTATCACATGATCAGGACGTCACACAGAGGTCCTGTACAGCGATCGGTGTTCCTCTGTGTCTGGAAGACACAGCGGGCATCGGATTGTGGTGCCACGCACTCCTAGGGAGTGCGCACAGGCTGTATATGCAGGCTCCGTTTATGAACGGCAACCCGCTCCTGCACTGCTCCCATCCGGTCGTTTATGTACATGGGCCGGACGGGAAGTGGTTAAGCGGCACAAATCGACTTTGAGCCAAAAAAAGTCTAAGAAAGTTAGAAAACTTCTGCCGAACAAAACGATAAACTGAAAGATTAAGGTTTTTCTTGCCCTTAAAAATGTGTTTGTGCTTTGAATATGTAACAAAACAAGTGATTTATTGTTCGAAAAATCAGTCATTACATGATGGGAATATCGCTTGCTCTCACAACCAAGTTTTTTTTTTTTTTAAAACACATTGAAATGATTTTTTGACTAGTGTATGGCTAGCATAAGACTGGAAATAGAAATGGCCAGCACTAAGAGCCAGTCAGGCTCTCCAACAGTGCATACTGTATGTGTACAGACTGACAGCAGGAAAAAGCATAGTGATGGGCTAATCAACAGATGCCTCTCCATCTCCCAATCTCACTCTGGGGGAGGAAAGTGCTCAAGCTAAGCGTATAGGAAAAAAGAAGGGGGTAGCCACCTAACATGACACGTAGATATGTGTCATATAAATATCTCCGTCTCACTAATAATTAGTGTGGATTTATAAACCCAAAAACTCTACATAAAACATAGCAGGATGACAAGTTCTTTGCCACCCCTCTATACCTTCAATTTGTGAACACTAGCATGCTAAATAAATAAAGACAAAAGTATCTAATCTCAGTTCACAAAGCTGAACACACCAGGATAAGTGTCCTTATTTTTGTATTAAAGCTTTGTAAATTGAGCTTTTTTTGCCTTTTATTGAGCGGTCAAGCCGTGTATTCTTAGTTTGTGGTGTCACTCACCCGTGTCTTTGGTTGAGCTAGAGAGCTGACATTCTTTCTCCCAGTCCTTCGTGATCACCGCCTGTAACAAATCGTGGAACTTGTCTAGGGGGCAGCTGTGTACACAGCCTGGGAGCGTTAATGGGTAAGGTGGGTGGTGGCTGTCATTTCTGAAGTACATCTCCACCGTAAAGTTCCTGTGATGTAAAACGGCAAGATACAGAAAGAAAAACAAAAAAATTACAGAAAGAATGACAGAAGTGGAACCAAGACAGACGAAATAATGCAACATATGACAAAGTAAACTTCAAAGTTGCCACTCCGATCTCAAAAATTCTAGTTGCTAGGCGGTCATGCTGAACCTCTGATTTCAAAACCAAGCCGCTGAGTAAGACTAAATACATTGGTAATGGTGTCAAACTTTATTCTGACCTCTGTGCTCAGCACGCTCGTTCCAGGTGTCAGCTACTAAGTATTGTCAAGAAACAAAAATGCCATTATGAAGCCAAAAGGCCCAGTATAACAACTAGTCAATTACTATAATCAGGAGGAGATCAGCAGTGGTAGTGACTACTAGCATGGTAGATTTACAATAAGAACCAATCATCTTCCAGCAGTCACCATTCAGGAAGCAGGTTAACCTCTTGTCAATTACATTAAGTCAATGCTCTGTGTAATTGGGAAACTATGTAGCAATGAGGTTTAATGTTGATAAATGTAAGGTTTCTGCACTTGGGGGCTAAGAATATGCATGCATCATACATACTGGGGGGGGTACAACTGGGGGAATCAATGAAGGATCTTGGGGTTCTGGTAGATCACAGGCTTAATAATGGCATGCAATGCCAAGCTGAGGTTTCTAAAGTGAGCAAAATCCTCTCTTGTATTAGAAGAGGTATAGACTCCAGAGAGAGAGATATCATATTACACCGGTACAAATCATTAGTAAGACCTCATCTGGAATATGCAGTTCAGTTTTGGGCACCAATTCACAAAAAGAACATTGGGGAACTGGAGAAAGTACAGAGAAGGGCAACCAAACTTATAAGAGGCATGGAGGAGATCAGCTATGAGGAAAGATTAGAGGAACTGAATGTATTCTCTCTTGAGAAGAGGAGATTAAGGGGGATATGATCTCCACGTATAATACATAAGGGGGATATGATCACCATGTATAATACAGAAGGGGGAGATATGATCTCCATGTATAATACATAAGGGGGGATATGATCACCATGTATAATACATAAGGGAGGATATGATCTCCATGTATAATACATAAGGGGGGATATGATCTCCATGTATAATACATAAGGGGGGGATATGATCACCATGTATAATACATAAGGGGGGATATGATCTCCATGTATAATACATAAGGGGGGGATATGATCTCCATGTATAATACATAAGGGGGATATGATCACCATGTATAATAAATAAGGGGGAGATATGATCTCCATGTATAATACATAAGGGGGGATATGATCTCCATGTATAATACATAAGGGGGGATATGATCTCCATGTATAAATACATCAGTGGTTCATATAGTGAACTCGGTGTAGAGCTATTCACCCTGAGGTCATCACAGAGGACAAGGGGGCACTCTTTACATCTGGAGGAAAAGAAATTTAATCTCCAAACACGGAAAGGTTTCTTCACAGTAAGAGCTGTGAAAATGTGGAATAGACTCCCTCAAGAGTTGGTCCTGGCCAGCTCAGTGGATTGCTTTAAAAAAGTCCTGGATTCTTTCTTGGATACACAGAATATAACTGGATACTAACATTTATAGGTAAAGTTGATCCAGGGAATATCCGATCGCCTCTCGGGGGATCAGGAAGGAACTTTATTTCCCTACAGGAGCAAATTGGATCTGCTTTGCGTTTTTTTTACCTTCCTCTGGATCAACTGCAGGTATAATATAACTTTTTTTTTTGATGGTTGAACTGGATGGACTTTTGTCTTTTTTCAGCCAGACTATGTAACTATGTAATACATTGAGGCTTGTTTGAAGGTGAAAATTCTGATGAGGATGTGGGTAAAGAACTACCTCTAGTTGGGAAAGGTAAAATGCACAGAACTTCAAAAGAACCTGTGAGATGGCTGAAACAGTGCTTGCCCTGGGAAAAAGCATACTTATTCAGCATCACACACAGCGACATGCCTGCCCTGCACTGGATGGGTACCTTAGCTATGTCAGCAAGCAGCTGTCCTGACCATAGCCTCATACACACAGTGGCCAGCACTGGTTAGTGGTTAGCACTTCTACCTAGCAGCACTAGGGTCATTGGTTCGAATCCCTATCACAGCACTACCTGGGTGGATGTTGCATTTTTCCCTGTGCATGCGTGGGTTTCCTCCCACACTCCAAAGACATGCTGGTAGGTTAATTGGCTCCTGTCTAAATTGGCCCTAGTATGTGTATGTATGAATGTGAGTTAGGGACCTTAGATTGTACACCCCTTGAGGGTTAGGGAGTGATGTGAATGTACAATATATATGTAAAGCCCTGCATAAATTGATGGCACTATGCAAGTACCTGTAATAAATAATCAAATAAAATATGCTTTAGGCTTTTGGACAAGCACAAATCTATGTTGGCAGTTTGGAATCTGTAGACATGGAAGAAGTTACAGCCTTCAAAGTGGAAGATACAAGACAGTAAAAATAGGGCGAGCACATTAACCTGAGGGTGGGAGGATCAGGGTATTAAAATAAAAAGGGACAAACTGGGGTTCCCTCCATCAGCAGATCTAGGGGGTTACTAAACTAGTACCCTCAAGAGAGGTAACTGCAAGAGAGGTGAGTCAGGACAATGTTGAACTGAATCTAATAAGTATCACATCTATGACCTATGGGGGTTTATTTACTAAAGCTGGAGAGAGCAAAATCTGGCTCACTACTGCATAATAACCATCAGCCTCTAACCCAGTGGTACTCAACCTTCCTAATGCTGTGACCCTTTAATACAGTTCCTCATGTTGTGGTGACCCCCAACCATAAAATTATTTACCCAGTAATTATAAGTCATGAGTGTCGTTTTACCTCCAATACTGCTGCTTTAACAGAGTAGCCGCATTCTACACAGTAGCTGCTCTTTACACGTGTGTGACTGGTCCAGATAAGTACATTATGGCGCCATCCCTGTCACATACACCTGTATTTGTATGGGGTGTATGTGATGGGGTTGGCGCAATGATGTCATCACACCGGGTACTCGTATGTGGGTGTATCTGCATGAGGGTGGACCCGCCTGGAGACGGATAGAGAAGCTGTGTCTCGGTTCCTAAGACCATCAGAAATATGTGTTTTCCGATGGTCTTAGGTGACCCCTGTGAAAGGGTCGTTCGACCCCCAAAGGGATCGCCACCCACAGGTTGAGAACCGCTGCTCTAACCTCAGCTTGTTCAGTTAGGCTGGAAGCTGACTGGTGTCCAATATCCACCACCTATGACAATGTATAACAGCCAAACTACTTACTACTTAAACTGTCACTAAACTCCCCTCCGTCTAAATAAAAAATATCCTGAACATCACCACTATTTGAATCCGCAAATCATGTTTACAAAGGTTTTACATCCTCACTGTGTTCTCCCCGGCGCTATTCACGAAGAATGTTTACCCTCAACGGGTTTTGACTAGCAGTGCGCAAACATTGTGGTAACATGCTCTCCTCCTACAAATCCCAGGCATCATTGTGTGGGCATTCCCAATTTCCAGTAATTCATGCTGGAATCTTCTGATCACTCCAGAAACCCATGGGCAATGCAGTACGGGTGGCAATTTTATAAGTGGGAGATTTTTTTGTGGTTTTAAGTGACGATGCTGGCTGTCATGTACTACTGTAGTCCATCGTGGGAGGAAGGTGGCTACGTTCCCACATACAGTGACACCATGAAGGTTGAACGTAGCGAACCTCATAATGGAAGTTTCAGCACAGCATTTTCTGGATGTGCTGACTGATACTATTACAATGTGGAAAGATGACATCAGATGAAGGTACTGAATAGTTTTTTTGTACTTGGTTTAGTGACACAACACACACAAAGGATAAAAAACACTTGTGTTTATACCCAGAGTTCTCTTCATACAGCTCGAATATATGGCACGATGCATATGGAGCCTGTTTCCCATTGTAGACATCCAGAGCCATCTGTAAAGCACCCAGTGTGGTGTCATGCTAAAACAGAAAAGGGAAGTAGAAAATTAAGCATATTTATAGACACTTTTTTTTTCTTCCATTGTGTTTCTCTGGTATGGAGTTGAAAAGATCCCTTTACCAAAAACAGATTTCCATTTAGGACAGATATCAGCATACTGGTTTGCCTGGCAGTAAGAAAGAGCTACAAAGTCAGGGTTCCTAGGTCAGCACCTATCTGCAGGCATAACAAATGAGTATAAAATTTAATGCCAGGCAATAACCACTTGCCTTCCGCCCTATAGCAGAAATACAGCTACAGGGCGAAAATCACAAATACACACACGTGATTTTACAGTTCTGGATAGGGGGCACGCTAGCCACACGCATGCCCTACCCTAGCCGCCATTCATGGCCTTGGCTGTCAATCACAGTCCCAGCCGGTGATTACTCGCCAGCACCCAGTGATGGTCGAGCAATACTGATTGTGGGAGAGAACTGTATGTAAACAATACCTTTCTCTCCACTGCCAGCTCCTGCACACTGCTTTGCATGGCTGTGCATAGCAGAGCCATACAAACCAGTGTGCTTACAGTGAAGCACACACACAGCACATAATGTGAAACAGCACACAGTTAACCCTTTGATCTCCCCAAATGTTAACCTCTTCCTGCCCATTGCCATTAGTAGTGTCAGTGCTTTTTATTAGTACTGATCACTGTATTGGTGTCACTGGGGATGTCAGTGACACCAAGACAGTTCCACTACAGTTCCGCCGCAGTCCCACTATAAATCACTGATAGCCATTACTAGTAAAAAAAAAAAAAAAATTCCAGTGTATATATAAACACACCGCCATTTGTAAACGCTATAACAACGTTCATGTAAACCAGTTTTTTTTTAAGCAAAGACATGTAGCAGAATACATTTTGGCCTAAATTTGACAAAAATTTAAAGTTAAAAAATTTTTTACTGGACATGTTTAATAGCAAAAAGTCAAAAAGTTTTTTTTTGTCAAAATTGTCGGTATTTTTTTTTTTTTTACAGTGCAAAAAATAAAACCGCCGAGGCGATCAAATTACACCGAAAGCTCTATTTGTGGTAAAAAAAACAAAAAAACAAACAAAAAAAAAACAAACGTACATTTCATTTGTGTGCAGTGTTGCATGACCGCACAATTGTCAGTTAAAGTAATGCAGTGCCGTACTGCAAAACAGGAAAGGGGGGGGGGGGTAAATCCTCTGGTGGTTAAGGTCTATAGTCTAAAGTCATTGAGAATATTCACTCAATAAACCAGTTTTTTTTTTTGGATAGATTATGGAAAAGTTAAACCACCTGTCAGGTTTCTCTTTTTGCTGTGTCCCACTGGGGATATATCCTTTCCCCTGGGTCCTAGAAACAACAGGATTTGAGAAGAAACCTCAAAGTGAGGGGAAATCCTTTTTAGACAGTTATCCCCATATGAGGACTCTCCCCATAGGAGGATTTACTCTCTAAACCGCTTCCATAACATCTAGGATTTTTCCCTTTCTGTCCTAGTGACAATGGTCAAAAGATCTTCTAAACCCGAGAACAAAAAAGTAATCCATTGTTGAATACAATTCCTTAGATACTGTGGATGCATTAGTTTGCCTTTCCAGGCTATATTTTCTATTATTTTCACCTAGTAATCCCACGGTAAACCCCTCTGTTGGGGCAACACTCACTCACTGTACTTTCTCTAAGGCAGAGCAGCTATATCTATGCTGACGCAAAAAGAAAATTAATGCTGCCAAAACATCTTAGGGCTGGTAAGCTGCAGCTTTTTTTTTTTCAATTCAGATATGCTGTAAACACATTAGTTGCAAAATATAAAAAAAATATGAGATTAATGTTGATTTGGGTGTGGCTGAATTACTGGGGGGGGGGGGGGTATGCAAGAAACAAAACACGTACAAAGTCGTATACAAAAAAAATAAATATATAATCTATATATATATATATATATTTAGTCAGCCACCAACTGTGCAAGTTCTCCCACTTAAAAAGATGAGAGGCCTGTAATTGGCATCATAAGTAGACCTCAACTATGAGAGACAAAATGAGAAAAAAAATCCAGACAATCACATTGGCTGATTTGGAAAGAATTTGCAAATTATGGTGGAAAATAAGTATTTGGTCAATATGAAAAGTTCATGTCAATACTTTGTTATATATCCTTTGTTGGCAATGACAGAGGTCAAACGTTTCCTGTAAGTCTTCACAAGGTTGACACACACTGTTGCTGGTATGTTGGCCCATCCTCCATGCAGATCTCCTCTAGAGCAGTGATGTTTTGGGGCTGTCGCTGGGCAACACGGACTTTCAACTCCCTCCAAAGGTTTTCTATGGGGTTGAGATCTGGAGACTGGCTAGGCCACTCCATGACCTTGAAATGCTTCTTACGAAGCCACTCCTTCGTTACCCGGGCGGTATGTTTGGGATCATTGTCATGTTGGAAGACCCAGCCATGTTTCATCTTCAATGCCCTTGCTGATGGAAGGAGGTTTGCACTCAAAATCTCACGATACATGGCCCCATTCATCCTGTCCTGTACATGGATCAGTCGTCCTGGTCCCTTTGCGGAGAAAAAGCCCCCAAGCATAATGTTGCCACCCCCATGCTTCACAGTAGGTATGGTTTTCTTTGGATGCAACTCAGCATTCTCTCTCCTCCAAACACGACGAGTTGCGTTTCTACCAAACAGTTCTATTTTGGTTTCATCTGACCATATGACATTCTCCCAATCCTCTTCTGGATCATCCAAATGCTCTGTAGCAAACTTCAGACGGGCCCGGACATGTACTGGCTTAAGCAGGGGGACATGTCTGGCACTGCAGGATCTGAGTCCCTGGCGGCGTAGTGTGTTACTGATGGTAGCCTTTGTTACGTTTGGTCCCAGCTCTCTGCAGGTCATTCACTAGGTCCCCCCGTGTGGTCCTGGGATTTTTGCTCACCGTTCTTGTGATCATTTTGACCCCATGTGGTGAGATCTTGCGTGGAGCCCCAGATCGAGGGAGATTATCAGTGGTCTTGTATGTCTTCCATTTTCTAATTATTGCTCCCACAGTTGATTTGTTCACCCCAAGCTGCTTGCCTATTGCAGATTCAGTCTTCCCAGCCTGGTGCAGGTCTACAATTTTGTTTCTGGTGTCCTTCGACAGCTCTTTGGTCTTCACCACAGTGGAGTTTGGAGTGTGACTGTTTGAGGTTGTGGACAGGTGTCTTTTATACTGATAACAAGTTTAAACAGGTGCCATTGATACAGGTAATGAGTGCAGGACAGAGGAGCCTCTTAAAGAAGAAGGTACAGGTCTGTGAGAGCCAGAAATCTTGCTTGTTTGTAGGTGACCAAATACTTATTTTCCACCATAATTTGCAAATAAATTCTTTCCAAATCAGCCAATGTGATTGTCTGGATTTCTTTTCTCATTTTGTCTCTCATAGTTGAGGTCTACCTATGACGCCAATTACAGGCCTCTCATCTTTTTAAGTGGGAGAACTTGCACAATTGGTGGCTGACTAAATACTTTTTTGCCCATATATATATATATATATATATATATATATATATACACACACACATATATATATACATACATACATATACACACACATACATACATATATATATATATATATATATATATACACACACATACATACATACATACATACATACATACATACATACATACACACACACATACATACATACACACACACACATATATACATATACATACACAATATCACTGCTTTTAATAACCAAATGTTGCACATGAAGGACCTACTGAGATGAATATGTGTAGGGCCACCCTACGAGGATCACAACATGAATAGTGACCCAGGTACTCCAGCAGACAAACATCCCCCGTGTCCCCATTTTCTTTGTACTATACATGTGTGAATATATTGTATACTATAACACAATACTACTTCCATACTTTGCACAGTACATGGCGTTTACTTTGATTTATGTGTTCTGTTCTCTCTATAGAATAAAAGGTTAGTAAAACTTTATTAGGGGGAAAAAAGAAAAAGAGTTTCATATTCAATTTCATAAACATTACCATAGAGAACTAGCAGGTTGAGTGAAAAGTATTCTAGTCTTTTCAAAGAGCTATATGTATGAACAAGTGATAAAAGTACTGTATTAAAAGTGAAGCAGAATGTAAATTTATAGTTACAAGAAACATGCACAGTAAAACAAAAAAAAAGAAAAAAAAAAAAAAAAAAAAAAAAAAAAAAAAAAAGGTACCATCCATTGCCATTATAAAACTTACAGAGGAGTATGCAATGAGCTTAAGGCCACCAGTGGAATTGTGTGCGGCTGCCGTTATATTTTTCAGGATTTGTGCCACCAGGACTCCTAAAAAGAAAAAAAAAAAAGAAAAACACAAAATTACAGGCTCAGTGAGCTATGAGGAATGACTTCCCTTAAAGCCACCTCCAGGGTGGTGGAGGTTAATAGCACGGAGAGAGCCGAGACAGGCACGTCATAAAATTGCCTGGCTATGCCCGTCCTTTCTGCCCAGCTCCTCCATTCACAGAAGTTGTACACGGGGTGTTACCTTAAAACTAGTTGTCTGACCTCACGTATTGCCATTGCCCTAGGAGCTCCCAGAGAAGCTGCAGATGCCAAGCTTTGAAAGCCACACAACAGGTCTAGCGAGCCTAGCCAGATCACAGCAGCTGCCTCCTTAAGCCTTCCTGTGCAGCAGGCTACCTTTGGCTGGTATTACATTGTTGCTCTGGTAATGTCATCTGTGATGGAAATGAGCTTCTCCAGTGTGAGTGTGCCATTGTTTTTATTCCAATAAATGTATTCACCTTTATAATCTGTAATCCTGCGCCCTCTATTCTGTATAAGCTCATGTGGTCTGTTCTACTTCCCAAAGTGATTCCCCTAAATCTATCCAGTTGGGGAATCCTAACAGTCATTAAAAAGGAGTGGGGATAATGAGCACCTTAGTCGGGTACCTCTGTGCAGCTGCAATGAGGGGGATAGCAAACCATTTAAATATATTGGAGTGTGGATGGGCATACATAACAGTGACCCACATGCAAAATCTAGGGCCAAAGCCAAAGTGAGGCAAGCTTGAAGAAAAGGTCCTTCTATGGAATCTAAGTGGGGGGTGGAGGGAGCATAAGCAAGTAAAACAGCTTTAATGGTCAAAGATAAATACACTCACAGATGAAAACAAGCATGATGGATCCAGATGGATCTCCAATATACACAAAAGTCAGTTTTTCTTGTCTGCAGATCAATTGCACTCGTGAGATAGATTACATAGCTCAGAGCACATTACTGAAACAAATTTATAGATATATGCTACCCCAAATCCCTCGATGATTCTCATTGTTTCTATCTTACAAATAATTACCCCATTGACAATAATGACAAACATTTTTCCATTTTTAGTACATGACCAGATTCACTACAGCATTTCATTCACAGTTAAAAAAAAAAAAAAAAAAAAAAAAGGAACACATTCAAAAAAACATTAGTCATTTCTTCCCGGGGACACCCATTTGAAGACCTCTCTTACATCCAAACCCACAGTCTCGTAATGTCAAAAGCTTAGCAGCCCCTAGCCAATACAAGTCCAACAGATCAATAAAAATCCTACAGTATACTTTTGCGCAATAAAAAGGCATGTAGCAGTGCCACAAAGCTGCATGCCTGATGTGCAAGTATGTTCGGAACATAGAAGGATTTCACTGTAATCCATATTGCACTTAGTGTAGTCTGGTTTCAGGCCTTAACATTTTTATGTATTATTATTGATGCATTTATAGTTTCATGTACCTTGTATGATTAGTTTTGCCATTTGATTTTGGCACAGTTTTCTTTGCATGGTGCTTTTTGTGCACTTTTACTTAGGATGTGTTAGTCCTTTTATGTTGAATACATTATTTATGTTCACTTGGCGACTATTGCTCACGTTGTATTTCATCACAATCTATATTGCACTTATTTTGGTCTGGGTTCAGGCCTTTACATTTTTATGTATTATTTATAGTCATTTGCTGATTATTACTCACAGTTCATATTACACCTAATTAGGTCTGGATTCTGGCCTTTATACTTATCACCTCTGTTTTGGGGTTATTTTTTCTGTCTCCCCATTCTTTGAATTATTGTGTCCTTAGTACTATTGAGATTAGCGCAACACCATTTTATGTGTTCTGTATGGATTATTACCATCTAAGGCTATCATAACCTTCGCTTCCCCCTTATTGCGCCAAATGAGTCCTCCATACCTTCTACGGAATCCAGGATCTGATTTTTATGCAGTTGTGAAACATTTACAGCACTTGTCCCTGTCTGACAGGGTTGTGAAAGAAGCAGCAGACCAAGGAGCTTATCTCTGTCACTCTGCTCACTTCTGTAATCTGTATGCTTTTTCCATTTTTTTTTGTACATACTTTTATGTACAAATGATTACAGAGCTCCATTTATTTCTGTCTCATATCTGACCGGAGTTCAGATTTCAACTGCTGCCAAAAAAAAAAACAAAACAAAACAAAACAAAAAAAACTGCCAGGTCAAAATTAATTCTAAGGCTTACCTCCCTGTAGACGAGCTTTCTTCTCCTGTTCAATAATCCCAAACAGAAACCTGAAGCCGAAATTCTTCAATTCACCAAGTCGTTTCACAACCTCTGGTGTTGCCCAGGAGGGGAGACTCAGGTTATGCTTTGCCTAGGAATGCACGGTGGTAAAAAAACCTTGAGCCTTTACAACCAACCACTTTAATAAAGCCAAGATCAATATTAAAATAGCAATGGCAGCAGAAAACTATTTTCACTGTTGTGTTTTACAAGGAAATGTATTCACTTGCAAAATGTTAAAGCTGAACTCCAGGATGAGCAAATATTGCCTACATTGTGTATTCCTACTTTATTCTCGGTGGGCTTTATGGATTTCCTCCAGATCTGTGCAGAAATACAGTGTGAAACTTTCCCTCTGTGCAGGAGTGTCTTGTAATAAAGACCGGTCATTGCTGCTCTCCTTGTGCAGGGTAAATGGTCTCAGCTCCACCCCACACCAATAGGGGTCTGTACCAGGTAGACTTACTGGCTACTTCCTACAGCTCTGCACAGGCTATGTACAACACAGTGATTAGGTCACTATTCCAATATGGTCATATCTGGGTTTCACAAAGGTGCTTGGTATAAACACATTGGACTCATATCCTCGGTGGCCTTTTTCAGCCCGGAGTTCAGCTTTAACATTAGCAAAATTATTTTGTACACTGACCTCACAAAAGAGGATGTCGGAGATTGTCCACACAGATTCCAATGAGCAGTCAGACAGTCCGGTCTCATTTGCTACCATTTGCAAGAATTCCTATTTAAAAATATATAATTTATGAGCAGTAAAATATGATTGTTTATCTGGCTTAGATAATTCCTCCACTCCATGATCTTACCAAATTGTCTCTTGTCATGTTGATATACTCTGGGGAGTGCCGTGTCTCCTCCTGCAGTTTTATATATTTTGGACATGGAAGTAATGGAAACTTCAGGAGCTAGTTAAAGAAAAAAAAAAAACACTAAAGTGAAAGTGGTTGAGTGGCGGCATCAAATACAGCTAGGCTGTACTCTGTATTGTCAAGTCCCATGTGTATCATTACTTACTCGCTCTTTAGACTCTGGAACTGTATGCACTGGGATAGGCTGCCAGGTGAGGTTCGGATGGAATACCTGGGAGCCTTCAGGTGGGTACAGACCTGCCAGGTTGGACTCAGCACTCATTAGTGTCCGATCCACATCTGTACTCCTCACATAGATCTGAATAAAGACAGTAGGGTAGATGAATAGAACCACAACATCACATTTCTGTGCTAGGAATAATAAAGAAGGCTTACTTAAACCGAACCAGACTTGTCCTAAAATGCACAACAGTGATATAGTGCTTGTGGTTCCTGCAAATACCTGTGGTAATCCTTAACACGCTTGTAAACCCTTACATTATATCAGGGGTGTAGAAAGTTTTGAAAAAACTACTTGTCCAGGGGCTAAATCAGGGTCTCAATCTACTAGTCCCTCATTACAATCTACTTGACCTAAGAAGAAAAAACAAACATTTTAACCAGGGTGGATAAAAATCAATGATTTAAAAAAACAAAAAAAAAACAAAACTGATTTTTTTGATTTAAAATTGGATTTTTTTTATTTAAATCGGATGTTTTTGGATAAAATGCTTTGAGGAAAATATATTACCATCCAAAGGTTATTCCATCATGAACTAAAGATTAGTTTTTTAATTATGTAGAATAAGGCTGTATATGTTTAATTTTTTTGGTAAATAAATTCCATGAATCAATTCGCAATGTCATGCTCTTCCAGAGGTTTCTGTAAGATTATTGGGCAGTTTCTCTGCCTACAAGATATTATCACAGATGTTGGTTTACTTTTGCAGTTCTCAAAACTGAATTTGACTCAGCGGAGATCACATGCCTCTTCTTCACAGCAAAAATGTTATAACATGAACAGAGTTAAGAAAAAGACCTTCATCCTAACTTCTACAAACCTATGAATACAGAATCAACCCCTTCAGTGCTAAGTTTCAAGAAGTTCAGTGAATAGAATAGAAACAATATTTTTCTGATTGTTTGGAGTGGAATAGATCTGCACAAGAAGAAAGTGAAACTAAGTGTGAGGAGGAAGGGGCTGACAGTCTAAGTTTCCTAAAATATATATATTTTGTTTAGCCAAATTAGTTACCAAACATGGATGTTTAAGCAAATCACATATGCTGGAATGTTATTGTTTCAGTTGAATAAATCTATTTAAATTGTTATTATTAAGGTAATGATTATTTTTCCTAAGTACAACAGAAAAGTTGTCCAAATATGAATGATTTACCTATTAAACTGGGGATAAAAAAACTAATATGAAAAGTTGTTGTTCTAAAAATCTTCATCTACTTGTATATTAAAGTTATACCAGCAAGAATTAGTCTTTATGTAGAAAACTAGGATTTAAATCAAGCCTTACTGACTAGTGATTTAAATCAAATCCACCCTGATTTTAACCAAAACTGCATTTAAATCTGAGGTGCTGTTAGTAATGTCTGGGGCTTTTAAAAGCAAAAATGGCTTTATGGCGACTTAAACCTCTAATATTGTTAACATTGCACTGTTTATCGCCTCCTCCCCTCCCTGCACTGCACCCGGGGACTAACAGGGAGGAGATAGACCTTGCAGTGTAAGGAGCACCAATTGGGTGTTTGTCAGGCCTATCTTTTATCCCTTTCGCTGCCAGAGCTGTTTTTGTGTTTTTTGCACACGTTTAAAAAATCATTTTAGGATTGAAGATTACACAAAACCCCCAAACATGATATATTTTCTGAAATCAGAGACCCTAGAGAATAAAATAGCGGTAGTTCCAATTTTTATGTTGCATGATATTATCACAAAGATCAAGGAAATGCAGAATTTCGGTAAAAAATAAACTCGTTATTGCACAAAAAGCAATAAATTATCCAATCTTTTCGTAAAATATAAAAAAATTAGGTTGCATCGAGTAAATAGATATCCAATATATTTTCTATTAGTAACACTTTCAAAGCCCCATATACAGTGGGGCAAAAAAGTATTTAGTCAGCCACCAATTGTGCAAGTTCTCCCACTTAAAAAGATGAGAGAGGCCTGTAATTGGCATCATAGGTAGACCTCAACTATGAGAGACAAAATGAGAAAAGAAATCCAGACAATCAAATTGGCTGATTTGGAAAGAATTTATTTGCAAATTATGGTGGAAAATAAGTATTTGGTCACCTACAAACAAGACAGATTTCTGGCTCTCACAGACCTGTACCTTCTTCTTTAAGAGGCTCCTCTGTCCTGCACTCATTACCTGTATCAATGGCACCTGTTTGAACTTGTTATCAGTATAAAAGACACCTGTCCACAACCTCAAACAGTCACACTCCAAACTCCACTATGGTGAAGATCAAAGAGCTGTCGAAGGACACCAGAAACAAAATTGTAGACCTGCACCAGGCTGGGAAGACTGAATCTGCAATAGGCAAGCAGCTTGGTGTGAACAAATCAACTGTGGGAGCAATAATTAGAAAATGGAAGACCTACAAGACCACTGATAATCTACCTCGATCTGGGGCTCCATGCAAGGTCTCACCCCGTGGGATCAAAATGATCACAAGAACGGTGAGCAAAAATCCCAGGACCACACGGGGGACCTAGTGAATGACCTGCAGAGAGCTGGGACCAACATACCAAAGGCTACCATCAGTAACACACTACGCTGCCAGGGACTCAGATCCTGCAGTGCCAGACGTGTCCCCCTGCTTAAGCCAGTACATGTCCGGGCCCGTCTGAAGTTTGCTAGAGAGCATTTGGATGATCCAGAAGAGGATTGGGAGAATGTCATATGGTCAGATGAAACCAAAATAGAACTGTTTGGTAGAAACACAACTCGTCGTGTTTGGAGGAGAGAGAATGCTGAGGTGCATCCAAAGAACACCATACCTACTGTGAAGCATGGGGGTGGCAACATCATGCTTTGTGGCTGTTTCTCCGCAAAAGGGACCAGGACGACTGATCCGTGTACAGGACAGAATGAATGGGGCCATGTATCGTGAGATTTTGAGTGCAAACCTCCTTCCATCAGCAAGGGCATTGAAGATGAAATGTGGCTGGGTCTTCCAACATGACAATGATCCCAAACATACCGCCCGGGCAACAAAGGAGTGGCTTCGTAAGAAGCATTTCAAGGTCCTGGCGTGGCCTAACCAGTCACAAGATCTCAACCCCATAGAAAACCTTTGGAGGGAGTTGAAAGTCTGTGTTGCCCAACGACAGCCCCAAAACATCACTACTCTAGAGGAGATCTTCATGGAGGAATGGGCCAACATACCAGCAACAGTGTGTGCCAATCTTGTGAAGACCAACATGAAACATTTGACCTCTGTCATTGCCAACAAAGGATATATAACAAAGTATTGAGATGAACTTTTGATATTGACCAAATACTTATTTTCCACCATAATTTGCAAATAAATTCTTTCCAAATCAGCCAATGTGATTGTCTGGATTTTTTTTCTCATTTTGTCTCTCATAGTTGAGGTCTACCTATGATGCCAATTACAGGCCTCTCTCATCTTTTTAAGTGGGAGAACTTGCACAATTGGTGGCTGACTAAATACTTTTTTGCCCCACTGTAGGTAATCAGTTTAGCGTTACGTAAAAGTCTGGTGCTAGAATATTCTCATTCTGGCGTGCGCAGCGATAAGTAATGTGTATCGCAATAGTCTTTTTCATGCATAGGCGCCCCAGTGTGTGCTTTTACATTTGTACATATGTGGGGGTGGAGGGGCCTTGACATTTTTAGTTCCATCACATAGGGGACAAAAAGTCCCCTATGTGATGATTTTCTGGTGACAGGTTCTCATTGTACTACACTGAATGTAATGCAGTGGATGTCACACTGCATTACATTCTTTCCCGGCCTCAATATCTGCTAATGGGGACAGAAGGGCTAAAGGCAGAAAAAAAAAAAAAAAAACCTACCTGCCCGGAACAATATGTCCCAGGCATCAGGCGATCTGAATCGAACATTTCTGATATACCTAGTGAAGTGACTGGCCTCATGTGATGCACAGATGAAAAAACCCTCCTACATAAGCTGTACCCGTTTATCTGCAGTTTTCGCTTCTCTACATCTGTTCAAAGTGCTGAACTTATAAAGCTCGTCAGCGTTCAGAGGGGGGAAGGGGGGGGGGTGTGAAGAGGTGAAATTACACACTGCAAAGCTCAGTGCAGAGAGCTCTGAGAGCTGATTGGAGGGAAGAGACGCACCCTCCTCTACGCATCTCACAGGAACAGAGCTGAGGTTGTCTTATCTACTTGAAAGTTTTTCAGATATATAATAAAAGTTATAGTATGTGGTCATTGTAAATATATTATTGTCCTTTCGGGAGATTTCTTACCTCATGTCGGTTGTACGATTCATTAAGGAATCCTTTGTATCGCTCTCGTAGTGCCTGTCCCAATTCCCAGTGCTGCTGCATCCCAATCTGAAAGCAGAGTGCAAAAACTGTGCGCATCAGACTGGCCATCACACAGTAACAAATCGTTGATAAAAGTATATGCTTGGCAACCATACCTGTGAAACGATTTAACACATTGCAAAAGCCCAACTCTAGGTGGGCAGTCTCCTGCTTAGAGCACAAAGTACAGTACTGTTTAAGTAGATCTACAGCCATTTTTTTTTATTTTAGATAGAGTAGGGGAGGGTTAAAACCCGTCGTTTTTTTTTCTTTGCCATCTGTGTCTAATTAGAGAGATTTTTCCTTCATTTCCTGTCCTGCAGAGTCAACAGAACGTGGGGGATACTATTCCAACGTGAGGGTAATCCCCTTTTAGGTAGCTGTCACAGTAACAAGTCTTCTCATTTGAAGATTTCCCTTGTATTCCTGTTCTGGTGGTGACTTCATTCTGGATATACATTTACCTTTTATGACACTGATGATCAGGATAAATGTATCTCTCTCAAGATTATATAGACAGCAATGAAAACCTGACAATGGTTCTAACCCCTCACCACTCTAGCCAAATAAAAAAAAAAAAAAAAAAAAAAAAAGGAGGAGGAGAGGCTTTGCAGTAATGGGTGCCGGACCAGATAAGCTGAGTGACAGCTCCGTCATCAGAGGACTCTTCACATTTGGCAGATTGTAAGCTGTAGCGAGCAGAGCCTTCTGTTTCCTCTTGTACCAAATTTTATTGTAACTGATGTCTACCTTCATTTTGTAAAGTGCTGAGCAAACTGTTGGCGCTATATAAATCCTGTATAATAATAATAATAATAATAATAATAAATACTTTCGGGCATGTTTGTTGCCTGCTTCCTCTGCTGGACTTTCTGGTTCCTCCTTACAGGACACCAAAGTGATAAATGATCCGGCAGGAGGAACCACAGCGTGTTGGGGAATGCAATGTACTCAACCTTCCAGCAGAGCATATTGCAATGCTGCCGCTTCACGGCTACCTGGCCACAGAAGTTATTTGACCCTTTGGGATGCTTGAATATCTGTTGCCCTCGCCACATGCTGTAGTTGCTCTCGAGGCTTGTACATCCTGTAGTGTAGTGCATGAGCCAACGACTAGAGAAACTACAGCATGTGCTGGGGAAGCATATATTCCATGCACTCCAGTCGTCCCCTGCACCGTGTCCGCAGTCTCCGATCGCCTTCTGCACTGTCTGCAGTCTCCGGTCGTCTTCTGCACTGTCTGCAGTCTCCGGTCGTCTCATGTACTGTGTCTGCAGTCTCTGGCCGTCTCATGTACTGTGTCCGCAGTCTCTGGCCGTCTCATGTACTGTGTCCGCAGTCTCTGGCCGTCTCATGTACTGTGTCCGCAGTCTCTGGCCGTCTCATGTACTGTGTCCGCAGTCTCTGGCCGTCTCATGTACTGTGTCCGCAGTCTCTGGCCGTCTCATGTACTGTGTCCGCAGTCTCTGGCCGTCTCATGTACTGTGTCCGCAGTCTCTGGCCGTCTCCTGTACTGTGTCCGCAGTCTCTGGTCGTCTCCTGTACTGTGTCCGCAGTCTCTGGTCATCTCCTGTACTGTGTCCGCAGTCTCCGGTCATCTCCTGTAGTGTGTCCGCAGTCTCCGGTCATCTCCTGTAGTATGTCCGCAGTCTCCGGTCATCTCCTGCACTGTCTGCAGTCTCCGGTCATCTCCTGCACTGTCTGCAGTCTCCGGTCATCTCCTGCACTGTCTGCAGTCTCCGGTCATCTCCTGCACTGTCTGCAGTCTCCGGTCATCTCCTGCACTGTCTGCAGTCTCCGGTCATCTCCTGCACTGTCTGCAGTCTCCGGTCATCTCCTGCACTGTCTGCAGTCTCCGGTCATCTCCTGCACTGTCTGCAGTCTCCGGTCATCTCCTGCACTGTCTGCAGTCTCCGGTCATCTCCTGCACTGTCTGCAGTCTCCGGTCATCTCCTGCACTG
Source organism: Staurois parvus (assembly GCF_062004578.1). Lineage (NCBI taxonomy): Eukaryota > Metazoa > Chordata > Amphibia > Anura > Ranidae > Staurois > Staurois parvus. Next base: position 146,479 of record NW_028318206.1, read on the forward strand.
TCTGCAGTCTCCGGTCATCTCCTGCACTGTCTGCAGTCTCCGGTCATCTCCTGCACTGTCTGCAGTCTCCGGTCATCTCCTGCACTGTCTGCAGTCTCCGGTCATCTCCTGCACTGTCTGCAGTCTCCGGTCATCTCCTGCACTGTCTGCAGTCTCTGGTCATCTCCTGCACTGTCTGCAGTCTCTGGTCATCTCCTGCACTGTCTGCAGTCTCTGGTCATCTCCTGCACTGTCTGCAGTCTCCGGTCATCTCCTGCACTATGTCCGCAGTCTCTGGTCATCTCCTGTAGTACCTCCGCAGTCTCTGGTCATCTCCTGTAGTACCTCCGCAGTCTCTGGTCATCTCCTGTACTATGTGTGCAGTCCATTGGTTCGGAATATTTTTTTTCTTGTTTTCTCCCTCTAAAACCTAAGTGTGTCTTTATGGTCAGGTGAGTCTCATGGAGTGAAAGATACGGTAAGTACATTTCCTCTTCTCTTACAGGCCTATTATTCTGTATACGTGACCCTGTGTGTATAAAAGACCCTGCCTGTGTTTTAAAGTAGCCCATAAAAGTGTTTTCTTTTTGTTGCCTTCTTGTGTGTAGCCTTTATATTTCTGAAAGTGGCTGAGGGTCTTGCAGCCCTTTGCCTTTCATAGTATTACCTGAACCGCGGTGTAAGTCTTGTATGTGCATCTCTGTGTTTATTGTGTGATGTTTCCCTGTCCTCTATGGTTTGTTGTCCTTTGTACCACACGATTTGTTATGGTTTGTATGTTTCTTTTTAACACGCTAAATAAAATCTTTGGTATAAAAGTAGCCTATAAAAGATGGCACCTCTATGTAATAACATGGAGAATTCAATCTAAGAAGTGAATGAGCTCAAATCTGCAGAACCATGAAAGCCAGTTATCTTACCCTACCTGTGTGAGCTGCCCAAATCCCTGAGGCCAGGCACTTTCCTGATGAGGATCCTTCGGGTAAGTCCTGACTGGGGACCGGTCACCATGACGATATACCTGCAGGAGAAAAAAAAAAAAAAAAAAGATGGTGTATTCATAAAAACAAAGATAAACACCTCCTCAGTCCATCTCATACAGTCCTTTATCTACAAGCAGCCACACCAATATACTGTACACCCACTGACAATAGAAACGGGACACAGCAATGAACTCCAGTTTGTTTTCAGGATTTCCAAAATCATTGTCCCCCCCCATACATAGAATGGCCTCAGATCCTCCCCTTCACACAACTATGCACAGGGTGTAAAGAGAACAGTCACCAATGATTTGTAATAACTGAAGCCTTACTTTACAGGGATTATCGGAGATTTATTATTACTAAGTATTATTATACTTGTATTCTTCCCCGTCATAGCAGATGTGTCAGTCAAGAGCCTGCGCAGCCTTACAGCCTATGTTCGGGGCTGAATTGATATTCATATCGGCCATATAACAAGCATTGTTTAAAGACTCTTCATGCACGGCTTTACATTCTTCGCACGGGCTGAAGACAGCTTGGCCTCCATGGTGGCCTTCCAATGATGCCTATCATTTCAACCTACTACCTGCGAGTTGCCGGCTTGGGTTCACAGTAAAATGCTGCACAGAACAGGGTCATGTCATTCTCTGCAGCACTGAGAGCTGAACAAGAGGAGGAAGGAACCTGTTCACCACAAGACACCTGGGGGCAATTTACTTAGTCCTCATACACACTGGACGTTTTTACAGCGGCTGTTTTTGGCTTTTGGCGTTTTTTTTCTACAGCCAGTAAACCCCCCAGCATGTTATCCTATGTGTCCATGCACACAGACTGTAATCAGCATTTTTTGGCAGGGGTGTTTTTTTTTTTGGAAAAAAATCCAGAACTAGTGAGTTTCTAGAGGAGTTATTTAGCTGTAAAAACGCTCTAAAATGTGAAAAATGTGGTAAAATGCCGCAAAACTGTTTTTGGACCCTTTTTTGAGTAAAAAAAATGCAAATTCGGAAAAATGCAGCTAAACACTAAAGCAAAAATGCTAAAAAAAACCCTCACATTTTTAAACATGACTTTACACAGCTAAACGCTACCAGTGTGATTAAAACGCTTCATGTGCACGGAGCCTAAAACTGGGGAGTGCCAAATCTGGTGAAACTCTGCAAAGAAATCAGTCAGATTCAAAGTTTAAGGCCCCTTTCACACGGGCGTTCCGGTTTTTTGTTTTTTTTTTCAGTTCAGTCACGTATTTTCCAAGCAAAAACGAATCAATTTACACTAATTTTCCATCAGTTTACAACCCGTTTCCCCCGTCAGTTTACAACCCGTTTCCCCCGTCAGTTTACAACCCGTTTCCCCCGTCAGTTTACAACCCGTTTCCCCCGTCAGTTTACAACCCGTTTCCCCCGTCAGTTTACAACCCGTTTCCCCCGTCAGTTTACAACCCTGGTGATCATTGCTAATGAAACAAAGTGAGGGGAAATCCAAAACTGTAGCAAAGAGGTCTTCCCTTCCAAAGGTGAAAAAATATCCAATGAAAACTTCATAGATTGCAATTTCCCTCAATTTTAGGGATATCGGCTTTATTCCCTGTGCTGTCTCCAAGAGAGAAGGGGATATTCTCATATTATTATACAGGATTTATATAGCACCAACAGTTTGTTCAGCGCTTTACAATATAAGGAGAGACATTACAGTGACAATACAGTTCAATACAAGAGGGTTAGGAGGGCCCTGATCCTTGGAGCTTACAATCTAAGAGGGAGGGGCTAGTAGTACAAAAGGCAGTAACTGTGGGGGACGGACTGGTAGGAGGAATAGAAGATTCCATTATTAGATGAGGGAAGGATAGGCTTCCCTGAAGAGAGAGGTTTTCAGAGATCGCCTAAAAGTGAGCAGAGTGGGTGATAGTCTGATAAATTGGGGTAGAGCATTCCAGAGGATGGGGGAAGCTCTGGAGAAGTCCTGGAGACGAGCATGGGAAAAGGAGACAAGGGAGCTAGAGAGCAGGAGGTCGTGTGAGGAGCGGAGAGTACGGTTTGGGTGATATTTAGAGACAAGATTAGTGATGTCATTTCCGTGAGGCACAGGGTGCGCACTCTCAGCATATATGTATTTTCTAATTGCACGGAAATATGCGGCCGCTCAGCGTCAAGGCCCAGACGCCGAGAGGCGTCAAGGGGTTAATTGAACAAGCTGAAATTAGAAGCCGATTGGCTACCATGCACAGCTGAACCACATTATGTGTCTTAGCAAGGCTACAAGCATTCCTACATTGTATCCATGGAGGAGCCACAAAGCCACCCAAGGACAGTCACTGTAGAGGCTGTAATACAGCAGAGCAGATTGTGCTGCATACAGTAAGCTGTGCTGTCTTCCTGGCTGAGCCCTACACACTTCCCTTTTGTGCCCAGAAAAAAAATCGGTTCTATGGCATCTCAGCCATTCAGGAAGAGCCTTGTATTTTTAACAATAAATACAAAAGCGCTCTCTGATTGACTGAGATGGAGATTGATTATGATGTCATCCATCCGCCTCTTCACCTTAGCGAAACAGACAACGCCTTGTATTCAGAGAACAATACAAGGCTGTTCCTGAATGGATGAGATGACATATGTCCCACTCTCTTCTTGGCACAAAAGGGAAGTGTGTAGGACGCGGCCAGGAAGATAACTTGCTGTATGCAGCACAAGCTTTTGTAGTATATAATAGTATCCACAGTGGTCAGACCATTCTGTTAGGCTGGTTTTTTTTTTCGTTTTTTTACATGCGACTCAAAAACTGCAGCAAGAATGCAACGTGGGTGTCTTTTTAATGCATTTTTGCCAAGTTTTATATTGATTTCAATGGGGAGGTGTGTTTTTTTACGGCACCAAACAGGATTTTAAAAAACGCAGCAAACCACAACAAGATCAGTGTAAGAGTTCCATGGTCACACATTTTTCTTCTGCCTATTTAAATGCAAAAGCGGAAGAAAAACGTGTGACAGCAGTCTAAGAGTACACATTCTTTTGAACTAAGCTGGCACAATAAAACTTTTTAAAGTGACAGGAAACACAAATTTTGGCTTGAAGCCTGACTCCTGGTAATACTTTGTAAAGCTGAACTCCAGAAATGATCTGTATTGCATGTTTGGTGCACGTTCACTTTAGAGTCATTGGTGAGTAATGGAGGAAGAATCATTGCTCTCGCTCCAGCGTGCACGGCCATATGTGTTGCGCTGTCGATGTTTTTGTGCATAGGCGCCCCTGATTCATTTGGCTCAACATTTTTGGGGGGAGTTTTAAGTGCTTGGATGTAACATTAATATTTTCCACTTTTTTCACTAAGCTTTATGGGGGACTAAGTCTCCTATGCGATACTATTTTGGTGTGACAGGTTCTCGTTAAAGCGGAGCTCCACCCAAAAGGGGAAGTTCCGCTTTAAGGCTTTGTCGCCCACTCCCACATAAGGATTGGCATCTCTGGGGAGCAGGTAACCACATTTGACAGGTACCCACTCCCACTTCAGGTGCAATTGTGTAAGGCGATGGGAAGCAGAAGTTGTCCTCCCCCCTCCCGCAGCGTAGTCCTCTGGGACACAGGACAAGTCCCAAAAGACTACAGGACCATTCACAAAGCGCAGCGTTACTCATGCATGCACAGTGGGCAGTCAGCTGTGAAACCGCAAGCTGTCACAGACAGGCGCCCACACTGAAGATGCCAGGGAGAGAAGATGGCCGGTGAAACTAGCCGTGGTGAGGACATCGCTGGACAGAGGGACAGGTAACGGTCTGTATTTTACAAGTCAGCAGATACAGTTTTTGTAGCCGATTACTTTTTTTTTTTTAATTCAACTAGACCTCCACTTTAATGAGGCATCAGGGGACAATTAGACCTGCTATCCGCTGAAGCTAATGGAGCACATAATGTGTTCCACTAGTGTCTTCCTCTGCTACAGCGGTTGGGAAAAGTGACAGCAGGAACCAGGTTCTTACTTAGTGGAAGAGATGGTCTCAGATCTCCCTGCACTCTACCAGGTGGAACCCGCCATGCTGGTTCCAGGTTAGCAGATAGTAGAGTGGAGCCTGGGAAACAGTGGGGGGTGGGACAATTGCTCTGCGGGTGCGTGGACGCGATGGGGTGACAGCTGACTGGTCAATTCCCCTCTCCTGCCAGCAAAAGGGGTTAAAAGCCTGATTTTTTTTTTTTAAGTACGGTTTGTCGTCAATTCACAAGCGTGAGCATTTTTAAAGTGTGACATGTTAGATATCCATTTACTCGGTGTAACATCATCCTTTCGATTTTACCAAATAATTCAGTAGTATATTGTGTTTTTGTGCATTGGAATTAAGGTATTAAATGTATTCTACCGAATAGTTAAAGCTTGACCTGCCTAAATACAAGCTGATCTACAAAAAGTCAGACCTGCCCTAAAAAGTTTACAAAAATATGTCCAACGCTGGCTAGACAGACTCTTTCTGGGGGGATATTCCACTATCACACTCACTGTCGCAGGGTTCTATATCCTGAGAGAGGTTATTTTTGGTGCTACTGTAGTGGTGGCTCTCTCTAGTGTCGTTTTTAACCTCTTCACGCCGGCAGCACACAATGTGCGGCCTCCTGGCATCTGGGCCTAGACGGCGAGTGGCCGCACATTTGTGTGCAATTAACAAACAACATGTGTGCTGAGAGCGCGCACCCAGCACACATGTCCGGTACACACTGAAAGGCCCCGGTCTGATCTTTCGATCAGGACCTTTCCCGATCATGTGACCACCGTGATGACATGTCACGGCGGTCATATGAGTCCTAAACCCCGCCTGGCCTGCCTCCCGGCTTGTGAAACTCTTAAAGGGCCGGGAGGCGCCGGCGGGAAGGGGTTAAGGAATAGGTGGCGGATCTGTGAATTTGTGCATGACTGCATTCGTTTGTTTCTTTTTGGTTTCTCTTTTATTAAGTGTTCTTGCATGGCAAGACCACTTACTGTTATCTCACATATATATTCTTATTATTATAGCCAAATTTACCACCCTAACTCCTCCCACAGTTTTCACACTACATAGACAGTAATATACTGAAATGTGCGGATTGTTCCCGATTGGTGAGCTATTACTTGGAACGTTTCGCCAAATGGTTCACGAAATATCGGCGTTTTTGTGGTGAAATTGTTCCCATGGGAATGAATGGCGGAATGTTCAAAACTAGAGTGGGAGCTGAAAAATCAGGACATGATTTCTAAACTGCCATCACTCCCTCATTTTCAAACCCACCCACACAAATCTTATATCAAAACGTTCAGCTATCCCTGCTGCCACTAAAAATGTCCACGGCTAAGCCATAGTCCAGATAGTTTTCACAATATGACCATTTGTTTGCAACTCACGCTGTCCATTGACATTCATTTAAACTCCACTCTAGCCACCTCAAATTTGATGGGCAATTTCTAAACTGCGACTGTGCCTTCATTTTTAATATTTCAGAGACATACTATGCATCGAAATGTAGGTCTTGTGATTCTCACAATATAAAGCTCTTTGCTGTAGGATTTATAGTTTTTAAAACTATGACCATTTGAAGACGCCAGTGAAGTCAGCAATTTGGAGCAGTTTGTTTTTAACCGCTCTTCTCTGCCCTATTTGAAATCTAATTTTGAATTGGTGACAGTTTGGCCGGCTTCTGGTTAAAGGTTTGGAAATAAGTTTTCTACAGTAGAGAGTATTTGAGGTGATAATGCTGCTAATGTTTTTAGAAATGTATGTTTTAATGTAACTGTGAAGCACTTTGGGCAACAACATTGCAATTAAATGTGCCATATAAATAATTAAAAGTTGAAATGCATTTCTCACTCTATCAAGCTTGCCATGTGCACTTTTTAAATTTGATCAATCAATTGGTTAGTGTAATGTTTACTATCTTTACTCACTCCAAACACTCCACACAGTTACTCTGCCCACTCCATAAAGTTACTCTGCCCAGTCCAACCTTTTCACAGTTACTCCAGCCACTCCAACCACGCAACAGTTACTCCAGCCACTCCAACCACGCAACAGTTACTCCAGCCACTCCAACCACGCAACAGTTACTCCAGCCACTCCAACCACGCAACAGTTACTCCAGCCACTCCAACCACGCAACAGTTACTCCAGCCACTCCAACCACGCAACAGTTACTCCAGCCACTCCAACCACACAACAGTTACTCCAACCACACAACAGTTACTCCAGCCACACAACAGTTACTCCAGCCACACAACAGTTACTCCAGCCACACAACAGTTACTCCAGCCACTCCAACCACACAACAGTTACTCCAGCCACACAACAGTTACTCCAGCCACACAACAGTTACTCCAGCCACACAACAGTTACTCCAGCCACACAACAGTTACTCCAGCCACACAACAGTTACTCCAGCCACACAACAGTTACTCCAGCCACACAACAGTTACTCCAGCCACACAACAGTTACTCCAACCACACAACAGTTACTCCAGCCACTCAAACCACGCAACAGTTACTCCAGCCACTCCAACCACGCAACAGTTACTCCAGCCACTCCAACCACGCAACAGTTACTCCAGCCACTCCAACCACGCAACAGTTACTCCAGCCACTCCAACCACGCAACAGTTACTCCAGCCACTCCAACCACGCAACAGTTACTCCAGCCACTCCAACCACGCAACAGTTACTCCAGCCACTCCAACCACGCAACAGTTACTCCAGCCACTCCAACCACGCAACAGTTACTCCAGCCACTCCAACCACGCAACAGTTACTCCAGCCACTCCAACCACGCAACAGTTACTCCAACCACACAACAGTTACTCCAACCACACAACAGTTACTCCAACCACACAACAGTTACTCCAGCCACACAACAGTTACTCCAGCCACACAACAGTTACTCCAGCCACACAACAGTTACTCCAACCACACAATAGTTACTCCAGCCACTCCAACCACACAACAGTTACTCCAGCCACACAACAGTTACTCCAGCCACACAACAGTTACTCCAGCCACACAACAGTTACTCCAGCCACACAACAGTTACTCCAGCCACACAACAGTTACTCCAGCCACACAACAGTTACTCCAGCCACACAACAGTTACTCCAGCCACACAACAGTTACTCCAGCCACACAACAGTTACTCCAGCCACACAACAGTTACTCCAGCCACACAACAGTTACTCCAGCCACACAACAGTTACTCCAACCACACAACAGTTACTCCAACCACACAACAGTTACTCCAACCACACAACAGTTACTCCAGCCACTCAAACCACACAACAGTTACTCCAGCCACTCCAACCACACAACAGTTACTCCAGCCACTCCAACCACACAACAGTTACTCCAGCCACTCCAACCACACAACAGTTACTCCAGCCACTCCAACCACACAACAGTTACTCCAACCACTCCAACCACACAACAGTTACTCCAGCCACTCCAACCACACAACAGTTACTCCAGCCACTCCAACCACACAACAGTTACTCCAGCCACTCCAACCACACAACAGTTACTCCAGCCACTCCAACCACACAACAGTTACTCCAACCACACAACAGTTACTCCAACCACACAACAGTTACTCCAACCACACAACAGTTACTCCAGCCACACAACAGTTACTCCAACCACACAATAGTTACTCCAACCACACAATAGTTACTCCAGCCACTCCAACCACACAACAGTTACTCCAGCCACACAACAGTTACTCCAGCCACACAACAGTTACTCCAGCCACACAACAGTTACTCCAGCCACACAACAGTTACTCCAGCCACACAACAGTTACTCCAGCCACACAACAGTTACTCCAGCCACACAATAGTTACTCCAGCCACTCAAACCACACAACAGTTACTCCAGCCACTCAAACCACACAACAGTTACTCCGCCCACTCCAACCACACAATAGTTACTCCGCCCACTCCAACCACACAATAGTTACTCCGCCCACTCCAACCACACAATAGTTACTCCGCCCACTCCAACCACACAATAGTTACTCCGCCCACTCCAACCACACAATAGTTACTCCGCCCACTCCAACCACACAATAGTTACTCCGCCCACTCCAACCACACAATAGTTACTCCGCCCACTCCAACCACACAATAGTTACTCCGCCCACTCCAACCACACAATAGTTACTCCGCCCACTCCAACCACACAATAGTTACTCCGCCCACTCCAACCACACAATAGTTACTCCGCCCACTCCAACCACACAACAGTTACTCAAGCCCAGGGGCGGACTGACCATTTGGAAACTCTGGCACTGCCCGAGGGCCTGGGGTCAGTAGGGGGCCCCATGAGATGCCCCTGGTTGCTTTTTCATAGGCTTTTTTGAGTTTGGGCAAGGACACAGGGACCCCATGATCCCCTATTGCCCGGAGGCCCCATGAGTTGTCAGTCCACCCCTGCTCAAGCCACTCCACCCAGTTACTCTGCCCACTCCAGTTGTAGACTACTGGTGGAGGCAAGAACACTTCACACAATTTCCCCAGAAATTGTAGCTTTTCTAGTTCTGGAATGTTTCTATATGTAACGGTCACTTTTTTTTTGGATGGGTTCAAGGTAGCCCTGGCAATAACCCGTTTATTGTTTTTTTTACTCCCTTTTTATGTAACCCTTACTCTTATGTCCTTAGTTTGAGACTCCTTTTGTTGTTTGTTTTTCTTTGTTATTGTAACGGTTTTATGAAAACTAAATAAACAATCACTGTCCAAATTTTGTAGACTTCACGTCCGCAACATCTCCAAGATACGCCCGTTCTTAACCTCTGAAACTATTAAGCAACGTATTCACTCCCTGGTTATCTCTCGCCTTGACTATTGTAACTCCCTCCTCATTGTCCTACCTCATCGCTGGCTATCCCCCCCTTCAGTCTATCATGAATGCTGCTGCCAGACTCATCCACCTTACTAACCGTTCCATATCTGCCATCCCTCCACTGGCTTCCCATTGCCCAATGGATAAAATTCAAACCATTAACAATAACATATGAAGCCATTTATAACTCTGCCCCAAATTACATCACCAATCTTGTCTCCAAATATCACCCGAACTGTACTCTCCGCTCCTCCCACAACCTCCTGCTCTATAGCTCCCTTGTCTCCTCTTCCCATGCTTGTCTGCAGGACTTCTCCAGAGTCTCCCCCATCCTCTGGAACTCTCTACCCCAATTTATCTGACTATCGCCTACTCTGCTCACTTTTAGGCGATCTCTGACAACCTATCTCTTCAGGGAAGCCTATCCTGCCATCAGCTAATAATGGAATCTTCTACTCTTCCAGCCAGTCCATCCCCCACAGTTATTACCTTTTGTACCACTAGCCCCTCCCTCTTAGATTGTAAACTCCAAGGAGCAGGACCCGCCTATCCCCCTTGTATCATTTCTGTATTGTCTCCCGTTATATTGGAAAGCACTGAGCAAACTGTTGGCGCTATATAAATCCTGTATAATAATAATAATAAATACCTTTTAAAAAGTATTAAGTGTGTTTGAAAACGTGCTGTGCAAATACCATGGGGCAGAAAAGGTTGCAACACCCACCATTTTATTTTCTAGGGCCTCTACTTAAAAGATACAGTTTGGAGGCTCTAAGGAATTTTCTAGCAAAAGAAAAACAAAAAAAAAAAAAAACCACACAAGTGGGGAGAACTGTGAGAACCAGCTTATGGGTCAAGCGAGTAAAGAGAGGTTCTGAGATTTTGTTAGGGGTGCATGCAAACACAACATAGGAGTGCGACCCTGCCACCTGTGTGACCCAAGGGCTCTATTTCCCCCAATAAGCCGACCTCTTGTTGCTATGGGTTACATCACCTTTCAAATCACCATACAGCTTTATTGATCCAAAAGACACAAAAAAAAAAAAAAAACCCATTTGCAAAGTCAAACCTAGAAAGGCACACCGTCAGCTATGGCTGTTATATAATGTATTGTCAGCCATGTCTGGCACTAATCTGGAGTCAGCCTGTCCTTGCCACTTCCGGGTCTCCCACAATAATCTCCTAACCCAGGCAGTGCAGATACACATGACGTCACTTACCACGGTGACAAAGCGGAGCTGATGAGCCTGGGTGGTCTGTACAGCTACAACGAGAACCTGGACCGACACCAGCACCGCCGCCCCGAGCCAGGGAACTGAGCCCGGGCCGCTTCTTCCAGCCATAGCTATCACTATGCCCGGCCCCGGAACCTCTTATTCCGGGCTCCACTTCCTGGGGGGACTGGAACAGCAGTAACACAGCGCCCACCAAGGAGCCCTGACTGAGAGTACAAATATGGCGGCAGTCCGAGGCTTCCTATGTAGAAATCCGGCAGAGTGTGAAAGCAGGGTCAGCTGATTGGGTCACGTGAGACATAGAATGCTGACTTAGGAAAAGAGAGACACGTGATGGGGGTGACTTAGGAAAAGAGAGACACGTGATAGGGGGGTGACTTAGGAAAAGAGAGACACGTGATAGGGGGGTGACTTAGGAAAAGAGAGACACGTGATATAGGGTGACTTACTAAAAGAGAGACACGTGATAGAGGGCGACTTAGGAAAAGAGAGACACGATATAGGGGGTGACTTAGGAAAAGAGAGACACGTGATAGGGGGTGACTTAGGAAAAGAGAGACACGTGATAGGGGGTGACTTAGGAAAAGAGAGACACGTGATAGGGGGTGACTTCGGAAAAGAGAGACACAAGATAGGGGGGTGACTTCGGAAAAGACAGACAAGATAGGGGGGTGACTTAGGAAAAGAGAGACACGTTATAGGAGGTGATTTAGGAAAAGAGAGACACGTGATAGAGGGTGACTTCGGAAAAGACAGACGAGATAGGGGGGTGACTTAGGAAAAGAGAGACACGTGATAGGGGGTGACTTCGGAAAAGACAGACGGGATAGGGGGGGTGACTTAGGAAAAGAGAGACACGTGATAGAGGGTGACTTAGGAAAAGAGAGACACGTGATAGAGGGTGACTTAGGAAAAGAGAGACACGTTATAGGGGGTGACTTAGGAAAAGAGAGACACGTGATGGGGGTGACTTGGGAAAAGACAGAACCGTGATAGGGGGTGACTTCGGAAAAGAGAGACACGTGATAGGGGGTGACTTCGGAAAAGAGAGACACGTGATAGGGGGTGACTTCGGAAAAGAGAGACACGTGATAGGGGGTGACTTCGGGAAAGAGAGACGTGATAGGGGGTGACTTCGGGAAAGAGAGACGTGATGGGGGTGACTTAAGAAAAGACAGACACGTGATAGGGGGTGACTTAGGAAAAGAGAGACATTTGATAGGGGGTTGACTTAGGAAAAGAGAGACATTTGATAGGGGGTTGACTTAGGAAAAGAGAGACATTTGATGCGGGTGACTTAGGAAAAGACAGACGTGATGGGGGTGACTTAGGAAAAGAGAGATGTGATGGGGGTGACTTAGGAAAAGAGACACGTGATAGGGGTGACTTAGGAAAAGAGAGACACGTGAAGGGGGGGACTTAGGAAAAGACAGACGTGATAGGGGGGTCTTAGGAAAAGAGAGACACGTGATAGGGGGTGACTTCAGAAAAGAATGATGTGATAGGGGGTGGAGCCTCACCCAGCTGTGTGGACGTTCAGTTTCCTCCAACAAAATGGACACACAGCGATCGGTCGGTGGGTTGTGATGTGGCAGCGTGGTCGGAAACACCGAGCCGGGATCGGTCCCCCTCAGTCCCCCATGAAATGACTGGATTCTTCCTGTGTCTGGGTTTTCCTCCTAATAAAGGACTTTTTCCCCGTGTGATGTCTTTCTTTATTTCTGGATTGGATGGTTGTGAAAGAGTAACCAGGTGTACTATGTACCCCATACTCTTCCATGGAGGGGGCGGGATCTGGGGGCTTCCACATTCTTAAGTTTCCCCCCGCACCCCACAACCACCGGGCAAGGGTTGTGGGGAAGAGGTCCTTGTCCTAGTCAACATGGGGGCTGGCTACTGTGCCTGGTGTCACCCCTGCCAGGGACCCCCCATGTTGAGGGCATGTGGCCTAGTAAGGTTTAGGAGGGGGGGCTGCATGCCCATCCCACCCTTTCCTGGTCTGTCAGGCAGTGTGCTTGGATGAAGGGTCTGGTATGGCTTCTGGGGGAAAAAACCCCACGCAAAAAAATTTCAGTGGGGTTCCCCTTAAAAGCCCTACCAACTCTGAAGGGCCTGGTATGGCTCCTAGGGGGGCCCCATGCATTTTTTTTGGGGGGGGATCCAATCATACCTAAAGGGTCCGATATGGCTGTTTTGGGGACCCCATGGATGTTTTTGGATTTCCAATCAGGCTAGTGGGGGGACTGTTCACTCATTTGTCACTCTGAACCACATGCTTACTGCGCTATAGCCAAATGACGGCTACAGCGCAGTTGTCCAGTTCTGGGAGGGCTTCATATGGCATCCTCCCAGAATGCGCCCTCCCACGCACCCCCAGCAACATGCGCCCAGCAATCTCCGTGATCGCTGTGTCCAATGGACACAGTTGATCACGTGATGAGGTAAAAGGCCAATCACAGTGGCCTTTTATCACGTGATCTGCTGTGTCCAATACAGTTGCCGGTTATCGGCAGCACTTTCCTCACACTCTCACAGCGTGAGAAGAGTGCTGCAGATAACCGTCAGCTGTCACAGAGCAGATCGCCACTGATGAGCAGTGCCGCCCAGCAGTGCCTCCCACCAGTGCCCTGCAGTGCTGCCCAGCAGTTGCACCTCATCAGTGCTGCCTATCAGTGCAGCCTCATCAACGAACATAAGTGAAAGAGAAAAATTACCTGTTTGCAAAATTTTGTTGATTTGGATGTATGCTTTGGGGCGTTGTCATGCTGAAAGATGAAGTTCCTGTTCAGCTTTCTAGCAGAAGCCTGAAGGTTTTGTGCCAATATTGACTGGTATTTGGAACAGTTCCAACTGAAGAAAAACAACCCAAAAGCATGATGCTGCCACCACCATGTTTCACTATAGGTATGGTGTTCTTTTGGTGATGTGCAGTGTTGTTTTTGCGCCAAACATATCTTTTGGAATTATGGCCAAAAAGTTCAGCCTTGGTTTCATCAGATCATAACCCATTTTCCCACATGCTTTTGGGAGACCCCAGATGTGATTTTGCAAAATTTAGCCTGGCTTGGATGTTTCTCTTCCGTCTTGCCACTCTACCCCATAGCCCAGACATATGAAGAATACGGGAGATTGTTGTCACAAGTACCACACAGCCAGTACTTGCCAGATATTCCTGAATCTCCTTTAATGTTGCTGTAGGCTTCTTGGCAGCCTCCCAGACCAATTTTCTTCTGGTCTTTTCATCAATTTTGGAGGGACGTCCAGTTCTTGGTAATGTCACTGTTGCACCAGATTTCCTCCACTTGATAACTGTCTTCACTGTGTTCCATGGGATATCTAATGCCTTGGAAATTCTTTTGTACCCTTCTCCTTACTGATACCTTTTAACAATGAGATCCCTCTGATGCTTTGGAAGCTTTTGCTGTAGAATGCGACAAAGAAAATGTCAGGAAAGACCTACTAGAACAGCTGAGCTTTATTTGGGGTTATTCAGAGGCACTTTAAATGATGGCAGGTGTGTACTGACTCCTATTTAACATGATTTTTAATGTGATTGCTTAATTCTGAACACAGCTACATCCCCAGTTAAAAGAGGGTGTGCACACTTATGCAACCACATTATTTTAGTTTTTTATGTTTACTTCTCCCCCCTAAAAGATTTCTGTTTGTTTTTCAATTGAGTTGTACAGTTTATAGGTCACATTAAAGGTGGAAAAAGTTTTGAAATGATTTATCTTTGTCTCATTTTTATTTACAGAACGCTGACATTTTAACAGGGGGGTGTAGACTTTATATATCCACTGTGTGTACACAGAACACGCCTCTGTAACCAGCGTACACACAGTGAAGGACGCAACCTCCATTTTGTTAATAGTTCTCCATATTCCCCCCCCCCCCTCATTCTCCCCTTTCCTCTCTGTTAATCCACAGGGACATATGTGTGTTGGAAGGGTCACAGGCAGGCTAGAGCACAGCCGGGAGTCCAGAGCTATAAAACACCTCTCTGAGCAAGGTGCCTGGCTGTCTGAGCAACCTGTGCCATTTAACACCTCGTAAAAAGATAACTCAGCCTTCCCAAGAGTTCAAAAGACATGGAACCAGATAACCTTTTTAAAAACCCATTTTTCCCCTATGTCTCATATCTTGGAATATGAGAGACTTACATAAAAACCAGGCAAATCGTCAGATTGGCCAAGAGAAGACGAACATTTTGGTAGGTCACTCTCCTTGTCTTGAATACATAGGAAAGCCGAAAAGTAGATCTTGTGAATCATTCAGTGTATAATTTCATAATTCATATCTAATCAATCCTCAGACGTGTCTGCATAATAATCTACCCGCGGGTGGAATGTCACTTGTGCAGATGGAAAGTGATGGGCCAAAATATGAGTTAAGAGAGATTTTGGCTCTGGTTGAGGTATCTGCCCAGACCTCCACACCCTAAACGGGGTATTGGTCCTTGACTTCAGAGACACCCCCTGCCGGGGAACTACAAATTGGGCTGTCAGGCATAAGAGAAAAAAAGACATCTCCCTTTTTAACATTAGTACCACCTGGGGAGACCCATGCCCTTTCACTCTGAAACTTGGATCTGCTAACACAGGACTTTGGCAAGTACCTTAACCCTATCACCTCTCTCTGATATCTCTTTGCTGTGCTGTTGGTCTCTGTATATTTATATATATATATCTTAGTTACATCTTTTTCTGTAAATATTTTTATTGCACCCGTTTGACCTTTTAGCAATAAATCTTTCCTTCTGAAAGTGTTGAACTGTTTCTATAGCTCTTAATTGCAATTTACAAATTCCTGCCTCTAAAGAGAACGCTACTGTGTTTGTTTAACCCTCTGTATAACTGGCCTGCGGTGAACGTTTTATACAGACGATTATCTCAATCATTATAGTGTTATAGCTGATATCGCTGAGTTTCCTCTTTCTCTGTACAAAAGGAGGTGGTGGCAGTGTGAAGGGTTAATTGCATAATTAACCTGACCCAGTAATAATCGCATTCAGGCTGCCGATACATCGATTGTGGTCCAATTAGCTGGAAAATCGTTGTGCAGGGTGCAGTTGAGTGTGGCATTGTTACGCACGCGACAGCGCGGTTTTAGATTGGCTAGTCCTTCGGTTACGAGTTTGCTGAGAAGGGCTGGGGTCTAACGCCGCGCCCGTCACATATTGGTGACAGCGATCCTGGGATCGCCGCATATTGGTGGCAGCAATCTCGCGTCTGTCACTGCCTTCCCCATGTCATTCTGCCTGTGCCCCAGGTACAGCCATCTGAGAGGAAAAGACTGAATGATAATATCCATGGACTGACCATAGAGATGAAGGAGCTGCGCGTTGCTATGGGAACCAGCGGTGAAATGGGCCTCTATGGTACGGGCAGTAATGGCGGGTCTAGCAGCTTTTGGCCTGTGTCATCCTGGCAATGCCTTCTTAGCATGCATTGCAGCATTTGCTTTCTTCCCCCAACTTGGATGTCATTGATCTGTGCTGCGACAATATAGGGAAAGAACACGCTGCACAGAAATGGGGGATTTTCTGTGTGCACCCCCCAACGCAGGACATTGGTGGGAGGTGAAGCCTTCGGACATGGAGCACACTGCCTTGTACCTGGGCAAGGTCGCCGAATGCTGCTGGTGGACTTGAATGGGTCACACTCAGCAGGCACTAGGCCAATCAAAAGCAACAGGGGGGAGATTCCTGCTGCAGCCACTAAGCCAAACATTGCCGCCATGCCATGACTACACCCTGGGACACTGCTTCTGCAGCTACAGGGGGAGGGGTTGGGGGCCAGGAAAAATGCAGCTCATTCGGGAGGTTTTA
This sequence comes from Staurois parvus, assembly GCF_062004578.1. Classification (NCBI taxonomy): domain Eukaryota; kingdom Metazoa; phylum Chordata; class Amphibia; order Anura; family Ranidae; genus Staurois; species Staurois parvus. The sequence goes on from NW_028318206.1 coordinate 163,336, forward strand.
CTGCCCCTCAACCACTAGTGTGAACAAGCCCTTCTGAAGTGTGGGCTCTGTACTTCTATGGAACATCAGGGAAATGTATCGGGAAGATCACAGCAAGTCAAAGTTCTACCAATTCCCCAGCATTCAGTCCAGCAATTCAGCTCTGAAGTACCAACTAGAAGGAGCCATTCACACCGGAGCATTGCTGTCACTTCTAGGAAAATGCATTTTCCCCGCATGTCGTCGTAACACACAAAGCTGGGTACAGCACCACATGTGCCATGACATTTCACGTTGTCACCAGAACAGGAATTCAGAGAAAATGTTCCAATGGAGACACTTGTTCCGGTGACAACTGTCTAAAAGGGGATTTCCCTCACATTGGAAAGATATCCTCTCACATCCTGCTGAGTCTACAGGACAGGAAGTGAAGGGAAATCTCCCTCAGGAGAGACACATGAAATAACAAAAGTTACAGCAGTTCCTTACTTAAGGGCTCATTCTACCCTTTTAGCACTCTGAAAAGAGATGTGATGGGTTGCTTTTCAGAGGACATTTTGCCAGGCAATGAGGAGACATTAGGTTGTCTCCTCATGGCCTTATTTAAACCCTAAAAAGACTGCACCACCCCGCTGCAATCATGTACACTGCATGCAGTTGTGGCCTGGCCCTATTCACTTGAATGAGTCACATTAGTGTAGGCATATAAAATGTGTGTATCATAGATAGAATGATATATATAAAATATGAGGAAATGCACTATATACACATTCTTGTGTGTGAAGTTGGCACTGATAGCGGACCAGACAAACTGCATTTTTTCATATCAAAAGAATAGAATAAGGACTCCTTACTATGTTCATTTATGCACGAGGTCATTACTTTACCTTTGTTATGTTATGTAATTGGTGATGATGGTGCTATTACCTTTCCTTATATTGTGCTCCATAATTTGATCATCTTGCTTCAAATGCCTGGATGACATCAGCTGTGTTGGTAATGTATATGACAACTGTTGTTGTGTATGTAATATTTTTTTTTTCCAAGATATATATTACTATTAGTATTATTATATATTATACATGTTTACCTGTTTATAACTACTACAAGCATGGTTAAGTTTAATGGTTTGAAAAAAAAAAAAAAATTAAAAAACCCAAAAAAAAAAAATTATTCTTTTTATTATTATTATTATTATTATTAGTATTAATAGTATTAATATATATATTAGCCGTTTTATGATTGTATTATTATATATTATACATGTTTACCTGTTTTAACCATGCTTGTAGTAGTTATAGTTTAATGCTTTGAAAAAAAAAAAAAAAAAAAAAATGAAAAAAAGCCAAAAAAGAATAATTCTTTTTTTTATTAGTATTATTATTATTATATATTCTTAGCTGTTTTATGATATGAAAAATGTAATATTAATATGATTAATATTATTAGCAGTTTTATGATTGTAGTAGTTGTAATATTTAATACTTTGAAAAATAAAAAAAATAAAATAATTATTATTAGTATTTTTATTATTAATATTATTAGCCATTTTATGATTGTAGAAGTTATAGTATTTAATGCTTTAAAAAAATGGCCGGATCTAGGGGGGTGCTGGGGTGGGCTGCGCCCCCCTAGATTTCACTTGTGCCCCCCCCCCAGATTATTGAGCTCCTTCCCCCCCATCCCCACACTTAGAGGCGGGACAAAGGAAAGGAAGCCTGGAGTTAAGTCCTGAAAGTGAGGACAGAGCAAGGAGTAGCGGTTCTGTGCTCTGCCCCCTCCTCCTGTCAGAACAGCGCTGCTCCATATAGCTGATGACACAGGATCGCTCCGTCCATCGGACTGTACACAGTTTCAATACCTGCCCCTATCTCCTCCAAGGACCGCTTATCTCCCACAGCAGTAAATGTAGATCGGGGCGGGTAATGAAATTGTGTACAGCCCCATGGTCAGAGCGATCCTGTGTCATCAGCTATATGGAGCAGCTCTGTTCTGACAGGAGGAGGGGGCAGAGCACAGCACCGCTCTTCCAGACTGTAAGTTGGGGGGGGCTTACAGGCAAATTGTACATAATGAGGGGGGAGGTGTGGGGGGAAACAGTCATTTGTGCTTGGGATGAGGAGGGGCTGTGCTGGAAAGGGTAATGGCGGTTGGGGGGGGGGATTTCTGTTAGGAGAAGGATTTGAGGGAATTTAGGCCAGGAGGGGGCATGGGGGAAATGTTTGTGCTAAGAGGAAACGGGGGATTTGGGCTAAGTGGGGGCAGAGGATTTGGAAAGGGAGAGGATCTGTGCTGGGAGGGTACTTTGGAAGGGGTTGTGCTAGGAGTAGGAATTTAGAGGAATTTGTCATAAAGAGGGGATTGGAGGATGGGGATTTGGGGGAGGGGGGATTTGTGCTAGAAGGGGGATGGGGGATATGTGCTAGGAGGGGGATTAGCGGGGAGATTTGTGCTAGAAGGGGGGATGGGGGCGATTGCGCTAGGAGAGGGGATTGGAGGGATTTGTGCTAGGAGGGGGAATTGGGGGGATATGTGCTTGAAAGAGGAATTAGCGGGGGGGGGGGAGGAGGGTCGTGCAAGGAGGTGGTGAGGAAATTTGGGTTAAGGGGGGACTGGGGGGGGGGGGTGAATTTGGAGATTTGTGCTTGGATGGGAAATTTGAGAGGAAGGTGGATGTGTGCATGGAGGGATGATTTTTTGGGTGAGGGAGATTTGTGCTAGGATGAGGGAATTGGGGGCATTGGAGACAGGACTGGGCTGCAAAGATTTGTGCTGGGAAAGGGTTTTTTACTGGGATGCTGACCCCTATCCTGTGCCCTACTGAACCTCTGTATACTGCCCCACTGACTCTTCTACACTCCCCTGCTGATCTCCCATCCAGAGGAGTCCCTAGGGTTAGTGTCACCGGGTGCGCTAACACTTGGTGACACTCCCTCCGACGATCCCCGCAGAATGGATTGGATCTGCAGATTGAGCATAATGGATCGGACTCCGATCCATTATGCTCAATCTGCAGATCCGATCCATCCTGCGGGGATTGTCGGCTTTCTTTACAACGTACCTTTTCTTGGAGAGGGTCTGGTGTCACCCCGTATAGGTTGCATGCCGACGATCCACGCAGGATGCGGGATCGCCGGCATGCAACCTATACTGGGTGACACTGGACTCGCTCCAAGAAAAGGTACCTTGTAAAGAAAGCCGACGATCCCCACAGGATGGATCGGATCCATCCTGCGGGGATTGTCGGTTTGCTTTGCAACTTTATTGTACTAGTTTACTTTATTGTAATAGTTATAGTAGTTGATTCCTTAAAAACAATTACACTGGTATTGTTTGTATTATTATTATTATTATTAACCGGTTGCCGACCAGCCACAGTACATATACGGCGGCAAGGCGGCACCGCTGCACAAAATCACATTTATAAACATCATTCACACTCCCGATGTTTTCGCGGGCAGGGGGGTGTCACGATTCGATCCCTGAGGGATCAATCATTCAATTTCAGCCAGTGATGTCCGGCTGAAGTTGAATGATCGGCGTCTGTCCTATCCTATCCTGTGTTGACAGTTACACAGGACAGGATATGATGTAAATCTTCTCTGCCTGGGCACATTCCATCCCAGAGAGAGAAGAAGACACAGAAAACGTGAGTACAAAGCACTACACTAACAGTTAGAACACACCTAGGTCACATTTCACCCATTGATCGCCCCCCCCAGTTAACCCCTTCACTGCCCTGTTACCAGTGTCATTGTTTACAGTGCATAGATTTTTACTGATTACTGTATTAGTGTCACTGGCGACTTCTGATAGTGTTAGCGTCAGTTAGCGCCCATCCCAGAAAGCATCAGATTGCCCGCTAGTACACCATTAATCATATTTAACCCCTTGATTGCCAGGAACACGCTCACTTGCACACTAAACCTCCATTGCTAGTATAGTGTCTGATTGGATCAATATCTTTGATCAGATCAGCGATATACCAGCGTTCACATTAGTATAGTGTCCCCAAAAATGCAGCGTTAGCGGGATCAGCCCCGACACCTGCGTTTAGCCCCTACGATCCCCCCTTCTTCCCCAACAAGTGCAGTGTCAGTAGATAGCTGTCACTTGATACTTTACACACAAAACCGCAGAGTTCACAGAATCAGACCTGATCTCTGTTAGCACGTGTTGGTAAATTTTCTGTAGCGGTTCAAGCAGTCCCTGACAGCCAGGCGCTCTTTTTCCCGTGAGTCGCACTAGGTACCTATAAATTTAGTGGCCAAAATGTCCAACCAAAGGTACTCTAGTGAAGAGGCCTACAGGATTCGGAGCCTGTCAGGTGAGAGCGAAGGTGAAGACTCACTAAAAATTAAAAATACAAATCCCCCCAAAAAAATAAAAAAATTTAAAAACCAAAAATAATTATAGTTTTTTTTGTTGTTGTCATTTTTTGTGATTGTTCTACTTTTACTGTTTTATTGTTACTGTTTTATTGTTAATCATTTCTGTTTGTAGGAATGCTTTCAGCTGCAACACTGACCTGTTTATTCTGACAGCAACAGGAACTTGCTCTCAGAATAGACATAAATCAATGTGGGCAGGGCTGTTGGATGAGATTTTTCATCCGAAGTAAAAAAAAGAGCATATATGCCGAAGCATGGGGGTCTGGGGTGGCCATTATAATTCTTGTGTAAAATGTACTTGTGAGCCACTGAGGAATACAAATATCTGTGTGTATATAAACAAAAATGTTGCAGGCTTCCTTGCTTACCCTCACGTGATGTGCGTTTAGAAAAATAGCTATAAAGAGATTGGATGCCGCCCTCTATTAGTTGTTTTAAGATGAAAAGAATAAATATATATTCTCAATTAACACCGTGAGTAACTATTCATGCACCTTGTGCCAATAATTGCAAAAAAAAAAAAATTATAATAAATGATATTAATACCAGATTAAAAATAAAATATAATATAAATGAATAGTCCCATATTCACTGAGATGATGACAATTTTCATATGAGTTCAACAGAGAAGATGAATACAGTATACTCTCCTTTGTAGTAGCCTGTGCTGTGTGGCTGTAATTGGTTAACAATAAGAGCTGCACTGTGAATCACTGTAATAGACGAAATCTCTCCTTCCCCAGCACTCTCCTTAATCCAACTCTCCTCCCATGGATCATAAGGAAAAGAAGAAAAGATACATAGTTTCTTATCCTTGGTAAGAAACTTTTAATGTGCACCAATATTGCACTCACATGTAGGTAAAATATAATGCGCTTTTCGTATATACATATATACACAACCGCGGATAGCGGTGAGGTCAGCCTTGTTGGTGTGCCTGCGCACACTGTCAATACTCGCCGTGTCCGACTGCGGATGCGTGGTGACGTCACTGCCCCTCCCCTACGTGTTACGCTGATAGGAAATTGAAGTGACGGGGTTGGCCTCTTTTCTATCTTCAGCCCAGGCACCACTGGGAGTGAAACAGATAGTGCCAAGGGACAGGAGGAACACGAGTGTCAGTAGATGTTGATAGCAGAATCTTGACCTGGGAGATATGTCAGAACATCAGGGCAGGAAAAGCAGCGGTTACTCACGGTGTTAATTGAGAATATATATTTATTCTTTTCATCTTAAAACAACTAATAGAGCGCGGCATCCAATCTCTTTATAGGTCTGGGGTGGCCAGTCGGTGGATGGCCCCTATGCTTCGGCATATATATTTTATATTTGTTGGCACATTTCATGTGTGCCCACCATTAGAAGTGGGTGGATGCAGGGAGGTTTTCTAATGGTGGGCATACCACCACACACTTTTCCTTATAAAGTTGTTTTTATTGAGTTTGTTTTATTGTTAACCATTGTTGATTTCTTTGCAGGAATGTCAAACTGCAGCACTGACCTGTTTATTCTGACAGCAATAGGGTCTTGCTTTCAGAATAGACATACGTAGGTGTGTGCAGTGCTGTCGGATGAGATTTTTCATCCACAGTTAAAAAAAAGAGAATATATGCTGAAGCATGGGGGCCTGGGGTGGCCAGTCGGTGGATGGCCCCTATGCTTCGGCATATATATTTTATATTTGTTGGCACATTTCATGTGTGCCCACCATTAGAAGTGGGTGGATGCAGGGAGGTTTTCTAATGGTGGGCATACCACCACACACTTTTCCTTATAAAGTTGTTTTATTGAGTTTGTTTTATTGTTAACCATTGTTGATTTCTTTGCAGGAATGTCAAACTGCAGCACTGACCTGTTTATTCTGACAGCAATAGGGTCTTGCTTTCAGAATAGACATACGTAGGTGTGTGCAGTGCTGTCGGATGAGATTTTTCATCCACAGTTAAAAAAAAGAGAATATATGCCGAAGCATGGGGGCCTGGGGTGGCCAGTCGGTGGATGGCCCCTATGCTTCGGCATATATATTTTATATTTGTTGGCACATTTCATGTGTGCCCACCATTAGAAGTGGGTGGATGCAGGGAGGTTTTCTAATGGTGGGCATACCACGCACTTTATCTGGCAGAGATTTCTTCTCTTTTTTTTCATTCAGCCCACAGGCTGCATAAAGAAAAAAAAAACATAGCATATACACCCAACAAGGACCAGCGACGTACTGGTACATCACTGGACTTTGAATGGCTATACCAGGGTGATGCCTGCAGCTGCAGGCATCATCCTGGTATCATTTTTTTCATGTAAAAGCATTTATAGTGGCTAATTAGCTGCAGGATTGCTTTTACAAGCAGCGGGAGAAAATGCTGCCCCCTTCCCCCTCCCTGAGATAGCATTAAAAGTGCTAAAAAAAAAAATTAAAGGGACAGTGTAAAAATAATTAAATAAATCAGAAAAAGAAAAAAAAAAAGTACCCTCGCCCATCCGCGCACGCGCACACCTGCGGTTGTGAGCGTTGACCCTGTGCCAGTATGGAAACAGCGATTGCACCATGCATGTGAGGTATCGCCATGAACGTCAGATCAAGGGCAGTAATTATAGCTCTAGACCTCCTCTGTAAATCTAAAATGGTAGCTTGTAAAGGCTTTTAAAGCGTTGCCTATAGGTAATAAAAATGTATGCAGATTGTCGCCATTGCACAGGGCATGCGCAATTTTAAAGCATGTCATGTCTGGTATCTATTTACTCAGCATAGCATCATCTTTTATATCATACCAAATAATTGGCCAATATATTGTGTTTTTGTGCATTAAAATTAAAAAAAGTGTATATTTTTCAAACAAATTGCGTTTGAAAAATCGCTGTGTAAGTAATATGTGAGATAAAAAATTGCAGCACCCACCATTTTACTTACTAGGGTGTTTGCTCTAAAAAAATATATAATGTTTGGGGGTTCACTTTAATTTCCTAGCAAAAATACAGATTTTTTAATGTGAACAAAAAGTGTCAGAAAGGGCTTGGTCTTCAGGTGGTTAGAAGAGTGAATGATGTGTGGCATAAACTTCTAATGCTGGGCATAAAATGCCCCCACCCCCCAAAATGACCCCTTTTTGGAAAAATAGACACCCCAAACTATTTGCTGAGAGGCATGTTGAATCAATAGAATAATTTATTTTTTTACCACAAGTTTTTGGAAAATGACAAAAAAAAAAAATTACACAAAATTGGCATTTAAATAATTTATTGCTCACACAAGCCATATGTATATGTGGAATTACTCCCCAAAATACATTCTGCTACTTCTCCCGAGTGTGGGGGTACCACAGGTGACAGACATTTTGGCAGTTTAGCCAAGTATAGGACCCCAAAATCCAATAAGCACCTTCAGGCTTTTAAAGGGCTTTATTTCCTCGTTACACTTCCTGACTACCTATCACAGTTTCGGAGGCCCTGGAATGCCAGAATAGCACCAAACACCCCCAAATGACCAATTTTTGGAAAGTAGACACCCCAAGGAATTTGATAAGATGCATGGTAAGTATTTTGCAGATCCCATTTGTTGCCACAAGTTTTTGGAAAATGAAGAATGAAAACAAAAACATATTTTTTCTTTTCTTTTTTATATTTCAAAACCTTGTGAGGAAAAAATGAGATCTGCAAAATACTTACCATGCCTCTTTTTAAATTCCTTGGAGTGTCTACTTTCCAGAAAGGGGTCATTTGGGGGGATTGGTTCTATCTGGCATGTCAGGGCCTTCAAAACTGTGATAGGTAGTGAGGAAGTGAAATGAAGAAGTTACGCACCTTCAGGCTTTCAAAGTGGGCATTGGATTTCAGGCTCCTGTATGTGGCTAGGCTCCCAAAAAGTCTCATACGTGTGGTATCCTCATACTCGGTAGAAGTAGCAGAATGTATTTTGGGGTGTAATTCCACATATACCCATGGCTTGTGCAAGAAATTAATCATTTAAATGACAATTTTGTGTAAAAAAAAAAAAAAAAAAGTTTTTGTAATTCTCCAGAAACTTGTGGAAAAAAAATAAATCTTCCATGGACACAATGGGGTTTATTTACTAAAGCTGGAGAGTGCAAAATCAGACTCACTTCTGCATAGAAACCAATCAGCTTCCAGGTTTCATTGCCAAAGCTTCATTGAACAAGCTGAGGTTAGAAGCTGTTTGGTTTCTATGCAGAAGGGAGTCTGATTTTGGACTCTCCAGCTCTAGTAAATAAACCCCAATATGTCTCTCACCAGATAGCTTAGGGTGTCTACTTTCCGAAAAGGGGTCATTTGGGGGTGTTTGTACTATCCTGGTATTTTAGCACCTCAAGAGATGTGATGGGCGGTCAGAAAGTAAAAGCTGTGTAAATTTCAAATTATCTATACCATAGTTTGTAGACGCTATAACTTTCACACAAAGCAATCAATATACACTTACTGGGATTTTTTTTACCAAAAACATGTAGCAGAATACATTTTGGCCTGAGGGGGGGCGGAGCCTAACCATGGCGGCTGACGAGAGCCAGATGTAGGAGCTCTCGGACAAGCTCCTTCACCCACCTCCCCAAACCCCTACCTGTGATGTGGAGCTGCGGTGCGGTGATCCCCCTTGGATGGATGGAGGAACCCTGCGGGAGAGCTGATCTGTGAGAAGGGATCCGGCTCCGGTGCTCGGGGTGAAGGTGTGTCGGGCAGCGGAGAGATAAGGTGGAGCGGTGCAGCCACGTGGCCGGCCGCTAAGCACCACTGGGAAACCAGGAAGCCGGCCGGTGTTTGGTGCAGAGAGAGAGGAGCTGATCGGCTTGCGGATCTACCCCTTGGAGCACGGCTGCCGACCCAATACCTGGTCCCCTGTTTTAGCGCCGATAGTCTGGTGCCCTGCTGGTAGGCTCACTGCTCGGAGCTCTGCATCCTAGCCCAGTGCTCAGAACCCTGTCAGCCGGTTTCTACCCGGAGCTCTGTCTGCCGGCTTCTTGGCTGGGACCTTGACCGTTGCTGGACTGCTGGGGGTCGTGCTGGTCGGTCCGTTGTTTGGGGCTCTGATGGTTGGCCCATTGCTCTGAGTCCTGCTTCTGAAGGAGGAGAGACACGGGGGATTGGAGAGAGAAAGGAGGAGGATTTTTCTGGAGGAACCCCTAAAACGAACACACTGCCCAGCTGAAGGACAGAGAGAAATGCTGGTCGGGCCCCGAGAAGAAGAGAGATACGAGCAGGGTGAGTGACTCTGACCGAGTCTCAATAAAATTACGTGCTTCTTGTGGGCTGTTGGGAGAGGCAGTGTGTGAGAGAAGAGAGGGGATCCCCTTGAGTGGGAAATATAAAGCAGTGAAACGGAGAAGAGGAAAGATGAATGAAAAGCTTGAAAATCAAATGAGTGGATAAGAAGTGACGTATATATTAATAGTTATCTCTCCTTAACCCCTGAGCCTATAAAGAAGAATAAGAGCAATAGAAGAATGAAAAATAAAAGCGCAAAAGGAAGTGGGCTAAAAGGGACTCAGACTGGCACTATTAAAAAATACACTTCCCAGGGAAATATAACCCCAGAAAGGACTCAGGGCAAAAGTGGAAAAGGTGAAGTAGATCTAAGCCTGGAAAGTAGCCCTAGACTATCACTAGGCCTTGACATTAGCAGCCAACAGATATCGGCTAATACAGAGATGGAGACAGAGCTACAAATACCAAACAAAAAAGAAATGGCAGAAATGTTCAAAGATCTGGAGAAAACAATAAAACAAGAAATTGTAAATATTCGAAATGATTTGGGACACCTTTTGGTGAGAGTGGAAGAAACGGAGGAAAAAGTCAAAAATCAGTCCCAAATTATTGCCGAATTGGAAAAAGAAATAGTTAACATGGGGAAAGCCCAAGAAAAACTGTTTTATAAGGCTGAGATACAAGAAAATAGGAATAGGAGGAGAAATATTAGGATACGTGGAGTCCCAGAGAATTCTAAAGGAGAAAATTTGCAAGAGATGGTCTGTAAAATATTAAATTCCATAGTGGACAGTACTAATATGGAAAAATATAAAATAGAAGGAATTTCTAGACAAGGAAAATTCCAAGGAAATTCGGGAAAGGATAGGCCACGAGATATACTTGTCAAATTTTGTGAATTCCTAGATAAAGATAAAATTTGGAAGAGGATAAAGGGAAAAGCAGTAATTATGTATGAAGGAAAGGACTTACAGATATATGCGGACTTGTGACCAGAGACTTTATGGAGAAGGAGAACCCTTAGACCTCTATTGGAAAGATTGAAAGAACAAAAGGTGCAATATAGATGGGGGACCCCTGAGTGCCTAATAGGATGGAGAAATGGAACTACAGCATATCTTAGGTTCCCAGAAGATTTGAAAAATTTTTGCGACAGACTCAATCTACAAAGAATGGAGATTCCTGGCTGGGAAGAACACTGGGAAATTAGAACGAAAAGAAAAGAGGACTGGCAATTGGTTGGTGGGGGGGGGGGGGGGCGGGGGGGGGGGAGGGAGAGAGGGAGAGAAATAGTTTTTTTTTTTTTTTTTTTGTCTCTCTCTCTCACCCTCCTGTCTCTCTCCGCCTTGTCCCTGCCGCCCTCAAACCACTGTTATTGAGATATTTTGGTAGGACTTAGGGGTTAAAGGGGAGGGGGGGAAGGGCGGAAAGCTGTCCAGGGCTGGAGTTTTTCCCCTATAGATTAAATCAAAAGTGGATAGTATTACCACAAATGATCGGTAGGCAATCAATAGGCCTAAAAAGAGGGGAGGGAGAGGAAGGGGGGTGGGTTGGGAAAATGGGTGGGAGGGGGGAGGGGATGGGAGTTGGGTGGGACGGGAGTTGGGTGGGAGGGAGGGGAGGAGGTATTGGGTTAATACTCTGCATGACAGAAGGGACAAAGAGGAAGAGGCAATCTGGAAGAGAGATGGAGTTAATTGGGAAAGATGGAAGAAATACAGTTTATAACTTATAATGTGAATGGACTGAGTTGTCCAGGGAAGAGATTTAGGTTGTTTAATGAGTTACATCATAGGGCGACGTCAGTGGTATTTTTACAGGAGACGCATTTTGAGATAGAGGCAAACGTGAAATTGAAATCCAAACACTACCCAATATGGTACTATGCAGATTCTCCAATTAAAAGAGCAAAAGGGGTTGCAATAGGTTTGGCAAAGAATATGAGATTTGAGCTGGAGGATAGAAGAGCCGACCCGGAGGGGAGGTTTTTATTCTTAAAAGGTAGACTTCAGGGGATAGAGTGTACTTTAGCCAATATATACTGCCCTAATAAAAACCCGGAGATATATATGAAGGGTCTGTTGAAAAAATTAATGGAATTCAAAAAAGGGCGTTTGATAGTAGCTGGAGACCTAAATTTCTGTATGGATCCACAAAGGGATAATACCTCTTCTGTGCAGAGAGAGGGGAGTAGGTCTCTGAGAGCTTTGAAGAAAGTGATGCATGAATGTCAACTAGTGGATACCTGGAGAATAACGCATATGAAAGACAGAGACTATACCTTCTTCTCTAATGCACATGAGATATACTCGAGATTAGATTACATCTTAATAGACCATCAACTTATAGATCACCTGGTTAAAATTGACATAGAGACAAGGACGTTCTCGGACCATGCTCCGGTCGTAATGAAAATGGAATGGGGAAGAAGGTGGACTGGAGGATTAGGGTGGAGGTTAAATGAGGTTCTTCTTCTGGATGAGGAGGTAGTTCAGAAAATCGAGAAAGAGATTAAGGTATACTTTAAGGAGAACGAATCAGAGGAAGTATCGATAGCCACAGTCTGGGAAAGCCATAAGGTATTCATAAGAGGAATTTTGATTGCGGCAGGAGCAAGGAAGAAAAAGGAAAGAAGAGAGAGGGTCAGTGGGCTATTAAAAGAAATATTGGACTTAGAGCAGATACATAAGAAGAAAATAACAAAAGATACGAGACAGAAGTTATTGGATAAAAAAGATGAACTAGAGAGGTTGATGGATGAGGAGAAGAGAAGAGTATACAACAGGGTTTTGAACGAGAGATATAGATGGGGAGACAGACCAGGAAGATATCTAATGAGAGCTTTGAATAAAAAGAAAAATAGGAACTATATAGAAAAGATAAAAAGCTCAAAGGGGGAGTTGGTCCACTCAAATAAAGAGATTATTAAAGTGTTTACGGAGTATTACAAAAAGTTATATAATATTAGTCCCCAAGGCCCTCTAAAAGAAACTCAAGAGGGAATTAATAAAAAAAAGATGACATACTTAAAAAATGCGGGATTACCAAAACTAAGTGAAGCACAGTTGAACTCCCTAGACGCAGAAATTTCCCAGGAAGAAATTAAAACAGCATTAAGGGGCACAGGGGGGGGGGGAAAAGCCCAGGCCCGGATGGTTATACAGTTAAGTACTATAAGAAATTTAGTGAAGTACTGTTACCCAAGCTGGAGAAATATATGAATGCTCTGGGAGGTGGGATGGAAGTGAGGAGAGAATCCCTACAGGCCCATGTAGTGCTTATTCATAAGGAGGGAAAAGATCCATCTCAGTGCTCCAGCTATAGACCTATTTCATTATTGAACACTGACACTAAACTGTATGCAAAGGTGATAGCAAACAGGTTGAGGGACTTGATGCCTGAATGGATACATGGAGACCAGGTGGGCTTTGTACCGGGGAGAGAAGGTAGAGATAACGGCTTGAGAACCCTCATGCTTATTCAGAAAAGTAGAAAAGGGAAAGCCCCGGTGGTGCTCTTGTCAATTGATGCAGAGAAGGCATTTGATAGAGTGGACTGGGGCTTTATGATGGACAACTTAAAAGTACTGGGGATAGGCGATAGAATGCGAGAGTGGATAAGTAAATTATATAGGGAGCCTACTGCAATCATCACGGTAAATGGGGAGAGATCAGAACCCATTGGAATGTCTAATGGTACAAGACAAGGCTGCCCACTATCCCCCCTGCTATATGTATTGTCACTCGAACCTTTGTTGTCAATAATAAGAAATAGTGGATCGGTAAAGGGAATTCAGATAGAATCCATAGAACACAGAGTAGCGGCCTTTGCGGACGACTTATTGTTCTATGTGGGGAACCCCTGAATAACTCTCCCAAATATAATGAAGATTCTGAAGGAGTACGGTGAACTATCAAATTTAAAAATTAATCCAACGAAAACAGAGATCCTGAATATTAATATATCAAAGAACGAAAAAGAAAAACTACAAAAAGAATTCCCCTTTATATGGAGAGAAAAAGAGATAAAATACCTAGGAATAAAACTCACTGCCTCATCTAAGCATCTGTATAGATTAAACTATATCTCTTTGATAAATGAGATCAGGGAAGATTTAAAAAGACTGGAAGGTGGAAATCCATCCTGGATAGGACGTATAAACTTAGTCAAAATGGTAATTATGCCTAAAATACTGTATAGATTTCAAATGGTACCAATTAAAATCCCAGAAGCCTTCTTTAAGATAATGAAAAAAATGTTAACAAGATACATATGGAAGAATAAAAAACCCAGAATAGCATATGAAACATTGAGCAGGACTAAAGAGAAAGGGGGATTGGGTCTACCAGATGTCAAGAGATACTATAAAGCAGTGGTTTTAGCAAGAATATATGACTGGACATTTAACCATAAGGGGAAAAGTTGGGTAACAATTGAAAATGATCTTAGTGGCGTTAGATTGAACCAGATGATATGGGTTCCACCACAGTTTAGGGGAATCAAAGAAAGCACAAGTATCTACACTCTAAATGTTCTTAGGATATGGGACAATTTACACAAAAACATGAAATGGGAATTTAATTCTATTTTAATGCCTCTCACAAATACTGATTACTTTCCTCCGGGAAAAAATAAGATATCAGGGAAATGGTTTAGAAAGGAGGATACCCAACTGAGAGATGTTCTGGTGGAGGGGGAATTGAGACCACTTAAAGATTTAATAGAGAATAAGGGAGATATTTTTATTAGAATAGATGAGTGGAAATATCATCAATTGAAATGTTTTATTGGAATTCTACCGAAACCCCTGAGAGTAAAACAGGAGTGGAATATGTTGGAAAGGTTGTTAGAGACACGAAGGGATGGGAAGCACGGTATTTCAAAAGTGTATAGAATACTCACAGAATTAGACACAAACACAAAGTCAATTTTTATCACAAAATGGGAAAGAGATATGGGAGTTGTGTTTGATGAAGATAGACAGAGAAAGATGTTTAGATTGATACACGATAATGTGAGTATGAGAGAGGTTGAGGTTAATTATAAGTGCGTGACACGATGGCACATTACACCGAGTGTAGAGCACAAGATGAATGGGGAGAATTCAAATAAGTGTTGGAGAGGATGTGGAGAGATGGGCACGGTGTTTCACATATGGTGGGAATGTCCGAAAATCCAGGCTTTTTGGAAGATAATAGTCAAATTGATTAAAGAAATAACTGAAATTGACATAGGCTTAGACCCAACGACGTGCCTCCTACACAATGTGGAGACATCAGTAAATAAATATAAAGACTCAGGTATTTGGTATTTCTTGAATGCGGCGAAAGGGTTGATACCTAAGTTTTGGCGGAAGGCTGAGGTACCGAAGGAGGAAGACTGGATTAATAGAGTAAACCAGATAGGTAGAATGGAAAGATCATACCATATACAGGAAGATAAGATGAGAGTTTATTTCAGGAGATGGGAAAAATGGGAAAGAGCAGGATTGAAAGAGAAATATAGGAAAATATGAACTAGGATGTTAGCAAAAAATTAATAAGCCTCAAGAGAGTAGAATGGGCTAGAGTCTGCAGAGGGGGAGGAGGGGGGATGAGGGGCGGGAAGGGGGGGTAGTGGGATGGGAAAGAAAAGAGTTTTTAGTAAGGGAAAGATAGAAATGTTATAAATGTTTATTTGTTTGAGAATTTTTTCCCTTTTTGGGTTTTTGTATTAACATGAAAAACTTAATAAATATTTAAATAAAAAAAAAAAAAAAAAAGAATACATTTTGGCCTAAATTTATGACGAAATTTGAGTTTACGATATATTTTTTTTATAGCTGAAAGTAGAAAATATTGTTTTTATTCAAAATTTTTGTGTTTTTTTTGTTTAAAGCGAAAAAAATAAAAAGCGCACAGGTGATAAAATACCACCAAAAGAAAGCCCTATTTGTGTGAAAAAAAGGACGTAAATTTTGTTTGGGTACAGCATTGCATGACCGCGCAATTATCATTTGAATTACCGTATTTGCCGGCGTATAAGACGACTGGGAGTATAAGACGACCCCCTACTTTTCCTGTTAAAATATAGGGTTTGAGCTATACTCGCCGTATAAGACTACCCCTCTTCCAACGCACACCAAATAAAAATGAAAAAACATCAGATTTGATTTCAATATGGTATGCTATTTCAGTATGGTATTCCAATGATGGGGTGCTATTCCTCCCACTGACACCAATGATGGGGCACGATTCCTCTCACTGATACCAATGATGAGGCACTGTTCCTCCCACTGACACCAATGATGGGGCACTATTCCTCCCACTGACACCAATGATGGGGCACGATTCCTCGCTCTGACACCAATGATGGGGAACTATTCCTCCCACTGATACCAATGATGAGGCACTACTGCTCCCACTGACACCAATGATGGGGCACTGTTTCATCCACTGACACCAATGATGGGGCACTATTCCTCCCACTGATACCAATGATGGGACACTATTCCTCCCACTGACACCAATGATGGCGCCCCATCATTAGTGTCAGTGTGTGAGGAATAGTGTCCCATCATTAGTGTCAGTGGGAGGAATAGTGCCCCATCATTGGTGTCAGTGGGAGGAATAGTGTCCCATCATTGGTGTCAGTGGGAGGAATAGTGTCCCATCATTGGTGTCAGTGGGAGGAATAGTGTCCCATCATTGGTGTCAGTGGGAGGAATAATGCTCCATCATTGGTGTCAGTGGGAGGAATAGTGCTCCATCATTGGTGTCAGTGGGAGGAATAGCGCCCCATCATTGGTGTCAGTGGGAGGAATAGCGCCCCATCATTGGTATCAGTGGAAGGAATAGTGCCCCATCATTGGTATCAGTGGGGAGAATAGTGCCTCATCGTTGGTGTCAGTGGGGGGGGGGGAATAGTGCCCCATCGTTGGTGTCAGTGGGGAGGAGGAATAGTGCCCCATCGTTGGTGTCAGTGGGGGAGGAACAGTGCCTCATCGTTGGTGTCAGTGGGGGAGGAACAGTGCCTCATCGTTGGTGTCAGTGGGGGAGGAACAGTGCCTCATCGTTGGTGTCAGTGGGGGAGAGGAATAGTGCCAAGAGTGTCATAGCATGGTGCTGCTGCACACTTACTGGCCGCTCCCTCACTTGATTTTCGCGGGGCCGCTCGGCTCCGCCTCTTTGCCGGTGATTGGTTGCCTGTGTGCCTTTCCAGTGCTGGCGCCCAATCACCGGTGAGGAGGCGGAGCCGAGTGGCCGCGCGACCATCGAGCAGCCGAACTGAAAGAAGGAGCAGCCGCGCTTCCTGGACCGGATCGTCGTGGGACCAGAACCGGAGCCAGGTAAGGTACAGCAGCCCCCTGCCCGCCCCTGTACTTAGTGTCCCTTCCGCCACCGCGCCGCCCCTCGAAAAAGTGCCGCCCTGACACCGGCTCACCGTATACCGGCGTATAAGACGACCCCCGACTTTTCAGAAGATTTTCATGGGTTAAAAAGTCGTCTTATACGCCGGCAAATACGGTAATGCAGCGCTGTATAGCAAAAAATGGCATAAATTACAGTATCTATACCATAGTTTGTAGACTATAACTTTCACACAAAGCAATCAATATACACTTATTGGGATTTTTTTACCAAAGACATGTAACAGAATACATTTTGGCCTAAATTTATGACTAACTTTGAGTTTACTATATATTTTTTATAGCCAAAAGTAAAAAATACTGTTTTTTTTCAAAACTTGAAGTCTTTTTTTGTTTATAGCGCAAAAAATAAAAAGCGCACAGGTGATTAAATACCACCGAAAGAAAGCTCTATTTGTGTGAAAAAAAGGACGTAAATTTCATTTGGGTACAGCATTGCATGACCGCGCAGTTATCAGCGCCAAACAGCAAAAAAAGGCCTGGTCAGGATGGGGGGTAAATCCTCAGGAAGGCAAGTGGTTAAAAAAAATTACATTGGTATTGTTTTTATTATTATTACTTTGTTTATTGTTACTTGCTGTTTACAAAACCCCATTTATAAATAATGCACTATATACAGCTATTCTCTTTTCTTTCATATAAAAAGGGAGAAAGAAGAAAACAAAATGAGAGGAAAAATAAAAGAAATACTTTGACTGTAATATAGACTTTACCACCATTATTTCACCACTTAATAACTGGCGCACTGTAGCTTTGCTGCTACAGTGTGAGTCAGGTGCTCATAATCATGTAAATATACGTGATTTTGTTCTTTCAGGTAGGGGGCGAGCGCACGCGCCTACCTTTGCAGTCATTGTCTCCCTGACATGCCGATCATCAGGTCCCAGGCAATGATTTACCGCAGGGACCTGCTGATCATCAGAGAAAGTGACAGGAGAGAGATCTGTGTTGGTAAACAACACAGATCTCTCTAATGACAGTGGGGATGTGCTGGCTTTTGTCTTCCTGCAAAGCAAGGAGACAAAAACTGTCAGAACCCCTAGTACAACAGTACACAGTGCACACATTAAACATAGCTAGGCACATAGTAACCCTTTGATTGTCCCAAATGTTAACCCCTTCCTTCCCAGTGACATTAGTGACAGTGCATTTTATTAGCACTGATCACTATCTTAGTGTCACTGGTCATGTCAGTGTCAGCCAGTGTCAGAATGCCCGCTGTACTATAACAGTCCCCTTATAAGTCACTGATTACTAGTAAAAAAAAAATCCAGTATATATGCCGTCATTGTAGATGCTGTAGTTTTCAATCAAACCAATTAATATAAACTTATTGGGATTTTTTACCAAAAGACATATAGCAGAATACATTTTGACCTAAATTTATGAAAAAAACTGTATTTGTTTATTGTTTAATGTGATATGTTTTATAGCAAAAATTAAAAAATATTGCTTTATTTTCAACATTTTTAGCCTTTTTTGTTTATAGTTTAAAAAAAACCAGTGGTGATCAAATACCACCAAAAGAAAGCTCTATTTGTGTGAAAATAAATTATAGAAATTTCATTTGTGTACAGGGTTGCATGACCGCGCAATTGTCAATTAAAGTAGTGCAGCACCGTATAGCAAAAAATGGCCTAGTCTTGAAGGGGGGTAATTCTTCCAGAAGGTAAGTGGCTAACCATTGTTTAAACGTAAGTAGTATAGTGCAGCACTTAAAGATAAAACCAAAAAATGCAGCAAAGAACAGCAACAAAGCAGCAAATAAAAGTCAATTAAATATCTATGGTGCTCTCTAAAGTGGTGAAAATCTCCAGAGCTTGTCTGCCTCAAATGATAGAAGTGCGCACTCACCAGAAACGCATGGATTATGCGCATATAGGAATAATCATCCTAGATGTTAGATCCAAGACCAGGTGGTAGGCATCCTTCTCATGGTGGGTCATCCATTGCTCCAATACAGGTCCAGAGATCCCCTTAAGGTCAGCCAGGTAGTCCTCTATGGTGGTAATGATCCCTCCTCTAGATGGTACAGGCACCTTCTCTTTATATTTCTAATCCTTGCTATTTTGTCATCGACATTCAGTATTATTCTTGCTCCATCCGCAATCTCTCTTGTATTCTGATATTGACAATTGCTAAGCAGGGAGACAAAAACTGTCAGACCTCCTAGTACAACAGTACACAGCGCACACATTACACATCATTAGGCACATAGTTAACCCTTTGATTGTCCCAAATGTTAACCCCTTCCTTCCCAGTGACATTAGTGACATTGCATTTTATTAGCATTGATCACTATATTTGTGACACTGGTCATGTCAGTGTAAGTTAGCCAGTTTCAGAATGCCCACTGTACTATCACAGTACCCTTGTAAGTCGCTGATTATTAGTAAAAAAAGAAAAAAAATTCCACTATATATACCATAATTTGTAGATGCTATAATTTTCACTCAAAACCAAATATACACTTATTGGAATTTTTTTTTACCAAAAACATGTAGCAGAATAAATTTTGACCTAAATTTACGAATAGATAACATTTTTTATTGTTTAATGTGATATGTTTTATAGCACAAATATTGCTTTTTTATCAAAATTTTTGGTTTATAGTGCAAAAAATTTGCTTTGCAGGAATGCCAATCAGCTGCAGCACTGATATGTTTAATCTGACAGGTGGTCAGTGGGTGGATCGCCCCTATGCTTCAGAATATATATATATATATATATATATATATATATATATATATATACAGTTGCAAGAAAAAGTATGTGAACCCCTTGGGATTACGTGGAGTTTTGCATGAATTGGGCATAAAATGTGCTCTGAACATCATCTAAGTCACAACAATAGAAGAACACAGTCTGCTGAACATAATACTACACAAACATTAGATGTTGCCATGGTTTAATTGCACATAACATGTAAACATTCACAGTGCAGGGAGGAAAAAGTATGTGAACCTTTGGACTTAATAACTGGTTGACCCTCCTTTGGCAGCAATAACCTCAACCAAACGTTTCCTGTAGTTGCAGATCAGACCTGCACAATGATCTGGAGTAATTTTGGACCACTCCTCTTCACAAAACTGTTTCAGTGTAGC
Organism: Staurois parvus; assembly: GCF_062004578.1. Taxonomy (NCBI): domain Eukaryota; kingdom Metazoa; phylum Chordata; class Amphibia; order Anura; family Ranidae; genus Staurois; species Staurois parvus. The sequence goes on from NW_028318206.1 coordinate 183,429, forward strand.
AATGCTCTTGGGATGTCTGATGTGTGAATCGCTCTCTTAAGGTCATGCCACAGCATTTCAATTGGGTTGAGGTCAGGACTCTGACTGGGCCACTCCAGAAGGCATATTCTGTGCTGTTGCAGCCATTGTTTTGTTGAATTACTTGTATGCTTTGGGTCATTGTCCTGTTGCATCACCCATCCTCTGCGGAGCTTCAGTTGGCAGACAGATGGTCGTACGTTTTCCTGCAAAATGTCTTGATAAACTCTGGAATTCATTTTCCCATCAATGACAACAATCCGTCCAGGCCCTGAGGCAGCAAAGCAGCCCCAAACCATGATGCTCCCTCCGCCATGTTTTACAGTGGGGATGAGGTTTTGATGTTGGTGTGCTGTGTCTTTTTTTCTCCACACATAGTGTTGTGTGTTCTTCCCAAACAACTTAATCTTGGTTTCATCTGTCCACAGTATATTTTGCCAGTAGTGCTGTGGAACATCCAGGTGCTCTTTTGCAAACTTCAAACGTGCTGCAATATTCATTTTGGACAGCAATGGCTTCCTCCGTGGTGTCCTCCCATGTACTCCATTCTTGTTTAATGTTTTCCTTATTGTAGATGTGTCAACAAAAATGTTAGCATGTGCCAGAGATTTCTGTAGGTCTTTAGCTGACACTCTGGGATTCTTCTTTACCTCATGCAGCATTCTGCGCTCTGCTCTTGCAGTCATTTTTACAGGACGACCACTCCTAGGGAGAGTAGCAACAGTGCTAAACTTTCTCCATTTGTAGACAGTCTGTCTTACCATGGACACATGAACATCAAGGCTTTTGGAGATACTTTTGTAACCCTTTTCAGCTTCATGCAAGTCAACAATTCTTGATGGTAGGTCTTCTGAGAGCTCTTTTCTGCGAGGCATGGTTCACATCAGACAGTGCTTCTTGAAACCAGTAAACCCAAAACAGGTGTGTGTTTTTTAAGGGCAGGACAGCTGTCAGCAACACCTCCAATATCATCACACTGATTGGAGTCAAGGTTGGCTCACTCCTGGCTCCAATTAGCTCTGGGAGAAGTCATTAAGCTAGGGCCTCACATACTTATTCCTCTCTGCACTGTGAATGTTTACATGTTATGTGCAATTAAACCATGGCAACATCTAATGTTTGTGTAGTATTATGTTCAGCAGACTGTGTTCTTCTATTGTTGTGACTTAGATGATGTTCAGAGCACATTTTATGCCCAATTCATGCAAAACTCCACGTAATCCCAAGGGGTTCACATACTTTTTCTTGCAACTGTATATATATATATATATATATATATTTTTTTTTTTTTTCTTTAATGTATTTTACTTTTTTTGGTAGATATTTCTTCATCCACATTGGTCGATGTGAATGGAGGTATCTGTTAGGTTCTTTTTTTTTTTCATTCAGTCCACAGGATTTCTAGCTTTTAGAGGGGCCTCACAAGTATGGTACATGCATAGTCACATTGGTCCAGGCTAGACCAATGTAAACAAGGTAAGATTATCCATACCTGGAATTCATCTTTAATCTTTCCAGTTTGGGGGGGGGTAAACTTCACTGCAAGGGTAGTTTTTAAATTTTCCCGGAGTTTACCTCTAAACCATTGTGGATTAGGTATACCTCTATACTCAACCCAATTTTTTTTACGCTGTCATGACACAATTTTTCTCTCTATGCTATCCTTGTAGTCAGTCATACTGAATGAGTCCCTTGATGTGAAGTACACTTTATCGGATTGGCATAGCACAACCTGTTAGTTTTACATGTCAAAGAATTCCCATAAAAGTCCGGAATCTAGTACAATGACACACTTCACTCACTACTTCTCCAGTCCATCTTATGTATCTATAAATAAAGAATCTAGATCAGTATTATAGAATCTCAAATAGCCACCAGCCAGTCCAGATGTGACATCTGCCTGCTACCAGCCTACTCTGCTGCCAGCCAGTCCAGCCATCCCATCTGGCAGCGAAGTGCCAGCAATTCCCGCACAGACTACAGGACTGACCAGGCACTCATACCCCGCCGTGCTCTTGTGGTTGCTGTCCCACCTCCAGTGTCCCATGAGCCGGAGCCGTACATGAGGCCATTCCTTTGCCATCAGGCTCACAAGTAAGGTACGTGACAAATATTTTTTGGCACATATTTTAACAAGAAAGTTGCTTTATTTACGGTTTTATTGTTACTGTTTTATTGTTAACCATTGTGTATTCTTTGCAGGAATGCCATACAGCTGCAGCACCGATTTCTTTATTCTGACAGCAACAGGGTTTTGCTTTAAGAATATACATAAGTGCTTCGGCATATATATTTTATAATATTTTTTGGCACATATTTCAATAAAAATGTTGTTTGATTGAGTTACTGTTTTATTGTTTACCATTGCTGATTTGTTTGTAGGAATGCCATTCGCTGCAGCAGCGATCTGTTTATTCTGACAGCAACAGAAGCTGCAGGCTTCATCCTGGTATCGTTTCTTTCAGCCGGCGAACAGCTTTCATGTAAAAGAAATCCTAGTGGCTAAGTAGCTGCAGGATTGCTTTTACAAGCAGCTGTAGAAGATGCCTTTCAAGGCTTTCTCGGGCAGACTCATGCCATCAGGGGAAGCTGAGAATGCAGCCAATGTTTCTGCCAGCTGACCATAGAGATGATTGGAGACCGGAATGGCGCCAATTATCTCTATAGTTTAAGAAATTAGAAGCTACAAGCATTTACATAAATATATATGTAAAGCGCTGCGTATATTTGTAAAGCGCTGCGTAAATTGACAGCGCTATATAAGTAGCTGAAATAAATAAATACATTTCAACACTTCAGTTTCGCAGGATATGAACAGCGCCATTTTTAAATTGGAAAAGCATCTGATCACACTGATCTTGGTGAAATCAGATGATATAAGGGCAGAGGAGATATCTAGAGTCTAATAGACCCCAGCTTTCTCAAAAAAGAATACCTGTCAATGCCTATTGCAGTCAAAGGAAATATCCCTGTGATAGCAATAAAAGTGATAAAAAAAAAGAAAGGGACAGTAATATTTAAAAAAAATCAAAATAACTAACTAACTGAAAAAAAAGCACCCCCCCCCCACGCACGCAACTGCGTGCGCAAGCGTTGACCCTGTGCTGGTATGTAAACAGTGGTTGCACCATGCATGTAAGGTATCACTGCAAAAGTCAGATCGAGGGCAGTAATTTGAGGGCAGTAATGCAGTTTGTTGCCACTGCACGGAGTGTGTGCAGTTTTAAAGCACGTCATACTTGGTATCTATTCACTTGGCACAAGATCATCTTTTATAGTTTACCAAATAATTGGCCAATATATTGTGTTTTTGTGCATTAACCGCATGCCGCCCAGCCACTGTACATATACGGTGGCAGGGCGGCACTCACAGGCAAAACCACGTTTTAAAACGTGTTTTGTAAACAAATAGGCGATCGGCGGTAAACGGTGACAGAGAGCACAGCTGCAGTAGCTGTGCTGTCTGTCACCTCTCTGTCAGCTCGAGGATGAGCTCGAGGATGAGCTGATCGAGAAAGAATAGTTTCACTTTCTCGATCAGCCTTGTCCCGCCCAGTACACACCCCCGCCCCCTAGTAAAACACTCCCCTCACTCCTATAACCCTTCCCTGCTAAATAAAGTTAACCCCTTCCTCCCCATTGCCATTAGTACAGTGTCAGTTTTTTTTTGCACTGATCACTGTATTAGTGTTTTTGGGGATGTCAGTACCACCCAATGTCAGAATGTCCGCCGCAGTCCCGCCATAAGTCGCTGGTCGCTGCCATAAGTCCCTGATCGCCGCCATAATTCGCTGATCGCCGCCATTATTAGTAATAAAAAAAACCCTTAAAATCCCAGTATCTTTCCCGCCATTTGTAAACGCTATAACTTTCACGTAAACCAATTAATTTACACGTATTGGGTTTTTTTTTTAGCAAAGACATGTCGCAGAATACATTTTGGCAGAATTTGATTTTTGCATTTTTTTTTACTGGACATGTTTTATAGCAAAAAGTCCAAAATATTGTTTTTTTTCCTCAAAATTGTCAGCCTTTTTTTTTTATAGCGCAAAAAATAAAAACCGCACAGGCGATCAAATACCACCGAAAGAAAGCTCAATTTGTGGGGAAAAAAAGGATGTAAATTTCATTTATGTACTATATTGCATGACCGCGCAATTGTCCGTTAAACTAGCACAGCGCTGTATAGCAGAAAAATGGTGTAAATTGCAGTATTTATACCATAGTTTGTAGACGCTATAACTTCCACACAAAGCAATCAATATACACTTATTGGGATTTTTTTTACCAAAAACATGTAGCAGAATACATTCTGGCCTAAATTTATAACCAACTTTGAGTTTACTATATATTTTTTATAGCTGAAAATAAAAAATATTGTTTTTCTTCAAAATTTTTGGCGTTTTTTTGTTTATAGCGTGAAAAATAAAAAGCGCACAGGTGATCAAATTACACCGAAAGAAAGCTCTATTTGTGTGAAAAAAAGGACGTAAATTTCGTTTGGGTGCAGCATTGCATGACCGCGCAATTATCAGTTGAATTAGTGCAGCGCCAAGTAGCAAAAAGAGGCCTGGTCATTAAGGGGGGTAAATCCTCAGGAGCTCAAGTGGTTAAAAGTAAAAAAAATATATATATTTTTTAAAATTGTTTGAAAAATTGCTGCACGAGTACTATGTGGCATAAAAAATTGCAGCATCGACCATTTTGTTCACTAGGATGTCTGCTTTAAAAAAATATATAATGTTTGGGGGTTCAAAGTAATTTCCTAGCAAAAAATACTGATTTTTTTCATGTGAACAAAAAGTGTCAGAAAAGGCTTGGTCTTCCGGTGGTTAGAATAGTGAGTGATGTGTGGCATAAACTTCTAATGCTGGGCATAAAATGACCCCTTTTTGGAAAGTAGACGCCCCAAACTATTTGCTGAGAGGCATGTTGAGTCAATATAAGAATTTATTTTTTTACAAAAAAAAAAATTGTCACTTAAATGATTTATTGCTCACACATGCCATAGGTATATGTGGAATTACTCCCCACAATACATTCTGCTACTTCTCTCGAGTATGGGGATACCATATGTGAGAGACTTTTTGGAAGTTTAGCCACGCACAGGACCCCAAATTCCAATAAGCACCTTCAGACATTTAAAGGGCTTTATTTCCTCATTACACTTCCTGACTATCACAGTTTTGGAGGCCCTGAAATGCCAGAATAGTATGATCCCCCCAAATGACCCCTTTTTGGAAAGTAGACACCCCATAAGAAAGAAGCATGGTGAATTTTTTGCAGATCTTGCTTGTTGACACAAGTTTTTGGAAAATGAAGAAAGAAAACAAAAACATATTTTTTCTTTCCTTTTTTTCTTTTTCAAAACCTTGTGAGAAAAAATGAGATCTGCAAAATACTCACCATGCCTCTTATTAAAATCCTTGGTGTGTCAGGACCTCCGAAACTGTGATAGGTAGTGAGGAAGTGAAATGAGGAAGTTACGCACCTTCAGGCTTTCAAAGTGGTCATTGGATTTTGGACTCCTGTATGTGGCTAGGCTCCCAAAAAGCCTCACGCAAGTGGTATCCCCATACTCGGTAGAAGTAGCAGAATTTATTTTGGGGTGTGATTCCACATATACCCATGGCATGTGTCAGCAATATATCATTTAAGTGACAACTTTGTGTAAAAAAATGTTTTTGTAATTTTCCAAAAACTTGTGGGAAAAAAATAAATCTTCCATGGACTCAACATGCCTCTCAGCAGGTATCAAAGGGTGTCTACTTTCTGAAAAAGGGTAATTTAGGGGTGTTTGTACAGTCCTGGTATTTTAGAACCTCAAGAAATGGCAGTCAGAAAGTAAAAGCTGTGTAAAACCAGTATCTATATCATAGTTTGTAGATGCTATAACTCTCAAACAAACCAATTAATATACACCCACTGGTATTTTTTTTTTTTAGTAAAGACATGTAGTAATATACATTTTGGCCTAAATGTATGACGAAATTTGACCACGCAGTTGTCAGTTAATCTAGTGCAGCGCCGTGTAGCAAAAAGCGGCGTAAATTGCAGTATCTATACCATAGTTGTGTAGACGCTATAACTTTCACACACTTTATGGGATTTTTTTTACCAAAGACATGTAGCAGAATATATTTTGGCCTAAATTTATGACTAACTTTGAGTTTACTATATATTTTTATAGCCGAATGTAAAGTAAAACTAAAAAGCACACAAGTGATCAAATACCACCGAAAGAAATCTCTATTTGTGTGAAAAAAAAGGACATAAATTTTGTTAGTGTACAGTATTGCATGACCACACAATTAGCAGTTGAAATAGCGCAGCGCCGAATAGCAAAAAAAAGGACTGGTCATTAAGAGGGGTAAATCTTCTGGAGGGCAAGTGGTTAAAAAATGACCTTTCCTTTTCAATCTGCCTCTCTGTAATTGTAATTGGAGGCCACTGATATTTTTTACCTACTCATCTTTTCTGACTGTTTTGCATTTGGCTAGGGTCAGTGTCACTACTGGTAGCATGAGGCCATACCTGGACCCTACAGAGGTTGCACAGGCAGACCAAGTCCTCCAAGATGGCACATCAATACGTGCCATTGCCAGAAGGTTTGCTGTGTCTCCCAGCACAGTCTCAAGAGCATGGAGGAGGTTCAAGGAGACAGGCAGTTACTCTAGGAGAGCTGGACAGGGCCATAGAAGGTCCTTAACCCATCAGCAGGATCGGTATCTGCTCCTTTGTGCAAGGAGGAACAGGATGAGCACTGCCAGAGCCCTACAAAATGACCTCCAGCAGGCCATTGGTGTGAATGTCTCTGACCAAGCAATCAGAAACAGACTTCATGAGGGTGGCCTGAGGACTTGATGTCCTCTAGTGGGCGCTGTGGTCACTGCCCGGCACCATAGAGCTCTATTGGCATTTGCCATTGAACACCAGAATTGGCAGGTCCCCCCTGTGCTTTTCACAGATGAGAGCAGCTTCACCCTGAGCACATGTGACAGATGTGAAAGGGTCTGGAGAAGCCTTGGAGAACGTTATGCTGCCTGTGACATTGTTCAGCATGACGGTTTTGGTGGTGGGTCAGTGATGGTCTGGGGAGGCATATCCATGGAGGGACACACAGACCTCTACAGGCTAGACAATGGGACCCTGACAACCATTAGGTATCGGGATGAAATCCTTGGACCCACTGTCAGACCCTATGCTGGTGCAGTGGGTCCTGGGTTCTTCCTGGTGCCCGACAATGCCCTACCTCATGTGGGGAGAGTATGCAGGCAGTTCCTGAAGGAATCGATACCATTGAATGGCCCACACACTTGTCTCCAATAGAACACCTTTGGGATATCATGTTTTCATCCATCCGACACCGCCAGGTTGCACCTCAGACTGTCCAGGAGCTCAGTGATGCCCTGGTCCAGATCTGGGAGGAAATACCCCAGGACACCATCCGTCGTCTCATTAGGAGCCTCCCCCAACGTTGTCAGGCATGCATACAAGCATGCAAACTACCGAGTACCATTTTGAGTTGCTGCAATGAAATTTCAGCAAAATGGACTAGCCTGCTGCATCATTTTTTCACTTTGATTTTCGGGGTGTCTTTGAATTCAGTCCTCTGTAGGTTGATCATTTTCATTTCCATCAAACGACGGGGCATCCTTGCGTTCCTAATACATTACCCAGTCCATATCAGTATAGATATCCAGCATGAGGTTTTTCCCCATTGAGATTTGATGTGTTTTTAAAGTGTTCCTTAATTATTTTGAGCAGTGTATAAAAAATAAATAAAATGTCTACATCAGGATATGATCTAGGTTAATGTTAGGATCATTGTCAGGCTCAAGGTCATGGTCAGATCTGGCGGCTCACCAACACCAATTTTTTAGCAGTAAGTTTCAAAAGGAAATGGCGGGGTCACCTGCCAGGCAGAGCAATTTAAATCATAAAACATACCGCATAGAATAAAAATGTCTTTCAATATGGTCTTGTGTTTCCTCTATTTGTTCACCGGGTGGCAGCAGAATACCAGATAGGAGTAATAGTTCTAGGTTTAGTGTCAACACAAACTTCTAAAATCAGTAACAATCAGGGACAGACTGACAACTCATGGGGCCCCCGGGCAATAGGGGATCATGGGGTCCCTGTGTCCTTGCCCAAACTCAAAAAATCCTATGAAAAAGGTATCAGGGGCATCTCATGGGGCCCCTACTGATCCCAGGCCCTCGGGCAGTGCCCGAGTTTCCAAATGGTCAGTCCGCCCCTTGTAACAATATAAAATAGCTGATAAATCCAATGACAATTCAGTTTGCTGGTACAAATGTTATTCACATGCATGATCTTAAAAGCAATTACTGTGATTATTATGGGGTGAGCAAACCCTACCATGTTCAGTTTGTGGGAGGTTCAGCAAGCTCAGCAGAAGGTCTGGGAAAACAAGATTTAGTGGTGGCTCCCAATGACATCTATGGGAGCCAAAACTAGCTATTGTCTCTGGCCTTTTTAAAGGCTAATAAGCAATCTATTGTTGAAAAAAAGGCTATGGGGAGCCAAGCTCTGCCATCAGAGACATGCACCAATCCAAGAAATTAAAAAAATATTGATTTATCTAAAATATTTTTTTTCATACACATTAAAATCTGCATTGTTTGCTAGAAATTACGCTACCCCCCCCCCCCCAAAAAAAAAAACCCTGACATTTTCTAAAAGCAGAGACCCTGGAGAATAAAACAGTGGTAGTTGCATTTTTTTTATGTTGCAAATATTTACACAACTATCTATGAAACTCATATTGTCAGTAAAACACACACTAAATGATTTTTAGTTCAAAGAAGCACAATATTAATTTCTGTAAAGTATAAAAGATAGGGTTGCCTCAAGATAGATACCAGACCTGTCAAGCCTTAAACTTGCACATCCCTATGAAAACTAAAAAAAAAAGCTGCTACCCAAAATTGTCCATTAACAATTCGAGTTAAAGTCTAGCTGAGACCAAAACTTTTTTTATTTTTTTTTTATTTTTAGTTTTGGATAGATTGGAGAGGGATTAGAACACCTATCAATTTTTATTGCTGTCTGTGCCCCTGGTAGGGAGATTCACCCTCTCTATTTGTCCTGTTTACTGTTATCATTGAAAAAGAAAGTAAAATAAATCCCACATATTGGGTTGTCATCATAACAGTGACATAGGGGAAATTTTCCAATGGGGACACTAGTTCTGGTGACTCTGATGACACCCGGAGAGACAGGAAGTGAAGGGAAATCTTCCCAGGGGGGGAAAAAGGGTATGCACAGGGATGACAAAGGTGCTTTAACTTTTTAAGTAATATTTTTATTTATTTCATATATATTTTTTACACTTTTTATATTGTTTTTCTGTATTTAACTTCATTGCCAACACAAGGGTCCCCCGATGTGATAGCATTGGTGAGATGACAGATCCTCTTTAGTCCTCATGCACACTGGATGTTCTTACAGCGGCTGTTTTTGGCTTTTGACGTTTTTGTCTACAGCCAGTAAACCCCCCAGCATGTTATCCTATGTGTCCATGCACACATAGACTGTAATCAACATTTTTTGGCAGGGGCATTTGGCTGGAAAAAAACCCAGGACTAGTGAGTTTCTAGAGGAGTTTTTTATCTGTAAAAACGCTCTAACACTGAAAAACGCGGTAAAACTCGGTAAACCGCAGCAAACCAGCGTTTTTGGACTTTTTTCAACAAGAAAAATATTTTTTGGGTTGAAAAAAACACTAAAAATGCAAACGCAGAAAAATGCAGCAAAACGCTAATGCACAAACGCTATGAAAAGCTGAAAAACTCATGTTTATAACGTGACGTTACACAGCTAACGTTACCAGTGTTATCAGAACATCAAGTGTGCATGAGGACTTACTGAGACATCAGGGGTTTATTAACCCCCCCCCCACTGAAGCTAGACAAAGATCGTGTTACATCACCCAGGCTTCCATATGGGATCTGTTATTTGGAGGCAACAGTGAGACCACAACTAGTGACAGATCCACTGGTTTGTTTAGAAGGAGAAGCTGGTGGGCTTCTGTCATTTAGAGGCAGGAGTGCTACTACTCGGCCAATATTTGTAAACACAAAATGTCACTTTTAAAAGAATACATCCTATTGAAAAAGCAAATTCACGCACATGTTTAGGTATCTCCAAAGCATGTTATTTAAATAATTTGTAGATGTGCAATGTTGCCCTTTAAGCAGCGTTAAGGCCCCTTTCACATGAAGGGTCCAATCAGGTTCTTCTGTGAGTTGTTCAAGCGTACCTAATTGGACCCTTCATTCACTCTTATGGACCAATCTGGTCTGCTAAAAAAAAAGGGGGGTCCACCCCCTCCATCTAGGCGTACCGGATTAAGGGCAGCTGGGTTAAACGGTCAGCGGAGTCCATTTACACCCGACTGCCCATAGAGTAGAACAAGCTCTGTCTGTGTCCGCTCTGCAGAAACTGAACAGACATGGACTGGTCATCCTCCCGCTCTGCTCCGATCAGCAGGGAATCAGCAGACAGATCTCCTGCTGAACTAAAACGAGTCCGCCTTGTGTGAAAGGGGCCAAAAAATCTACTTAAATACTGTCATGCTGTATAATTGGCCCATCCGTTATGGATGAAGATGGAGGAATCCTTGCACTCGGACAGGCCAATAAGCCATCTTTTGTGGCTGCGTCCAAAAGATAGACCACTTATTTTGTGCCTTACATTATCATTTTCTCTTAATTTGTGGGATAGATTGGCAGCCAGATATGGTTTTAAGTTCCCACATACTCCCATGGCGCTATTCTTGCGAAATCCAGCATTCAGCCTGGGTCTCCATAATTTCTCATGGTGGATGAACAAAGACTTACTCTGCATCACAGATGTATGTGACCATAGAGGTGTTATGTCGCAAACTTGCTTACGAGAAATGTATCATCTCCCGAATACGAAATTGTTTATATATGCACAGTTGTCACACTTTTTGCACATCCTAAAATGCTAGTCAGATCTCACCTCCTCCACTTCAATGGAAGACGTTTGTAAGAACTTTGACAAGCACACTGGTCACATATCTAAGCTTTATAGTATGTAAACAAATAATCCCACAAAACTCTTTTTTATGGAAAAATGGGAACAGGATTTGAATGAACAGTTGGAGATGGAGGAGTGGTGCAAGTTTGCTCAAAGCTCTTCCAAATCTTTTATTAACACTTCTCACGTAGAGGCTAACTATAAAGTACTTATGAGGTGGTACATGGTACCAGCACGAGTAGCAAAGTGTGTCCCAAGAGTATCCTCTCAGTGTTTTCGAGGTTGCTGACCAGAGGGAACTGCCTTTCAAACTTGGTGATCGTGTTGGAAAGTGTGGAGGTTTTGAATTAGAGTATAATTTTGTCTATTCACTTACACAAGTGAACCTGGTAACATTTCCTCAGCAGGCCCTATTGGGACGCACATTAAAGATTACCGAGACATACCGTGTTTCGCCGAAAATAAGACACTGTCTTATATTTTTTTTTGACTCAAAAAAACACACTAGGTCTTATTTTTTAAATGTCCAGGTGTGGACAGGGGGTGCAGAGGTGAGCTGCAGGCAGTTGTTGCAGGGGTGACTTGACAGGTGAGTTTCAGACAGGGTGCAGAGATGAGCCACAGACAGGGTGCAGAGATGAGCCACAGACAAGGTGCAGAGATGAGCCACAGAGCAGGGGTGAGTTGCAGACGTGGGATGCAGAGGTGAGCTGTGGCCAGGGGGTGCAGAGCTGAGCTGTGGCCAGGGGGTGCAGAGCTGTGGCCAGGGGGTGCAGGGCTGAGCTGTGGCCAGGGGGTGCAGAGCTGAGCTGTGGCCAGGGGGTGCAGGGCTGAGCTGTGGCCAGGGGGTGCAGAGCTGAGCTGTGGCCAGGGGGTGCAGAGCTGAGCTGTGGCCAGGGGGTGCAGAGCTGAGCTGTGGCCAGGGGGTGCAGAGCTGAGCTATGGCCAGGGGGTGCAGAGGTGAGCTGTGGCCGGGAGGTGCAGAGATGGGTGGCAACTCAGCTCACCTCTGCACCTCCCCAGCAGCAGCTCACCTATGCACCCTGTCTGCAACTCACCTGACTCAAATTACCTCTGCAACACCTGACTGCAGCTCACCTTTGCATATCCCCCCCTCCCCCTCCACTGCCCTCATATGGTTAGCTAGCTTTGCAAAACACAGTTGTCATCAGCCAGCCCCTCTCTATAGTAATTTCCGTTTTGGGTTCTATCTTCCCACACATTGCACCAAGCGCACTTACTCACCGCTCCGCCTCTTCCCCACCGGCCGGCGATCACCCCTGGGGCATCGGCTTCCATGCATTAGGCTGCAGGATTAGATGCCCCTAAACACACTGCACACTGCACCCGCAGATATCTGTTCCTTCCCTGTCCCACAGGGAGTACAGAGGTACAGAGGTAGGGAGGTTCTGTGGGAGCGGATGGTGCTGTCACTTCAGCTGCACTTCTGTGTTTATAAGAGACAGTAGATATTGGTGTGCGCAGGGCCAGTGCCGGAGGTGGCGGAATGGCGTTCTGCCATGTTTCAGCTGAAAAAAAAGCCCTGATCACAACTAGGTCTTATTTTCAGGGTAGGTCTTATACTTTAACAAGTCCCAAAAATAGTACTAGGTCTTATTTTTGGGGCAGGTCTTAATTTAGGGGAAACAGGGTATTAGGAGATTGATCGCTTTTATTTTTGTGGCTGCCAGGATTTCCATTGCTAGATCTTGAAGAGCTCCTACGATCCCTGTTGAGTTAGTGAAGGCCAAGCTATCATGGGTCATGGTTAACGAACAGCTCTCGGCACTGCTGAATGATAGGTTGGAATTCTTCGATCACACCTGGGAACCTTGGATCACAAATCTGTCAACTTCTGTCTGAGAATGGAACGATAGTAGTCCTATTGGCTGGACAGGATGCACTACTCTCCTTTTTTTTTCTCTTCTTTTTTTTTCTTGCTCTTTGCAACTTCTTTCTTTCTTCCTTTTGATTTTTTTGTAATTCCTTTATTTATGGTATTTTGCATTTGAGACATAATAGCCAGAGAAAAATAAAACAACATAAAAATGTATAAAGACTACAAAGTAAATGGCAGTAGACAGGTCAAGAGAGACCAATAGTCAGGTATACAATCGTCAATACAATATAGGGCAGAGTAGGCAGGAACATATAGAGAACCGCTACATGGTACTATGTGGACCCCAGCAGTAGAAATAGTGATGTTGCACAGACAAATATCCAATTGGACAGGTCACAATAAGATCCAGACCTTCACGGAGTCCAAGACTGGGGAAAGAAAACCCCTCCCAAGGCCCCCAGAAACAAACTGAAATAACAATTTGAATACAAAAGATCCCCGTCAATTAAAAATTAACATTGGGAATTGTGGTTGCACAAAAGGGATCACTAAAAAACAAAAAGAAAAAAAAGAGACGGGAAAGGAGAAAGACGTTGGGAAAGGAATAGAGGAAAGAAAGGGAACCAAAGAAGAACCAGACGAGGAAAGACCGGAAGAAAGGGGAACATATAAAGAAAACAGGATAAGACAGATCATGCCTATCGCCCAAGGGCCCAGACAGACCCCAAACTAAACACAGCGGCTATGTCAGGCCCACGCAAACCAACCACTTCCTTTGAAACCTATTGTAGCAAAAATGCTGCTTTTTGCTTTTAAAAAAGTCCCTGACCCTTTCCAAAAACGCAGCAGCTCAAAAAAGCCTAGATATGAGCGTGTTCCATAGGAAACCATGTTAAATGCACTGTAGTGCGTTTCTGCAAAAAGCACTACAAAACGTATTGGTGTGAACGGAGCCTAATATGTATTACGCTGAGTGGAATGCATCCTTGGAAAACTCTCCATTGGAGCTAATCCTCACAATATATAGGTGTTGCATTTTTATTTGTCCCACTAACTCAGATTTTTCTAGTCAAATAGTCATACAATATTTCTCTTGTTTGAGAATACAGTGCATTCATAAAGTATTCAGACCCCTTTCACTTTTTTCAATTTTGGAATGTTGCAGCCTGATACTACAGTTGTTTAACCAGTTCCCAACCGCGCTATAGCCGAAGGACGGCTGCAGCATGGTTGTCTGGTTCTGGGACAATGTCTATGGATGTCATTCCAGAACACACCCCCTGCGCGGACACAGCTGATCATGGGATACGGTAACAGCCAATCATGGCGGCCTTTTACCACGTGATCAGCTGTGTCCAATAACACAGCAGATCACCGGTAAATGCAGTTGCTAGTTATCGGCTGCACTTTCCTCACGCTGTCACAGCATGAGGAAAGTACTGCCGATAACAAACAGTTGTCAGAGAAGTGATCAGCACTGATCATCAGGGCACTGATGATCAGTGCCCTGATGATCAGTGCCCAGCGGTGCCACCCCCCTGTGCCCATCAGTGCTGCTCACCTGTACCCATCAGTGCCACCCACCTGTTTCCATCAGTGCCACCAACCTGTGCCCATTAGTGCCACCCAGCAGTGCTGCCAATCAGTGCCAGCTCATCAGTGCCGCCTATCAATGCCGCCTATCAGTGCCTCCTATTAGTGCCCATCAGTGCTGCCTAACTGTGACACCTCATCAGTGCTGCCTATCAGTGCCCATCAGTGCTGCCTATCAGTGCAGCCTCATCAACACACATCAGTGAAGGAGAAAAATTACCTGTTTGCAAAATTTTATAATAGAAACAAAGAAAAACTTTTTTTTTTCAAATGTTATGCTCTTTTTTTGTTTATAGCGCAAAAACCGAAACACCCAGCAGCAATTAAATACCACCAAAAGAAAGCTCTATTTGTGTGAAAACAATGATAAAAATGTCATATGGGTACAGTGTTGCATGACAGCGCAATTGTCAATCAAAGTGCGAAAGTGCTGAAAGCTGAAAATTGACCTGAGCAGGAAGGGGGTAGAAGTGCCCGGTAGGCAAATGGTTAAATTAATTTCTTTCTCATTCATCTACACTCAGTATCCCATAATGACAAAGTGAAAATTTTAGAAAGGTTTGCAAATGTGTGATAAAAGAAAACCTGAAAAATCGCATTGGCATAAGTATTCAGAAAATTGACCCTGATTTACTAATGTGCATAGGCGCATTTCCGTGGTTTAAAGTCCACTTTTCATTGTAATCTGTCTACTTTTAGATGGCAAAGACATTTACTAAAGAAAACGTCTAACAAATAGATGCGAAAGCGAATTTACTAATAGCCACAATACAGGAATCCATCTAAAAAACACGCCCTAGAAGAACGTCTAACAGATTGAGAAATCACTGTAGAAACATGTTCACATTGAAATTTGCTTTCCCAAATATCTGGACTTCACTTTAAAGAATATATTACTTTTCAAAAAAAAGTTTCAATGGGTAAAAAATAGTTTTTTTTAGAGAATTCATGACTTTTCCAACGTCTATGCAGGGATATAAATGCACATGTGCAGGATGCAATTTAGTCGTCTACCGTGGGCGCTTTCTTTTTAGACGCTGTTTAATAGTAAATCTCAGTGTGGAGTCCTCTGCAATTCGGCACTCGATCGCATCTACTGTGTTTAACAAACAGCACTATTTGTAGCCAGGCATATCTTTATGTATTCTAATTTGATTTCCTTAGTTCTATTGATTCTATTTTTGTTTCTTATCCTTTATAATGCTTTTCTGTAATGGTTTTACAAATTTCAAAGATCTAGATAATATATATTTTGACAGCTGAATCTAAAAATAAAGGTCAGCAATTAAAAAATAAAATAAAAATTGTGTGGGGTCCCCTTTCCCATCCATACCAAGCCTTTCGGGTCTGGTATGGATTTAGAGGGGAAGCCCTATGCCAAAATTAAAAAAAAAAAAAATGGCGTAAGCACCCCCCCCCGAACCATGCCCTCAACATGGGGGGGTCCTTTTGGGCAGGGGGGGCTCCCCCCCAAAACACCTTGTCCCCATGTTGATGGGGACAAGGGCCTCTTCACCACAACCCTGGGCTGTGGTTGTGGGGGTCTGCGGGCAGGGGGCTTATCAGAATCTGGAAGCCCCCTTTAACAAGGGGGCCCTCAGATCCCGCCCCCCCATGTGAATGAGTATGGGGTACCCCAAAATCCATAACAGACCCTTATCCGACCATACAGATACTGCATGCCTTTAAAGATTTATTTCCTTTGTTGAATTGCCTGCTTGGTTCACACTAGATGCGATTTAAAATTGCGCTTTTGGTTGGCATTGGTTTGGTTATTGCGTTTTCAATTGTGTTTTGCATTGTGATTTCTATTGTAGTCTATATGTGAAAGAGCAACAAACTGCAGAAAAAGTAATACAAGAACTACTTGTGCTGCAGCAAATCGCGCATGTTAAGACACTCAGATTCACATTCATTAGATCCGATATCAGGTACGATTTGAATTCCCAAATCGCACTTGAAATCGTGGCAGGGTGAACCAGCCCTAAGGGCTGGTTCACACTGGATGCGACTTGGCGTGCGATTTGCATGCCCCGTGACTTGCAAACCGCTTGCCAAATTGCACCCAATGTGACCGGGGGCTAACACCACAGTCACATCTAATCTGATTTGGAAAGTGTACAACTTACAATGAAGTCGCAGGATTTCAACATTGGATTTGATGTGAACAGAGCCTATAGTGCACAAAAGGTTGCAACTTAGCCTGCGATTTGCAAAGTTGCCTGGCATGCAAATCGCATGACAAATCGCAACCAATGTGAACCATCGATGGGCCACCATGGTCACATCCAAGCCGATTTGGAAGTGGTGCGACTTACTGTGAAGTTGCACAATTTCAACATTGGATTTGATGTGAACGGAGCCTATAGCAGACAATAGGTTGCGACTTGGCCTAAGATTTGCAAGCTACCTGGCATGCAAATTGCATGCCAAATCACATCCAATGTGACCGGAGGCCACCACGGTCACATCCAAGCCGATTTTGAAGTCGTGCGACTTACACCACAGTCACATCAAGCCTAACTTTTAAAGCGTGTGACTTACAGTGAAGTCGCATGATTTCAAATTCGGGGGCATGCTGATTTCAAGTTCGATTTGCAAGACATCTGACCAGTGGCGGACTGACCATTTGAGCACTCGGGGTCAGTAGGGGGCCCCATGAAATGCCCCTGGTACCTTTTTTATAGGCTTTTTTGAGTGTGGGCAAGGACAGCGGGGCCCCATGATCCCCTATTGCCTGGGGACCCCATGAGTTGTCAGTCCGCCCCTGCATCTGACACAGATCTCTCTGCAAATCGCACAAAAAGTAGTGTATTCACTACTTTAGAAATCGGTGCGGCTCCGACCAAGTTTGAACCACATCGATATAACCGCTCTAATAGCAGTCCATCGAGTGCGACTTAGCATGTGATTTGCATGACATGCGACTTGCAAATCGTATACCAAGACGCACCCTAGTTTCGGCTATTAGAGCCGTCATATGGGTGCGTTTCTGTCTTGTTTGGAGACGCACTGATTTCTAAAGTAGTACATATACTACTTTTGTGGCGATTTGCATAGACATCATGGTGTCAGATGGAGGAGGAGCTCTTCCAAATCCGCACTTGGCTATAATTTGCTTATTTAGACTGAAATGCAGTTTTAGGACAAACCTGTTTGGGGAGGTGGAGGTGTTTTTTTTAAATGGGGGGAAAGACTTTTTTTTTTTTTAATCTTGATATTTTGATCTGGAGCCTGTTTTGTGAATAAATAATTGTGTAAATAATTGATGGTGTGTGTTAATTTTATGGCCCTGAAAATTTTGCTTGATTCATATTAACCATTTGTTTGCTGCTGTACCCTGTAAAAGCACTGTTCATTAGAAGGTAAAATCTTTTAGATTGTAAGCTCTTATGAGCAAGACAGTTCTATTTTAGCAACATCCATCCTGCTTTTTTTTTTTTTTTTACATCAAGAAATTGAATGTACCTACTTGTTGCTGCAGTCCAAATGAATGTGGAATATGTGTTTGATCAATAAACGTTTGGACTATGTATTTTTTTGGGGGGGTTATTTCTTGTTCTAGTTCAATATACTAGCACCCATAACATTTATTGTTTGCTAGCTATATAATATGCCCAAATCTAGCTTGTTAGAGCGCACATGTGCAAGTATGTCCAAACTAACAAACCAAAAGCCCCCTATGGCACCACAAGACAATGTTATGTACCAATAAATAGGTAATGTTCAATGTGCAGTTAGCTATTATTTTTCAACAATCCTCTTAACAGTAATCAATTAGGCCCCCAATTTATGTTGACTTTGGGCCTTTACCGGCAAACATATATTCGCCAATGCCATATGCTCAATCGAGCTGCATGGAAAATCCCTATGGCGCACAAATAAACGCCAAGGCGATTGTCGGAGGAGGCGCTAGAGTGGCTATCAAACCGGAAATACGTCATCACGTTTGTGGAAGGACATTTGCGCGCACCCAGAAGTGGTAGTGGGGAGTGTCGGTGGTTAGAAGAGCAGGTTGGAGATTTGGAGAGTTGTGAAAGTGGCTAATTTCTGGGAGCACATCTGAAAATGGCGAGATCACTGTTCTCTACAGAGGAGCTGATCCTCATTTGCAAAGTAAGTGTGGCCATTGCAACAATGTTCATAGAATGTGGGGGTGATGTGATAGTTTGATGCTTTTTTGGGTTTAACAGCTAATGTGCAGCTTTTGGGGGGCTAGCAGCATGTCACTTGGCGCGCTGCAAGGCAAGAGCCCAGAAAGTCAAGCTTTTCAAGCAAATCAGGGAATCAGGATGGGGCTCTGCTTCAGGTAAGCATTAGTGTGCCTGGGGGAGGGGGGACCTTGTGACTTTCCAAATACGGTAATTGCTCCAAGAATGTTTACTTCAACTCCTGAAATGGTAAAAAATGAAAAAGATACTCTAGCTAGCCTGCACTGAGAAGTGATTGTCATGATGAAATGTCAATGATTCTTTGCTCTCATTTTACAGGAGTGGTCCTGCTTGCGGTTCAAAATGAGAGAAAGCCACCTTCATGTCCTCCACTTGCCTCCTGAAATGGTAACAAATGAAAAAGATACTCTAGCTAGCCTGAACTGAGAAGTGATTGTCATGATGAAATGTCAAGGATTCTTTACTCTCAGTTTACAGGAGTGGTCCTGCTGGCGGGTCAATCTTGGAGAAAGCCATCTTCATGTCCTCCACTTGCCTTCATTTGTGGCCAGAGGATATTTTGTGGCACCAGGCAAGAACTGACATCAAGGACCTGCATAAACACCCTGGCATGCCAGAGGTGGTTTGGAAGCAGCACAGCAACTTGACCATCCCTTTCCTCTATGCTGCTTTTGGAGGTGCACAATTGCTTTTCGTTCCTGAATCAACTTGCACCGGATATCGGAGTCCCCATATTTTCCAGATATGTTGGAGCCGTGTGCTGGCAAACAGCGGAGCCAGTTTTTGGTTTGCACACAAATTGGGAGCTGGCAGCCATATCTTTCCATCAGGCCATGTATTTGCCTTTTTTGTGGTTTTGTCGAATAAAGACTATTTTTTGTTCCTTAAAGCAGTGTCATGTCCTCTTGATTTTATTTCTGAGACTTAAGATGGCCAGATAATATGCAATCTAATGAAAAGTCTGTGCAATTTCCTCAACATGTAGCTAAAGTCTGTAATAAGAGTACCTACCAGAACAATGCATTCATGTAGAGTGGGCCAGGCCCATACAGTACATAATGGAGGTTTGCTATGAAGGAACATTCACGTTTGGATACCTGAGCTCATGGTTTGGGTCCAAATATTTCCGTCCATTGCAACATATTGATTAATGCAGCTCAACATAGATCAGGCATAAAGAAAAGTGTACCTTGTCCATAGAATAGCCACTGGGAGGTCCTATCTGGGCACACAGATCTGACCTATGCCCAATTGGGTACATTCTGGAAAATGAGAATTCGGGATGCTTTATAATACTAAGGGGTTAGTTCATGCTTGCTTCAAGGGAAACATTACTAATAATTGTTGTATTTTCAGTAGAAAACGTGTCTGATTCCTAGATACATTGAGATACATAGCAGAGGTTCAAGGTATTCCATAGAAGAAGTTATTGTTCTTCCTAACTATACAGGTGGCACAGACACAAGCATACACCCAGGGCCACTGTTAGATATCACGGGGCCCCGTACAGCCTACCTGACAGGCCCCACACCACCAGAAAAAATATCAAAATTATATTTATGGTAAAAATACACCAAAAATATTATTAATGGACACAATCCCAACCAAATTCCTCTTAAATATAAATGAGTTCATAAATAAAACTGTGTGTGTAATTGAAGTCTTGGGGCTCATTCACATGGGTGCTGTGGCCTGTAGAGTGTGAATCAGTGGTTTGTTTTTGTGGCTGTCGCCGTTTGCAGGCAACATATGTTACACTATGTAAACACCGCAGTTCCTAATTTGACAGGCATGTGGGTGCAGGTGTACAGCCCTGAACACAGACAGTGAACATTCAGGGCCACTTCCCCACGCCTGCACACCTGTCAGATTAAAACCTGTGTTCATACAGCTGTTGTGTCCCCATAGTGTAACAGGTGGCTCCAACCACATGAACAACCCACTCATTCATGCTGTACAGGCCAGAGGACCTGTGTGAATGTGGCATTTTTTACCTTTTTTTCCTCAGCCCATTAATTTCAATGGGCTGCCTAACGTGTGGGAACATTGAAAAATACTGCAGACATATTATTTTAAAAGTGTGTTGGACCTAACCACACAGTAGTGTGGTGCCATGCGTTTTGGTGGCTGTGAATGCATCTGTGTTTACTAGACGTGTGGAGGTGCAATTAAGTTTGCATCATGGTACCTGTGCACATCTGCAAAGGGCATTGCATTTCTTTGCTGTGCAGGAGAGAGGTTTAAGAGGCGATAAACAAAGTTGCAATTAAATATAAACAGAAGGAAAATTGAAAGTTTCAAACTTGCCAGAAGAACAGGACGCAGGTAAGATTCACTCCCTCGCAGGGGCGGACTGACAACTCATGGGGCCCCCGGGCAATAGGGGATCATGGGGCCCCTGTGTCCTTGCCCAAACTCAAAAAAGCCTATGAAAAAGGTACCAGGCAGGGGCGGACTGACAACTCCTGGGGCCCCCGGGCAATAGGGGATCATGGGGCCCCTGTGTCCTTGCCCAAACTCAAAAAGCCTATGAAAAAGGTACCAGGGGCATCTCATGGGGCCCCCTACTGACCCCGGGCCCTCGGGCAGTGCCCAAGTTTCCAAATGGTCGGTCCGCCCCTGCTCCCTCGCCACTTTCTATTCAGTAGCCAAAATCTTAATCAAATAAATATAAATCCTCCTGCGCTTAAATGGATGATCCCTATAGCTAAGCTGCTCACACCAAAACCTAAACCAAATGAAAAAACAGGTGAAAAAACAAATAAACAAAAAATGGTGTAGCGCTGATAAATATTATACCATAAACATAATGATAAACAAATAAATAAATATATGTGCATACCACACAAAACATAAATACCAAGTGGTAGGATCCTATCTGGATCCAATGGTGAAATATTCTCTATAGTGAAACGTACCACAAAATACTGTGAAGTGAATCCACAAATATATACAACCCCATATCCCCAAATGGGGGATAAATCACAAAAAAAAATTATATAAATGGTGAATATAAGGTGCATTCCCTAAAATCAGATATAATAAATAGTGTCCCCTGACAAGGGGATAAAACTATAACTCAAAAGTGATAAGTCACCTTTAAATGATGATAATAACAAATAATTGAACATACATAACATTAAAAAATTCCAGTCCACATAAAACCAGTCCAATTCAAAAAATCACATGTGAACTTATACACGTGATCCACAAACGAAGATCATGCACGTGATGAAGTGAAACTCGTGCTCACAGCAAAGGTGTAAATATCCAACAATGGCCAGAGTGCCCCCTCACCTCCTTATGGTGACCACAAGGGCCAGCTCGCTTTTAGGATCACCCACGATCCTTACAGGAACTATTACGTCGCAGGGGAAATCACCGCACTGGGTCTCATCAGTAATAGCACTTACTCCTCCTGGGTCCACTCCAGATATAAGTACTCGCAATATCGCTCTTACTCCATCAGCGGATCATAATAATAAAACAAAGAAGATCCTCCATAGTGTAATCCAGTTTATTGCTTAAATAAATGAAAAAACACCAAAATTGCCCACTCACATATAGATCTAGGAACAATCAGCCTTTCCTCATGTAATGGATGTACTGCATGGGTATCCTGGTGTACCAAGATGGCGCCCACATCGAAAATGACGTCGCCACGCACCGGAAGTCCGTTACCGCGCAGCAACGCGTTACGTCACGCTACCCACATGACTTCATTAGTGAGTGGGCAATTCTTGGTGGTTGCGGGACACTACTTGTGCTCACCACCGCATCAGCTTGTACTGCACGTATGGGACTTGCCACGTCACCAAGTGATACTGCAGTCCTGGTATGTGAAAGTCCAGGATGTACTAGGCCGCTGGTGCTCACCAGTTCACCAAAAGGTACTGCGGCACTAGTACTGGCACTCTGCTGTATATGAGAATCATCATGCGATTGTAACATTTCAGAAACCTGGGAACGGGGTCAGGAACGCCTGACCTTAGCAGGGACCTCTTCTCTGTAGTCTGAGCCTGTCAGTGTGCCGCTGCTGTCTACAGGTTCGTATTCTGAGGTGGATTCTGTCAGAGAGTCTTCCCCTTCGCTCTCACCTGACATGCTCCGAATCCTGTAGGCCTCTTCACTAGAGTACCTTTTGTTGGACATTCTGGCCACCAAATTTTATAGATACCTAGTGCGACTCACGGGAAAAAGAGCGCCTGGCTGTCAGGGACTGCTTGAACCGCTACAAAAAAATTGTAGGCCTGATTCTGCTAACACTGCGGTTTTGTGTGCAATGTATCAAATGACAGTGATCTACTGACACTGCACTTGCTGGGGGAGAAGGGGGAGGTGGGGGTTAAGTGTAGGGGCTAAACACAGGTGCTGGCAGGTGTCGGGGCTGATTAATGCTTAATTTTTGGGGATGCTATACTAATGTGAACGCTGGTATAGTGCTGATCTGACCAAAGATATTGATCCGTTCAGACATTATACTAGCAATTGAGGTTTAATGAGTATGTGAACATGTTCCTGGCAATCAAGGGGTTAAATGTGATGACTAGTGTAGTGACCAGCAATCTGATGCTATCTAGGAGGGACGCTAACTGACACTAATGCTATCTGAAATCACTGGTAAAACGAATACAGTGATCAGTAAAAAAATCTGTACACTGTACTAATGACACTGGTGACAGGGCAATGAAAGGGTTAACTGGGGGGCAATCAGGGGGCTAAATGGGACCTAGCTGTGCTTTTACTGTAAAAGCATGCTGTTTTTATTCATGTGTATCTGCTTTCTTCTCTCTCTGGGACAGAATGTGCCCAGAGAGCACAGGTACAGGAATATCTGTGATAGGGCAGGGATCAATCATCAGATCCAGGCCGAACATCACTCGCCTGCATTTGCTGATTGATTAGTCGAGCACCGAATCATGGCACCACTGGGTCAGCAGGTGCTTATGCATGCGCCCCCCGGTCCGCGATCACGGCGGGAGTGCGAATCACGTATATATACACGTGGTTTTGCGCGGAGAGTCCACCCTGTAGCAGTAATCCTCCTATAGGGCGGGGCTAAACCAGTTAAATATAGACTATTAGGATAGTAATAAATATATTGGGACCAATTGTACAGTGTTTGGACACTAATGGCACTACTTGGACTGATCATATACATTTGGGACATTAATGGAACTACTGGGACAAATTGTTCTTCCAGGACACTAATGAAACCAAAGAATGGCTGAACACAAAAAGAAAAGAGTTTAGCGATGGGAAATAACTAAGAAAACACTTGAACCAAACTTTTTGTTTTACTGCAAAATATCTTCAATTTTAGATTTGACTCGCTTTATACTCAGTGGATGCTGTCATTACGAATCCATAGGTGGGATTAAATGTGCGTTCATTTTTATTATTAACTAAGATAAAGATAATAAGATAAAGATAAATATTTTATTTGCCATTTTATACATGGAAAAAAAATTCCCATGAAGTCAGTTAAGTATAGACCTGTCACGTAGACCTCTCCTAATCTGCACCTATTTTGATGCTAATTTGTTTGCTACGTGTCCTCCGTGTGTTTAGCAGATGCCTGAGGACAGTATGCCTCTTCTGTGAACTCTCCATGTGCTATCATATATTTAGCATTGTCTTTGTTGTTTCTTTTTTGACAGAATGAGCACCTTCCAGTTTCATGCTGCAGACTTTCTGTCTATTCAGGATGGGTGCAGAAAAACTGGAAAAGCAAAACCCTGACCAGCCTAATTTAGCATCAGCACCATGACTTGAATTTAAATATGGCATTAGGATCTTAGTATTTGAATCTCACATTATTAATCTAACAAACTGACAGATTTAAGTTACCCGTAGATTTTATTTATTACAGGTACTTATAGTATATAGCGCCATCAATTTATGTAACACTTTACATTTTTATTACACATTCACATCAGTCCTTGCCTTCCAGGAGCTTACAACCTAAGGCCCCTAACTCACATTCATACATACACATACTAGGGCCAATTTATCTACCTGTCTTTGGAGTGTGGGAGGAATCCAGAGTACGTGGAGTAAAACCACACAAGCACAGGGAGAACATGAAAATTCCAGGCAGGTAGTGCCTTGGTGGGAATCAAACATACGATATTGGTGCTGCTGAGTGGACAAGCTAACCATTTAGCCACTGTGCTGCCCAGGGATCAAAATTTAGCCAGTTCAGCATTGAACAGCCTAATCTAATTCCATCTATGGCCTTTCCTGTTTGACAGAAGTCCATCTGATGATCAACTTCTGTTGAATAGGACCGTTGGAAATTTTTTGCGGATCAGTGACTGCAGAATACAGTGGCACAGGGGGAGGTTTGGGTGGATGGGTGAATCCGTTTTTTTTTTTCAGATCAGCCAGTTGACTGATTGATGAAAAAAATAAAAAATATGGCATCTATGGCTAGCTTAACCCCAACAATAAATTACCCTGGGCTTAGTCGCCTGTAGTGGAGTAGTTAGGAGCTTGTGTGGCGTGGTCATGTCTCTGCCATTTTTATTAAGGTGGAGGAGCTGTCAGGTGCCACAGAAAGGAGAGGACAACTGAGAGGTTTCTGGTGTGCTCCCCTTTCGGAGAGGAGGTGTCCTTATCTAACATCTAACAAGAATTAAGTTGTAAACCTCAGACATGAAATATGAACAAAGCATATTCATCTATAATGTGTACATGTCTCTATCCAGAGCACTGTGTCATTTCTGCCTGCTGCTTTGTTCCTGTGCTATCAGCACATATCACTTCTGACAAGTTTTCCTGACTCCAAGAGAAAAATGGTGACAGGGTAGGGACCTACGGAAGATTGACAGCCTCAGCTCAGTTCCTGTGAGCTGTGTGGAGAAGGGGTGTGTCCCTTCTTTCCAATCAGCTCTCAGAGCTCTCCTCACTGAGCTCTACAGAGTGTACCTTCAGCTCTCCGCCCCCTGTTTTTGACAGCTCTATAAGCTTTATAATTTCATCACTTTCAACTGATGTAGAGAAGAGAAGACTGCAGATGCACAGGTACAACTTGGGAGGATCTGTTTCAACTCTGTGTATCACTTGAGGCCAGTCACTTCAGTGGGTATATGTAAGGGTTTATAATCACTAAGCTATGGACTGTTAGCTTGTTGTGAATACCTTATTGTTCTACTACTGTTATAAGATGCTATGATGTAAAAAACTGATATGATCTTCCGCAACATTATCTGAAAAATGTATTACCATTATTATGGACTCTTTGCTATATCACCAAATAAAGATCAAGAACAACAAGTAGCCTCTATGTAATGTTCTAACAGAAGTAATGAGTTAAGTACAGCCAATGCCTGGGGGCGAAGACTTGTGTACTGTACTGGTGAAGTCCTGGTTGGCTCTGGAGTGGGTGGTGATAGAGGGAAGGCTGTCCCCTGTCTGATGGTGAGAGATAACCCTCTCATGTTACAAGTGTTAGGTGGCCCAGGCCCCTATGTCTCATGGACCCCGGGCATATGGTTGGGCTTCTGGAGCTTCTATCTGAACCACAGTTTTTTAGTACTCAATGCCTGAAGGTGTCATTATGTGAAGTTACCTGGAGAATGTGAAGGAGAGTCCCAGGACTGACATCCATGCACACGGATAGTATTTGGGTTTTGGGCTAAACACCTGTGTTATGCCCTACAATCCTGTAGGTAAAGGTGGAGTCCCAACTGCACATGACACCATGTCAAAATAAGCTGGGACCCCCTTACATGCTCACCCCTGATAAATAAGTTATAAGGCAGTATTCAACCACACAGATACAAAACATTGTGTATTCTATACATAATTATATACTATGAGTCAGTCATCTGCAGCCCTTTGCTAGCCTTTATCTGATATGAGGCAATATTCCTCCCACTGACACCAACAGTGGGGCATAATTCCTGTCACTGATACTAATTATGGGGCTTTATTCCTCCCATTAACATCAATGATAGGGCACTATTCCTCCCACTATCATCAATGATGGGGCACTATTCCTCCCACTAACATCAATGATAGGGCACTATTCCTCCCACTGACATCAATTATAGGGCACTATTCCTCCCACTAACATCAATTATAGGGCACTATTCCTCCCAATACCATCAATGATGGGGCACTATTCCTCCCCCTAACATCAATAATAGGGCACTATTCCTCCCACTAACATCAATAATAGGGCATATTCCTCCTACTAACATCAATAATGGGGCACTATTCCTCCCGCTAACATCAATGGTGAGGCACTATTCCTCCCACTAACATCAATGATGGAGCATTATTCCTCCCACTAACATCAATGATGGGGCACTATTCCTCCCACTAACATCAATTATAGGGCAATATTCCTCCCACTAGTATCAATAATGGAGCATTATTCCTCCCACTAACATCAATAATAGGGCATATTCCTCCCACTAACATCAATAATAGGGCACTATTCCTCCCACTGACATCAATGATGGGGCACTATTCTTCCCACTAACATCAATAATAGGGCACTATTCCTCCCGCTAACATCAATGACGGGGCACTATTCCTCCCGCTAACATCAATGATGGGGCACTATTCCTCCCGCTAACATCAATGATGGGGCACTATTCCTCCCGCTAACATCAATGATGGGGCACTATTCCTCCCGCTAACATCAATGATGGGGCACTATTCCTCCCGCTAACATCAATGATGGGGCACTATTCCTCCCGCTAACATCAATGGTGAGGCACTATTCCTCCCACTAACATCAATGATGGGGCACTATTCCTCCCGCTAACATCAATAATAGGGCACTATTCCTCCCACTAACATCAATGATGGGGCACTATTCCTCCCACTAACATCAATATTAGGGCACTATTCCTCCCACTAACAGCAATGATGGAGCATTATTCCTCCCACTAACACCAATGATGGGGCACTATTCCTCCCACTAACATCAATGATGGGGCACTATTCCTCCCACTAACATCAATAATAGGGCACTATTCCTCCCATTAACAGCAATGATGGGGCACTATTCCTCCCACTGACACCAATGATGGGGCACTATTCCTCCCACTAACATCAATGATAGGGCACTATTCCTCCCGCTAACATCAATGATGGGGCACTATTCCTCCCACTGACTCCAACAATGGGGTGCCAATTCTTCCACTGATACCAATGATGGAGCACTA
The DNA here is from genome assembly GCF_062004578.1 of Staurois parvus. Lineage (NCBI taxonomy): Eukaryota > Metazoa > Chordata > Amphibia > Anura > Ranidae > Staurois > Staurois parvus. The sequence continues at coordinate 211,259 of NW_028318206.1, forward strand.
TTCCCTCCACTAGTATTAACCTCTTCACACCAGCCATACACATGTAATGCCGAGGGGCCCCATATATGAGGCCCTGTTAAAACAATTTACTGTGCTGAGAGTGTGCTCCCTGCACTGTTCCAGCACGGTAGCCAACAAGGATCAGTAAGCTGCCAATGTATACTTGCGACAGACAATCTCAACAGTCACATGACCCAATGCCCACCTCCACCTCTCGGCTTTTAGAACTCTTAAAGGGCTAGGAGGCAGTCGGCGCAAAGTGGTTAATGGTGGGGCAATATTCCTTCCACTGATACCAACAGTGGGGCATAATTCCTCCCACTAGTATTAATGATGGGGCACTATTCCTCCCCCTGACTCCAACAATGGGGTGCTAATTCTTCCACTAATACCAATGATGGGGTGCTATTTCTTCCACTAATACCAATGATGGGGCACTATTCCTCCTACTAATATCAGTGATGGGGCATTACTCCTCCTCCCACTGACCACCAACCCTGAGGCCATGTTTATTCTCACTGATGCTGGGCCCAGGATGTTTTGTACCCCCACTGGCTACAATCTGGCCCCCTAAAATCTGAAGGACAATGAATTGGCCCTTTGTTTGAAAAGTTTGGAGACCTCTGCTATACATTTATACATTATATTATATATAATTATATATTTTATATTATATAATGTATAAAAACTTAACTCAAAGAAAAATTAAAAATCCACATACTGTACATTTGAATGTGCTGAAAAAATACTGTTATTTGTGCACTCATCTAATTTTTAGTCATGTATTCCTTTTAACATAAAAAAATAAACTATAAGTTCTTCTGTGTTGTTTGAGCGCTGCAAGTCAGTTCAGTTACATCCAATGGATATATACTTGAGTTATGTTATATCTGATGATGGAATGTATTTGGTGACATTTGATCTGCCTATAACTTGCAGGTCAAATAAGTCTGGCAAGTGTTGGTCCTATAGGTTGAGAGTCACATCATGGCGTTGGCACACTTTGGGAAAAAAATGGCTGTTATGAAGAAGATCTGGGCAACTTCACTGAAGTCACTAGTTGGTGGAAAATACAAGAACATTTAACGTGGACTTTAATAAGTTGTTTTTTTTTTTGCTAATTAGTGGGATCAAGATCAGCCATAACTTTATTATCACCCACCTTATATTCCTCCTACTAATACCAATGATGGGGCATTACTCCTCCTCCTACTGACCACCAACCCTACACTTTGCCAGTGGATATGGTATGTCAGAGGGGCTGAGGTTCTTGAGAAGGTCAAGGTAAAAAACAGAGGACCCATCCTATCCAGCGGCTCCTGCGGGGGTAGCACTAGAGTTATAAACAATTGTTTTTTTTATTATCTGTTTAGTTGAGTGCTACCTATTATTTTTACACAATTTATAATTTTGTTATCAGAGGTAAGCAGCTGACAGCAGAGTAATTCATTGGATGTTGCTCAGAGTTGGGGTTAATATATCAACTAATTAATATTTATTTAAGACTAAAATGTCAGTATATATATATACACCATTGAAAGCTGTTTAAACATGGGCAGCACCGTAGCTAAGTGGTTAGGAATTCTGCCTGCCAGCACTAGGGTCATTGGTTAGAATCCCAACCACAGGACTACCTGCACAATGTTTGCATGTTCTCCCTGTGCCTGTGTGGGTTTCCTCTGGGTACTCCAGTTTCCTCCCACACATCAAAGGCATGTTGGTAGGTTAATAAGCTCCTGTCTAAAGTGATCCTAATATATATATATATATATATATATATATATAAATGTTGTTTAGATTGTAAGCTGCTTGAGCAGGGACTGATGCGAAAGTACAATATACTGTATATGTAAAGCGCTGTGTAAATTGATGTTGCTATGTAAGTACCTGTAATAAATAAATTGATGCTGTCAGGAACACAGTGCTGTCTTGTCCACTCTACAGTGTTATCAGCCCTCTATAAACCACAGAACACCTCTGTGTTATGTTACAGAGATGAGAGTAGAAGGTGTTCTGTAGTCCTTACACACTTCCTAGGTTGATAATGCTGCTCATTCATAGATAGTAAGGTGCATAAAAGTGAAACCCCCCTAATCCCTGACCCCAATAATCACCTAATTTGACCCTTAAACCAACCCAACCCCCTTTGCAGCATACTCGCCAAACTGGCAACTCAAACCAAACAGGTCTGAACTGACAACTACTGGCACCAGGCTATAGATACCAGGGAAGCCTATAGAAAATGAGGAATGCACAAAAACTATAATACAGCTTCAAATGTACACATCATTATAATACAAAAGGATAAAAGACGGGAATTCTTAAACTTAATTATTCAGAGCTTTAAAGTATAACAGCTGTTAATTGTTAATGTCTTTTAAATAAAGATGAATATATATATATAATAATATAGTATATAGAAATTCACATTTCTATACAGTTTATTTTGTAGAAGTGTTAAAGCTCTCGGTGATTTTGTTTCAGTGGTTGTCAGCAGCCTTTGGTGCATATTGAGTCTTTGTATGTGTATTCTCTCCTTAGAAGGTGCAAATGCGGCATGCTAATACTACAAGAGTGATACTTGTCACCCTTCTCCCCTTGTCATGTCTCTGGGGTGGAAATTCCCAGCTGAATCCAGATCAGATTGGCTACTGTATCCTGATTGGATGAAATCAGCCCTTCTATATGTTTATAAGTCAGCCCCATCCCATGGTATGTTAGATTTGTTCTTGTACATCTGGTGACTGAGGCGAAGAAGACATGGTACCTGGTGCGATAGTCCTCCTGATCTCTACTTCATTCTGGTCCCTGGGACTGACAGTGCCAGTTGTGGTAAGTATTATACATTTGGTTTTGCCCTTTATTCTAAGGCTACTTTCACACTGCTCTGTTCAAAAATGCATCAGAACGCATATGTGATGCATTTTTGATGCATTTCTGGTTGCCTGACTCCCAGAATGCACCTGTGAAGCATGGACATATGACTCAAAAATCGCATCACAAATGCAACTGTGGTGTGTTTTGGATGAGGTTTTGACATGTTTTGCATTCATTTCAATTGAACTCTAACATCTGGCATTTTGTGCTGGCTGATCACAAAAAGATTGGGAAATTTGAGAGCTTTACTTTTGATTTCAGGTGCTTGTAGTTTTATTTTCTTCTTTGGGTCTTGCTAAAAGTGTTTACTTTTCTAAATCCCTTTTTCTGTCACTTTTTAAATAGCTCCCCCTTTTTTTTTTTTTTCCTTGTCTTCCTTCAATCTGCTAATTAAGGGAAGGGGTTAATCGGTCACAGGTGATACAGGTCTTATATAACTTGCTATAGAGCACACATTTGTGCCTGGCATTTTTTTTGCTGGCTGATCACTGAAAGATTGGGAAATGTCAAAATTTTACTTTTGATTGCTGGTGCTTGTAGTTTTATTTTTCTCTTTGGGTCTTGCTAAAAGCGGTTTACTTTTTTTAATCCCTTTTTTTTTCTGTCACTTTTTAAATCTCTTTCCCCCCTTTTTTTTTTTTTTTTTTTTTTTCCCCTCTTTAGTCTACTAATTTAAGGGGAGGGGTTAATTGGTCACAGGTGATACAGGTCCTATGTAACTTGCTGCAGAGCTCACTCTGAACTTGCTTATTCATGCCTCTATTTTGCTTGCTGGACCTTTTGACTAAGTGGAGTTAAAGTGTGGAAAACAGGAGAGTATAACAGGAGTCTACTGACCTGTAAGTGACAACTGATATTTCCTGTTAATATTGTAACTGGGATATGAGTGCTAGCAGGGTGTTAGGTTTTGTGCAGTGTACTGCATCTATGCAGCAATGGAGCAACAGCTCCAGGATGGATACCGGTGTGACAAATGTGAGCGGCTTGCCCTTCTGGAATCTTGTGTTCGAGATCTGGAGGAGCAAGTTACAACACTGGGCAGAACTGACAAACTTAAAAGGGGTCTTCTGCTCTGAGCAGGTAGCTAATGGGATTGATGTGGAGGGCGTAGGGGCTAATCAGGATTGTCAGGTAGGAAGATGGGTTACTGTAATGAGAGGGAGTGGTAGGGGCTCACAGAAAAGTAAGGCTGGGTTTGGGCACCCAAAAAGATTTGCCAAGTTGGGTGAAGATGTGGGGGTGGTAGCCCTGGATGTCACTGCTAACCCTAACAGCCTGGAGGGCAGACCATCTGGGAGGGGTGGTGAGGGTAGTGCAGGAAGGCCTAGACAGCTGGTGGTAGTAGGGGATTCTATGATCAGAAGGACTGATAGAATAATTTGTTGCCAGGATCGCCTCAACTGAATGGTCTGCTGTCTCCCTGGTGCCAGGGTTTGGCATGTGGTAGACCGCGTTGATAAATTACTGGGAGGGGCTGGGCATAATCCAGCTGTTTTGGTTCATGTTGGAACCAATGACAGAATACATGGAAGGTGGAGGCTCCTTAAGACTCAATTTAAAGAACTAGGCTGCAAGTTGAAGGGAAGGCCCTCCAAGGTGATATTACCTGTGCCATGCGCAACTCAGGAAAGACGGGAAGATTGGAGAACTCCATACATGGCTGAAGACCTGGTGTAAGAGGGAAGGATTTGGGTTTCTAGAGCACTGGGCCAACTTTTCATTGGGGTGTAACCTATATGCTAGAGATGGTCTGCACCTAAATGGAAGGGGGTCTGCTGTGCTGGGGGAAAGGCTTATGGGAAGGCTGGAGGAGTATTTAAACTAGAATCAAGGGGGGGGAGGGAGATCAGACGGGGTCATTACTTATTGGTGGATGGAATGGGGGGGGAAGCAGGCTATGCCAGATAAGGTTCCCATGTTACAAACAACCAGTGGAATTGGTACCATTTGTATGAAAATAAAAAAATATGCAAAATACATGTGAACAAGGGTTGGGAGCTTTGGTGCATGAACAGAACTATTATTTAATTGGTATTGCTGAATCTTGGCTTCATTCTTCGCATGACTGGGCCATTAATATTCCTGGCTATGTTCTCTTTCGGAGAGAGCGTAAATAGGAAAGGTGGTGGTGTCTGTGAGAAGTGATCTCAGAGCGAGTGTGAAAGAGGACCTAGTTGATGGAGAGTGTGAGTCTGAAGTATTATGAGTGGAATTGCACATGGGGGTGCATACTATAAAGGTAATCATTGGAGTTTGTTATAGGCCTCCCAGTGTTAGAGGAGATGGAAACTCTGCTCCTTGCACAGATCGAAAGGGCTGGGACAGTTATAATAATGGGGGATTTTAACTACCTGGAAACTGACTGGAGTAATGGTACTGCAGGAACAGTTAAAAGGCAAACATTTTTAAACCTACGACAGGACAGTTTTATGGTACAGTTCATAGTGGCCACAACTAAGAATGATGCTCTGATGGACCTTGTAATCTCAAACCATGCAGAGCTTATTACGAATGTCCATATAAAAGAACATCTGGGTAGAAGTGACCATAACATGATTTAATTTATTGTTAGCTGTAAACAGCAAGCACCTATGAGGAAAAATAAAAACTCTGAATTTCAAGACCGCTAATTTTCCAAGGCTGAGAGCTACTCTCCAACACTTAGACTGGGAGGGGAGGGAATATTGGCATAGATGAACACAACACAGAAATGGGAGTTCTTCAAAGACTGTATGTGAACACACTGCAAAATATATTCCCATGGGCAGCAAGTTTAAAGGGCTAAAAATCAAACCTATGTGTCTTATGGCCAAAGTTTAAAAAGCTATAGATAAGAAAAGGGATGTTATTGAATATAAAAATGAAGGAACGCTATCATCATTTAAACATTACAAAAAATATAACAGAATATGCAAAAAGGAACTAAAGGCCGCAAGAATTGCAAATGAGCGACAGATTGCAAAAGAAAGCAGGACCAACCCCAAAAAATTCTTCAAATATATTAATAAAGAGGTTCGGTCCGAGCATGTAGGCCCTTTACAAAATAATCTAGAGTGGGTCACTGGGGACAAAGAAGGCAAATGTATTTTAATACCTTCTTCAGCTCTGTGTATACGAAGGAGCACGGGGGAGCTCTTGTCCATAATGGGCATGGTATTGGCACAGCTCCAGCTGATCCACATTGGCTCGCAACTGATATGCTCCAAAAAATATTTAGACTGTATATAGGTGAATAAGCACCTGGACCGGATGGCATACACCCACGGGTCCTTAAAGAATTGAGCTCTGTCATTTCAAAGCTATTTCTAATTTTTAGGGACTCTTTAATTACTGGCATAGCACTGTTAAATTGGCGTAAGGCCAATGTGGTGCCAATATTTAAAAAGGGGTCAATCTTTACCAAGTAGTTATATAGACCTGTTAGTTTAACTTCTATAGTTGGGGAGATACTGGAGAGTTTAATAAAAGACCACATAGATGAGTTCTTGCTGGGGAAAAAAACATGAAGCCACAAACCGCATGGATTCATGAAAGGCAGAAGTTGTCAAACAAGTCTGATTTCTTTTTGAGGGGGTGAGTAAAGCCTTGGACAGAGGGGTGGCGGTGGACGTGGTATACTTGGATTTTGCAAAAGCGTTTGACACAGTTCCCCACACACGGCTAATGTGTAAGGTAAAGTCTACAGGCTTGGAAAAATCTGTATGTAAATGGATAGAAAACTGGCTAAAAGATCGTATTCAAAGAGTAGTGGTTAATGATTCATACTCTGAATGGTCTTGGGTCATCAGTGGTGTACCCCAGGGTTCAGTGCTGGGACCCTTACTTATTAATATATTTATAAACCATATAGGGTCTGAGATTAAAAATCCCATTTCAGTCTTTGCAGATGACACCAAGCTGTGCGGTGGAATAAGGTCCTTACAGGATGTCTTCAATTTACAAGCCGACCTCAATGCACTGTTTAATTGGGCAATTATGTGGCAAATTGGGTTTAATGTTGATAAATGTAAGGTTATGCACTTGGGGGCTAAGAATATGCATGCATCATATATACTGAGGGGGGGGTAACAACTGGAGTAATCAATGGTGAAGGATCTGGGGGTTCTGGTAGATCACAAGCTTAATAATGGCATGCAATGCCAAGCTGCAGTTTCTAAAGCGAGTAAAATCTTGTATTAAAGGAGGTATAGACTCCAGAGAGATATCATATTCCCCTGGTACAAATCATTAGTAAGACCTCATCTTGAATATGCAGTTCAGTTTTGGGCACCAATTCACAAAAAGAACATTGGGGAACTGGAGAAAGTACAGAGAAGGGCAACTAAACTGATAAGAGGAATGGAGGAGCTCAGCTATGAGGAGAGATTAGAGGAACTGAAATAGTTCTCTGAGAAGAGGAGATTAAGGGGGGATATGATCACCATGTATAATACATAAGGGGGGATATGATCTCCATGTATAATACATAAGGGGGGATATGATCTCCATGTATACTACATAAGGGGGATATGATCTCCATGTATAATACATAAGGGGGATATGATCACCATGTATAATACATAAGGGGGGGGATATGATCGCCATGTATAATACATAAGGGGGGGGGGGAATATGATCGCCATGTATAATACATAAGGGGGGGGGGGAATATGATCGCCATGTATAATACATAAGGGGGGGGGGATATGATCTCCATGTATAATACATAAGGGGGGGGGGGATATGATCTCCATGTATAATACATAAGGGGGGGGTGATATGATCGCCATGTATAATACATAAGGGGGGGGGTGATATGATCGCCATGTATAATACATAAGGGGGGGGATATGATCTCCATGTATAATACATAAGGGGGGGATATGATCACCATGTATAATACATAAGGGGGGGGGGGTGATATGATCGCCATGTATAATACATAAGGGGGGGGGGGGATATGATCTCCATGTATAATACATAAGGGGGGGGGGGGGATATGATCTCCATGTATAATACATAAGGGGGGGGTGATATGATCGCCATGTATAATACATAAGGGGGGGGTGATATGATCGCCATGTATAATACATAAGGGGGGGGGAATATGATCGCCATGTATAATACATAAGGGGGGGGAATATGATCGCCATGTATAATACATAAGGGGGGGGGAATATGATCGCCATGTATAATACATAAGGGGGGGGGGGATATGATCGCCATGTATAATACATAAGGGGGGGGGGGATATGATCGCCATGTATAATACATAAGGGGGGGGGGGGGGGGGATATGATCGCCATGTATAATACATAAGGGGGGGGGGGGATATGATCTCCATGTATAATACATAAGGGGGGGGGGGGATATGATCTCCATGTATAATACATAAGGGGGGGGGGGGGATATGATCTCCATGTATAATACATAAGGGGGGGGGGATATGATCTCCATGTATAATACATAAGGGGGGGGGGATATGATCTCCATGTATAATACATAAGGGGGGGATATGATCTCCATGTATAATACATAAGGGGGGATATGATCTCCATGTATAATACATCAGTGGTCCATCTAGTGAACTCGGTGTAGAGCTATTCACCCTGAGGTCATCAGAGGACAAGGGGGCACTCTTTACATCTGGAGGAAAAGAAACTTAATCTCCAAACATGGAAAGGTTTCTTCACAGTGAGAGCTGTGGAATGAACTCCCTCAAGAGTTGGTTCTGGCCAGCTCCGTGAATTGCTTCAAAAGTCCTGTATTGTTAGATACACAGAATATAACTGGATATAACATTTATAGGTAAAGTTGATCCAGGGAATATCTGATTGCCTCTCGGGGGGATCACAAAGGAATTTTTTTTCCCTGCAGGAGCAAATTGGATCATGCTTTGCTGGGTTTTTTTTTTTTTTGCCTTCCTCTGGATCAACTGTGGGTATAGGATTATAACTTTTTTTTTTTTTTTTTTTTTTTTTCTTTCTATGGTTGAACTGGATGGACTTGTCTTTTTTCAGACAGACTAACTATGTAACTAATGTGTTTGGGTGAGCTTCTTAATTTGCTCTCATTCAGATATTTGTTTACTTTAGATCAAAATACATCACATGTGATCGACTTTGCAGAATCAAAATCAATCAAGAGCTCACTAGATTGCATAAAGGGTCTTTTGTTTGCATGATTGTTTTAATGATCATATTGGTGCATGTGTGGACAGCAGGGGCGGACTGACCATTCGGAAATTCTGGCACTGCCTTGAGGGCCCAGGGTCAGTAAGGGGCCACATGAGATGCCCCTGGTAACTTTCATAGGCTTTTTTGGGCGTGGTTTGAGTGTGGGTGAGGACACAGGGGCACCATGATCCCCTATTGCCCGGGGGCCCCATGAGTTGTCAGTCCGCCCCTGGTGGACATAATTAGGTTTTTTTCCCATCTTCATGTTAGGTGCATTGTGGGTTGGGTGTGATATATCTCTGCTTGCTGCATCTTTGTGGTTTTCAGTACAACTGAACCCAGCCAGTTTCCTTTATTTAGTGTAGAGTGGGAAAAGGAAGAGTAAATTGTACAATTAGACAAATTTGTCATTGCCATGTCTGTATTAATGTATATTATTTTCCTATAGACTGTCCAACCAGATGACAGCTTTGGTAAGTACAACATTATATCATTAATACTTTTACTGAATTTAGGCATTTATATGTAAAACTTTTTTCTGGATGTAAATATACTGGTAATAATATGGAAAATGTATTCAAAGTATTACCTGAGTAGGGCTGAATGTGGTTTTCACTTACAGCACTGGGTTCCTGAGCTTCAGAAAGTATGTTTTCCTTCTGTTAGCCTTGACTTTTCCCAAAAACATACTGATGGTCATCAGACTTAACCACAAACTCTGGAAAGTTTTACCCCCTTCATGACCAGGCCATTTTGTTTTATTTTTTTGCTATTCAGCACTGAGCTATTCTATCTGGTAATTGCATGGTCATGCAACACTGTACCCAAATTAAATTTGTATAATTTTTTTTCACATAAATAGAGCTTTCTTTTGGTGGTATTTGCTCACCACTGGGTTTTTGTTTTTTCAATATATTTTGAAGAAAAATATTTTTTACTTTCTGTTATAAAACAAATCCAATAAAAATTAATAAAAAAAATCAAAGTTCTTCATATTTAGGTCTAAATGTATTCTGCTACATGTCTTTGGTTAAAAAAACAAAATCCCAATAAGCATAGATTAATTGGCTTGTATGAAAGCTGTAGTGTCTACAAACAATGGAATTTTATTTCCAGTGGGACTGTGGAAGTTCGGAGGGCAATCTGACACTAATACAGTGATCAGTGCTAATAATGCATAATAGAAAACACAGGGAGGTAAGTGAGCACTAAAATGGCTAGCTGCTGAAACATCAAAAAGGTACCAAAAAACCTTCCAAAGTAATAATATAAATAAGGATGCAGCGTTTAAAATATGAATATCACACATGATAATTTCAAATAAATATGAAAAGCGCCAATGCAATAATACATATAAATAAATCCGTATCAAATTAAATTCAAAGTGACTGAAGGTGTGCAAAGAGTGGTATTATATTTATAACATGTCCATAAAGTGATCAAGTGATGACACTATATATTGTCACTAAAAAGTGACCACTGGTGCTGAATAAAGTGCCAATAGTGACAAACCTATGTCCAAAAAGTGATAAATGGAAGATCCAGTTATGATCTCAAACACTGGTGATCGATGTCACATCACCACATCGTTGGTTAGATAATAAGTAATGTAAGAATTGCACTCACCAGATGCGCAATTAAATTGCGCATTTAGAGATATAAACGCTCAGTAGTCAGCTGGAGGTCCCTTTAAGGCTCTGTGCAGCCTGGTCTGGCGTTCCCTCTCTGGTTCATCTGCAGTCAGCAATACCTCTGCCGTTCTCATTATACAGCATCATATGAGAATTTCCAAGATGGCCACCGGGCCTATACGTAGTTCCTGCGGCATGACGTCATGACATTGCAGCTCCTCCCTGAAGCATTTCGTGCTATTGCACTTAATCATAGGGGGTGTGCCTGCTTATGATTATGTGCCATAGCACAAAACGCATCAGAGGAGCTGTGACATCACGCTGGCTGCACATACAGTGCAATTGAAAAATAACACTAAAACCAAATTCCCAGATCACATAAAAATATAATGAAAATCTACGGAATGTATGATTTGGGACTTTGGCTTTATTTTGTTTTGCACTGTGTTTTCTTTTCACATTGTGTGTGTGTGTGTGTGTGTGTGTGTGTGTGTGTGTGGTTTTTTTTTTTTTTACGGCACAACCTTTTGTGGTGTTCCCGTTGCAATCACAAGTTTGTATTCAGATGCCACATATATAAATTTTTGCTATTTACACTTCATTTATTGAGAGATAGCCCTGCACTTGCTTTGTTCAATTTATATTTTTAGATGTGAACTACTTGTGTCAGCTGGCTGTCCATATACACTCATACATTTTGGTTGTCCGTACAGTAACCTTCTATATTTGTAACCTGTATTTTCAACCAATCTGCTACAGTCAATACTTTTTTCTGGAAGTGCCCTGACAACTTAACAGCTGAGATGGGAACTTTCAGCAATTTTTCCACAATGTTAATACTCACAGATGAATGAGGGTTTGTTTTAACGCGATCTTACTGCTTGTTCAGAGTATCTAGATACTTTAGTGTGCATGATCTTGTGGCAAGGTGGGGGCAGTAAATACTCAGAGTCCTGTTGCAGTAAACCTTGGAACTTGTATTGAGCAGAATGCCAACATTACTGACACCCTGGCGGGAGAACGCTGCTAAGGAAATAACTAACAATTCAATGTAGTCAGATGTGGTGGAGGAGAGGTGCTATACAGCATCTGTTCCAGAGGGTGAAGTTCAGGCCTTGCCTGTCCGGTCTCAAGAGGAAAGCCCATTTCCAGGATAGCGAGTCCCAGAGCTCTTTTCCTTTCTCTCTAATATTCCTTTTTGTATAATCACACACTTGCCCTCATACATTAAATATACCTACAGACATAAGAGAAAGGCTAGCCATAGAAAAGTGAGACTTTTTGTTTTCCTTTGGCAGATACTGACACAACTACCTTCGGTGGAGATGAGTGGACCATTTCTCATCAAACGGAGGATACAAATAAAGGTAATGTCAAGATTACACTTTAATCTCTTTTCCATCCAAATAATCAACTGTTGTCTAATGTCTGCCTTAAACTCATAAATGTTCAGGGATGATTATTTACACTTTGGGAAGAATTAGGCTGCCACAGTTCAAAGGAGAGGGTTTTATTGATCACATGTTCTTAGTTACTAATTATGCTCTTAACACTTTATTGAGAGATTTTTGGATAGCTCTGCACTTGCTTTGTTTTTTAGTTTATATATTTGGGTGTGGACCACTTGTGTCAGTTGGCTGTCCATATACACCCATATTTTGGTTACGCATACAGTGACCTGTATTTTCATTCAATCCTCTACAGTCAATAGTTCCTGCTGGAAGTGCCCTGACAATTTCACAGCTGAGGGGAAATTTCCATAATTGTGATATAGAAAGTGTTATAATTTCAATGCCTATGTTGTGAAATTTAAACTAATTTTTCCCGCAATGTTTATAGACACAGATGAATGGGGGCTTGTTTAAAAGTGATCTTTCTGCTTGTTCAGAGCATGTAAATACTTTAGTGTGAATGATCTGAGCTCAGGTTTACTTTAATAGCCCGTCATTGTACTGGTCATATAAGTCTGACTTTGGCTCACTTTGTAGATCAGTTACACTTAGTGGCCATCATTGTCAGTCTTATGTTTGATGGGTTATAAGGATGAAAGTTTGGAGATTCTTCTCCTGTAGTAGAAGGAATAAATGATTGATATGAAATGGGACCTGTTGGGTCAGAAATATAGGATCTGTTATTACCTACTTGGAGTAACTTCCAGAACTGTTTTCCTTTCTCTTTAATATTCCTTTGTATAAGCACACACTTGCCCTCACACATTTAATATACCTACTGACATAAGAGGCTAGCCATAGAAAAGTGAGACTTCTTGTTTTCCTTTGGCAGATACTGACACAACTACCTTTGGAGATGAGTGGACCATTTCTCTTCAAACAGAGGAAACAAATGAAAGTAATGTCAAGATTACACTTTAATCTCTTTTCCATCCAAATAATCAACTGTTGTCTAATGTCTGTCTTAAACTCATAAATGTTCAGGGCTGATTATTTACACTTTGGGAAGAATTGGGCTGCCACAGTTAAAAGGAGAGTGTTTTATTGATCACACGTTCTTAGTTATTTATGCTGTTTACACTTTATCTGAGAGATTTTTGGATAGCTCCACACTTGGTTTGTTTTTTTTAAATTTTATGTCTTTGGGTGTGGACAGGGGTGGACTGACCATTTGGGAACTCAGGCACTGCCCGGGGTCAGTAGGGGGCCCCATGAGATGCCCCTGGTACCTTTTCATAGGCTTTTTTGGGTGTGGGTGAGGACACAGGGCCACAATGATCCCCTTTTGCCCAGGGGCCCCATGAGTTGTCAGTCCGCCCCTGGGTGTGGACCACTTGTGTCAGTTGGCTGTCCATATACACCCATATTTTGGTTACACATACAGTGACCTTTATTTTCATTCAATCCTCTACAGTTAATACTTCCTGTTGGAAGTGCCCTGACAATTATCAGCTGAGAGGGGAAATTTCCGTAATTGTAATATAGAGAGTTATGATTTCAATGCCTGTGTTGTGATATTTAAAAACTAATTTTTTCGCAATGTTTTTAGACAGATGAATGAGGGCTTGTTTTAAAGTGATCTTTCTGCTTGTTCAGAGCATGTAAATAATTTAGTGTGAATGATCTGAGCTCAGGTTTACTTTAATAGCCCGTCATTGTACTGGTCATACAAGTCTGACTTTGGCTCACTTTGTAGATCAGTTACACTTAGTGGTCATCATTGTCAGTCTTATGTTTGATGGGTTATAAGGATGAAAGTTTGGAGATTCTTCTCCTGTACTAGAAGGAATAAATGATTGATATGAAATGGGACCTGTTAGAGCAGAAATATAGGATCTGTTATTACCTACTTGGAATAACTTCCAGAGCCATTTTCCTTTCTCTCTAATATTCCTTTGTATAAGCACACACTTGCCCTCACACATTTACTATACCTAGACATAAGAGGCTAGCCATAGAAAAGTAAGACTTTTTGTTTTCCTTTGGCAGATACTGAAACAACTACCTTAGGTGGAGATGAGTGGACCATTTCTCTTCAAACAGAGGAAACAAATAAAGGTAATGTCAAGATTACACTTTAATCTTTTCCATCCAAATAATCAACTGTTGTCTAATGTCTGTCTTTAAACTCCTAAATGTTCAGGGCTGATTATTTACACTTTGGGAAGAATTAGGCTGCCACAGTTAAAAGGAGTTTTATTGATCACACGTTCTTAGTTATTAATTATAATGTTTACACTTTTTTATTTGATGTCTTTGGGTGTGGACAGGGGTGGACTGACCATTTGGGAACTCAGGCACTGCCTGGGGTCAGTAGGGGGCCCCATGAGATGCCCCTGGTACCTTTCATAGGCTTTTTTGGGTGTGGGTGAGGACACAGGGCCCCAATGATCCCCTTTTGCCCTGGGGCCCCATGAGTTGTCAGTCCGCCCCTGGGTGTGGACCACTTGTAAGTGTCAGTTGGCTGTCCATATACACCCATATTTTGGTTACACATACAATGACCTGTATTTTCATTCAATCCTCTACAGTTAATACTTCCTGCTGGAAGTGCCCTGACAATTATCAGCTGAGAGGGGAAATTTCCGTAATTGTAATATAGAAAGAGTTAAGATTTCAATGCCTGTGTTGTGATATTTAAACTAATTTTTTCGCAATATTTATAGACGCAGATGAATGGGGGCTTGTTTTAAAGTGCTCTTATTGCTTGTTCAGAACATGTAAATACTTTAGTGTGCATGATCTGAGCTCAGGTTTACTTTAACAGCCCGTAATTGTACTGGTCATATAAGTCTGACTTTGGCTCACTTTGTAGATTAGTTACACTTGGTGGTCATCATTGTCAGTCTGTTATGTTTGATGGGTTATAAGGATGAAAGTTTGGAGATTCTTCTCCTGTACTAGAAGGAATAAATGATTGATATGAAAGGGGACCTGTTAGGGCAGAAATAAAGGATTTGTTTTTACTTGGAGTAACTTCCAGAGCTGTTTTCCTTTCTCTCTAATATTCCTTTTTGTATAAGTACACACTTGCCCTCATATATTAAATATATTTACAGACATAAGAGAGAAAAATTAGCCTTTTTTGTTTTTCCTTTGGCAGATACTGACACCACTACCTTCAATGGTGATGAATGGACCATTTCTCATCAAACAGAGAAAACTGACACCACTACCTTCAATGGCGATGAATGGACCATTTCTCATCAAACAGAGAAAACAAATAAAGGCAATGTCAAGATTACACTTTAATCTCTTTTTAATCCAAATAATCAACTGTTGTCTAATATCTGTCTTAAACTCATAAATGTTCAGGGCTGATTATTTGCACTTTGGGAAGAATTATGCTGCCACAGTTAAAAGTTTTATTGATCACACATTCTTAGTTATTTATGCTCTTTACACTTTATTGAGAGATTTTTGGATAGCTCTGCACTCGCTTTGTTTTTTAATTTAGATCTTTGGGTGTGGACCACTTGTAAGTGTCAGCTGGCTGTCCATATACACCCATATTTTCAGTATATAGTAACCTATATTTTCATTCAATCCTCTACAGTCAATTCTTCCTGCTGGAAGTGCCCTAACAATTATCAGCTGAGGGTAAATTTCCGTAATTGTAATTTAGAAAGTTATGATTTCAGTGCCTGTTGTGAAATTTAAACTAATTTTTCTGCAATGTTTATAGACCCAGTTATGAATGGGGGGCTTATTCTAAAGTGATACTGCTTGTTCAGAGCATGTAAATACTTTAGTGTGCATGATCTGGGCACAGGTTTACTTTAACAGTCCATAATTGTACTGGTCATATAAGTTTGACTTTGGCTCACTTTGTAGATTAGTTACTTAGTGGTCATCGTCAGTCAGTGTTATGTTTGGTGTGTTACAGGAATAAAATCTCCAACCTTTCATCCTTCGGAATAAATGATTGATATGAAAGAGGATCTATTATGACAGAAATAAAGGATTTGTTATTACCTACTTGGAGTAACTTCCAGAACCGTTTTCCTTTCTCTCTAATATTCCTTTTTGTAGAAGCACACACTTTCACAATAAATCTATTTACAGACATAAGAGTAGTTAGCCATAGAAAAGTGACTTTTTTTTTTTTTTTTTTCTTTGGCAGGTGCTAACGAAACTACCTTCAAGGTCGATGAGTGGACCATTTCTGATCAAATAGCAAACGCAAATAAATGTAATGTCAAGATTATACTTTAATCTTTTCCATACAAATAATTAACTGTCTGATCTAGGTCTTAAATGCATGAATGTATAATTCTGATTATTTGCACATCAGGAAGAATTATGCTACGACAGTTAAAAAGTTTCATTGATGTTGTAAAGAGCTGTGTAAAATGTTGCCGCTATATACTATAAATCCTGTATTATAATAATCACACATTTTAGTCATTATTCATGCATTTCACTTAAAGGAAAAATTCATGAATTTACTTTAAATGTCCCACTTTCCTCCCTAGTCCCCTAAACATCCTAAGCTAACTCCCCCCCCCCCCCCCCCCCCCCACCCCCCAGGTGCTTACTCTGAGTGACAACGTCCTTTTTATCTATACCCTACCTAGCAAAGATCTACTGCTAAGTTGCCTGCACTTGTACACAAATGTCCAATATACTTCTAGTGGTGTACCTTGGGGGAAACGGGGGGGGGGGGGGGGGTTGGAAGGCAGTCCACACTAGGGTGCTGCCACCAAGGCTGTCAGATCTTTTGCATAGCTTCTGTATTGCCTTCTTCCTGCCTTTAATAGTATAGCAAGGCCGTCAATGCCCTCTGCCCAATCTAGGTCTTCCCCACACTCTCATCCACCCCAACATGCAGTGATTCATAATGGCGAACTGCCGGGCCATATCAGAATATTACATATATGTAAACCAGCACCATAAAAAGTATATATGGCAAACCTGGGTACATGCACTAGACTGTGTTACAGAGCATGGGTGTAAAAGGGCCCTTAGTGAAAACTTCGCAAAGTATATAGCTGCTCAGAGCTCCGCTTGCTGACTGAAAGTGATAAATATGAACTCTTCACATTCAATATTCTATATTAACCTGATTTCAATGTGTGTAATATATAATTATATTGAGCATAAGAAACACAATATGTAGAAAACACTGTAGGTATTCTCTAAACGATAAAATAGAGACATAAATAGTATGTTGCTGTTTATTCTTTCAGATTCCTCTGTGGCTCTACAGGAAGGTGACATTAAAGTGATGGGTGAACGCAGTGCACTGATATGCGATACCTGTCAGTGGGATAAATCACAGCAAGGACTTGCTATCGTCCCCTACGTCATATCTGCTAATTATTGTAAGTTGGCTTCACTATAGATTGGACTTTTAGATCATTTATCACCTTATAGGATTGTAGTCCTTATCCATAAGTATTATGTAAGGGAAAGATGTCAGTTCCTGTGCCCACATTGGGGTCCTATGTAGTGACTGCAGTCCTGGTGAGTGAGGTTATTTGGTCCATATACAGCACCTGACACCTGTTTACCAGGCAGGAAGTGAGGGAAAAATCTATCAAACACCTCTGTACTCTTCAATAGATTGGATTAAATTTGAAGACAAAGTTCTTTCTGATGTTTTGTTAAGATTCAAACCACCATCTTTGCATAAATCTTTCTCATTCTCAAATCCTCCATTAGAATCTGCTGCACTGTTTCCATGTTCAATGATTCTGCCATCTTTCACGCACTCAATCTTCAATCTGAGTTCAGGTGGATTCACAATCTGTTTGCATCCATCCTTTACACTTTTGGCTGCTCACATCTTGATTCATCGTGGACATCTTCCCACACCTTAAACCGCTTATGCCATTCAAAAAGATTTGACTTGTTCATGGAATGTTTGCCATTAGCCTGTTGTAGCAGAGCTAAATTTTCTATTTCAATGGTTTTTATTAAATTTTTTAAACAGTATAAACAGAGGCAGTAAAACACGCCCACGCAGGGGCTATCAATTGCACAGATAAACAAAATGCCAAATAAAAAAGGGGAAAAACAATGCTCTAATGCCAACAGGGCAAAAGGTATGCCCACGCAGGGGCTATCAAAGGCACATAAGTTACAAAACATTAATGTAACTGATTATAACAACTAAATGCAGCTGTCCTAGTCACACCAAAAACAGAGAGAGAGAGAAAAAGGAAAGAAAAAAAAAAGGGGGGGGGGGGCAAAGAGCAGGGATTCAAGAGCGCCAACACCGAACGCCATTACATCCCCAGACTAGCCGGGGAGAGTGAGGGAAGGGCATATTGCAACCACGGCTCCCATATTTTCAAAAATTTACGTTGGGAGTCATTGCGGATACTCGACATCTGTTCGTTGAGCATCATAGTGGTCATACGATCCCGCACCCCCTGAAGAGGGACAAACGGACTCTTCCAGGCCTGAGCAATTGATCTAGTGGCGGATAAAAACAGATAGGAAGCCAACTTCTGCTGGTGAGCCAAGAGGCCCGGTATGGGGCAATGAAGCAAAGCATACCGAACATCCCGGCGTATGGAGAGATGGAACAAAGTGAAAAGGAGGCCAAATACACGAGACCAAAAACGAAACCGTCTCGGGCATGACCACCAGATATGCAATACATCACCACGATGACCACAACCCCGAAAACATCGATCACTACAGGCAGGGTTAGCCCGGGCCAACCGAGCCGGAACCCAGTACCAACGAAACAAAACCTTATAGGCTGCCTCCAGTGTGGTCGTATTAAATGAGCATTTAGCTATGAGTGACCAGGCCTTATTCCAGTCCTCCGGATCCACAGCCACTCCCAGGTCGCGCTCCCACTGAACAACATATGAAAGAGAAGTATGCGATGAGCGTCTGTTCAGAGCTGCATAAAGAAGGGATATAAGGCCTGGACGCTGTTGGCAAAGCTGTTCAAAGGCAGATTTCTGGTACGGGAACGCAGAAGTACCCCGCAGCGAGAGCAGCCAGTGTCTCAATTGAAGATATCGAAAAAATTCCGCTGGGGGGATATTCCGGGATTCCTGAAGAGAGTCCCAGGTGGGAAAGGACCGAAAAATCAAAAAGTGTCGCACCTGCGAAAAACCATTAGTCACCCACCAAGAAAACGCCCCTGGGTGATCCAAACCCGGCGGGAAAAGAGGGTTGTTAATAATAGGTAGCAAAGGCAGAAAAGGTGACATCAGACCACCAGAATAACGTACCGAGTCCCAAACTTGTAGGCCATGAAGTAACATCGGACTCAGTGCCATAGGGGGCAGGGGGAAGCCATAGAAGCGTCGACAGTGCGATAGGGGCACAATTAGGTAGTTCCAACAGGACCCAGAGGGGGACGTCGGAAGAGGCGTGCAACATAGACAGCGGGGCAATCTGGCTCGCTTGATAATACTTAGTCACATTAGGCACCCCAAGACCACCCTGAAGTCTATGGGCAAAAAGCGTACTTTTGGATACTCTGGGGTGCTTATCGGCCCAGATAAAACGCATTAACTTCGCCTGAAGCAACCGAAGAAAATGAGGGGGAACCCGCACCGGGAATGTGCGAAAATAATACAACAATTTCGGCAAGATGGTCATTTTCACCGAATTAACCCGTCCTATCCAAGACAGGTGCGGAAATTGCCAAGAATGCATAAGAGAGGATAGAGAGCTAAGCAATGGATAATAATTTGCAGCAAACAAGGAGTCATAAGTGGGGGTCAAGCGAACGCCTAAGTATTCAAGAGAAGAGGAAGCCCATTTGTAAGGGAAGTGGGATTGTAGGCGCGAAACCAAATCCGAAGCCAAAGTAATATTGAGGGCTATAGTCTTATCCAAGTTGATACGGAGACCCGAAATCAAGGAGAAGCGCTCAAGAACCTGTTGCAAATTAGGAAGCGTCGTCAGGGGGTTAGTAAGAGTCAGGAGGGCATCATCCGCAAAAAGAGTCAGTTTGAATTCCTGTCCCGCGTAAGGAACCCCCGATACATTGCAATCGGTCCGAAGCGCTAAAGCCAGCGGCTCAAGCGCCAGGACAAAGAGCGCTGGGGACAGGGGACAACCCTGTAGCAGAGCTAAATTTTCAATCACACTTTTGTCAATTTTTCACTTAAATTTTGATGTTAATCCACTGCTCCAGATTCCTATCACTCATTTTCCACCATCAGCACAACGCACACGTTTCTTCTACTACGTAAAGACGTCAACTGGTCTGCGACTCAGAGTGCAAGGTAGAACATGTCAGAACAAACTCGAGTGCAAATGGCTGTGTGACTCAGCACCATAGTGCTATGCCAGGGGCATTCTGGGAATTAAATTGTCACACCTTGTAAGGCTGATTTTTACACCTATGCATCTGCTATATTATACTACTTTGGAAAATTGTTATTCCAGTCAAACCTTTTTATATAAATAAAAATTGACAAACATTTTTGGGCCAACATATATCCATACACTGCCATTCTTTTTAATGGTGCTAGGTTACACCTGTGCAAACTCTGCATATGCGTTACCGTTGTTAGTGTGTTTTGTTTAAATTGGTGGTTGTGAATGGACCCTTAAACTGCTTTCTTTTCAACAGCTGCTACAAAGAAATTTGTAGCAGCTGTTGGCCTGTGCGCCCTCTTTTTGTTCTTTCCCCATTCAGTATATTTGGATTCCCCCGGTCCATTTGAGGGCAGCAAGGTGTGCATGTTCCAGGACATTCTTAATGTGGTTGTAGCATCGAGTCCATCCCCAAGCGCAGGAGCATTTGTGTTTGCTGGACCGTTGTTAGTGTGTTTTGTTTAAATTGGTGGTTGTGAATGGACCCTTAAACTGCTTTCTTTTCAACAGCTGCTACAAAAAGAAATTTGATTACATTTGCCATGTTAGAGTTTGAAACCATGACCTGCGTGCGCCTCAAAGAGAGGACCACAGAGCCTGACTTCATCAGTTTGGAAGACAAACAAGGAGGGTGAGTACCAAGATTGTTATTGGCTTTCCGTTTCATAATTGTGTACAAGTCTAGGCTGAACCGGTAGTTTGTCTGATTCCAACTATAAGACGGTGGGTTGATGACCAAGATCCACCTTTAGATCAAAAGAATTACCTTTTTTATTTGTGTTTTAAAAATGTAATTTGCATATTTTTTTTATGTGCAGCTGCTGGTCATTTGTTGGGAGGTTGGGTGGCAAACAGACGGTGAGCATTGATCAAGATTACTGTATGAGCAATGGTGTAATCCAACACGAAATTATGCACTCACTGGGTTTCTATCATGAACACACCAGAACTGACAGAGACAATTATGTGGTCATCAACTGGCAGTATATCTCACCAGGTAGGTGGAATGGTCAGCTATAAATATATGGTGCCCATGTGTAAAACATCCTAGATGGTCCATGTGGTTCTCATCATTCAAGTGGAGGTCTTCTATGGCAGACATTGACAAAAATGGGTGTCAGAGTCAAGGCTTTTATGATGCTGCAGGAGCCAACCTTCCAAGTAAATGGTGAAGCGGACACTTTGCTGGGAATGTGCGTGTATTAAGCTTTTCATCTCACAGCAGTTTAGGTAACAATGCCTAGGAAGTGCTGAGATACTGTAACATTAGGAGAACCCAAGGAAATCCAAAACATTTAATTTATTAGTGTTTAATTCCCATTTTTCCAGGGCACCACCCAGTTTTAGATCATACTTGCAGTTGGAATGCTTGCTTTGGCTGCTGAAAAAATGCAAAATGAACTGAGCATAGGGAGGATACAAAGATTGAAATCTTACAACCTCTCCTTGGAGGATTGGGAAATCTTTGTATGCAATAATGTGTACTTCTGACTGGTATCTCCGCCAGAAGCAGCTGTTTATAACCACCCAAAGACTTCAAAGGAGACTGCATATCAAGGCTGAGAATAACAAGGCTGCCACTGCTAACCTCTGCTTCTAAAAAAAATTCTAACTACCTGGCTGTCATTCTTATTCAACGACTTTAAAAGTAAAGTGAAAATCTGCATACACAAAAAAGAATAGAATACAGTATCTCAGGTCTGATGTTACTATGAATGCGATTCTTGAGAACAAAATACTTAACTGATTTTATAGTGGAAATGGTTCTCGCTGACTGAAATAAACCAGCAGTGCTGAGTGGTGTACAGTGTAGAAGTGAGACCTCATTGGATCATCTCGCATACAAGAGACCGAACCAATTTGGGGAGTGTTTGGTGGGAGGGGAGAAAGGTAGGGGGATAGGATGGAAGAATGTAGGGGTATGAAACATCCATGCTGTTTTGATGGCTCATGTACAGGTGATGTATTTTACAGATTATCAAGATTATTTCAAGATTGGTGATGGGAACAATACCAATATTCCTTATGACTATACTTCTGTGATGCATTATGGCAGGTAAGAGAAGAAAATATGGAATCCTGTTCTAAATCTTGACAATAAAAACAAATCACAAACTAGAACCCTGTATCTCATACATTTTAGTAGTAAATGTAGATGCTCACACATCCTGATGCAGTAGGAAAGGTTGCTGCATTAAAATGAACACCCAACAAGGAGTGGATACCTTTTAGTGAAGCTGGGAACTCTGGTGCAGAGTCCTTGAGATATATAAGATGTTTGATTCCAATAGACCACTCTACACTAAACAGGATATGCACACATTTTTATAGGGTGGTATTTACCATAAGAGCACTAATGGGCTGTTGTCTAGGACAGTAGGGTAGAAGGGGCAGCACAACCCATAAAGCTGCCAAACTGATACTATTTTATCTTGCTTTGTTCCTCTATTCTGGCCATCTTTATGGCTATAATATACAACAGAACTGTAGGGGGCAGGGGATCCAGACAGGCGTGAGACTCTTAATAGTAATTTTCCTTGTTTTGTTGCTCTGCACAAGAAAAGAGAAATGGTGAACATAACAGACAGCATGCTGCTTCTAAAAGCACATACTGGTAGCTTGAATGAACAATAGCACAATACTGTATAATTACTGTGGTTTTACTGTGTCCTAAATCTATATCTGAATGTCTTTTTATATTTCCAGGCAATCATATGTTAATACATCGGGGGAGATGTCAATCATACCAATACCAAACCCCAATGTCCCTATTGGTCAGACCATTGGGATGAGCAGCCTGGATGTGAAGAGGATAAATGTGCTCTATGATTGCAGTAAGTTTTCTGGAAACAATGTATCTAACTTTGGGGTCCTTAAACCTTCTAAACATAACGGCCATGAGAATTCAGTTGGGAGAAGGCAAGTGGAAGTAGAGAATGATCTAGTATTGGTGGTCATGGATGTAAAAAAAAAAAAAATGCCCCAGGCTTGGTGAAAATGGTTTAGTGCCTGTGACTAATGGGATTAGAAATATTTGGGGTTTATTAGACCTCATTATAATCACAGGATAGACTTGGTGTTAGAACTAGAATTTTTATTTTCTAATTTACGCTTCTGTTTAATACCAGAATTAAGAGGTGTTACTTGACAGCGACACTATAAAATATAACCCCTATAACTCTCCGTGAGAACCAGTGTATCTGAGAAATTGGTCTTTAACTGGCCAAGCACTTTGCACCGAAATTAAGGTCCCAGTGTATCTTAATGTTCCATGGACCTGTTGCTTCATTAAGACACAGGGTAAAGCCTGGTGGTTCAGAGGTCAGAGTATGTCAGTTTTCAACCCAGCAATGTCCTGTTCCCTGACCATGCTGACACGAAAAATGTCTTGTTTGCCTCAGAGGGTGCTCAGTTGGCTGGCTGATGCTGGGGTTGGAACCAAGGAAAGCACCTTAACTGGGGGACCTAGGACGGCATACATAATAATAGAAGTGTAATGGTCATGCTTTGCCCTATGAGTGCTGTGTTTCTTGTCTGAATTGGCATCCTCACTGTACTATCCCTGTGCTTAGTCTGGCATATATTAAACCTTGAGTGGGAAAAGCATGTGGAACCCCAGTTTAAAAAAATGGTAGGGCAGTATAAATGTTGGGCTGTTAGAAATTTTCTAGAACAAAGGAGTGAGCGCTGATCTAATGGTGGATCTAATGCTGGACAGCCTCTTTTAGTGGGCTTGGGGCAAAATGATCCTTGGAGGCATGTATAGCTCTTTAGCATACAAAGGTTCAAAGCAAATCTTGCCATTGGGAAAGCCCTAGGTTTTACATTAATACATCACCTTCCTTTTTTTTTTTTTTTTTTTTTTTACACAGAGCTATGCAGGACAAAGTTACTGGGTGCCTCTGGAAATTTCTCTTCCAAGGATGCTACTCCTGTCAACCCCAATGACAATTGTCTATGGCTCCTACAGGCTCCATCACAACTGGTAATTATTCAGTTTGCTCTGTTCATGGTGTATTAATATACTTAGCCGTAGAACCACGTGAAATATGCAGATTTGGTTATTTCATTACTAATACTCAAAAAGAATCTTGTCCCGGTAGGTACCTACTGGACTGTCTGTCTGAGCTTCTGTATATTTTAGGTAAAAGGATGAAATGATGCAGGACCTTTGGTTTGGGGGGGTAGTTGGGGGACAGGCAGGAATGGTGAAAATGCCCTCTAGACCTCTTAAATTGTTAACAGAGGGCCAGACTGAGAGCCAAAGCCTACATTCTAATCCTAAATTATATAATATGTTAAGCAAAAATGTTTTTAAAACCATTTTTGAAAGATCATACTCAATAGAAAGTAAAAGAAAATCCCTCTAAAGCAGCAATTAACTTTTTTTTTTTCTTATCCCCAAAAAACCCTTGAAAAGATGTTCATGTCTCAAGGAACCCTTGCTAAAAAAAAAAAAAAATTATATATCTCACAGTACACAATAATACATTTAAAAAAAATAAAGCATGTGGCAAAGCTTTTTAGGTGGGTCACCTTCTGCTCTGTATGTTAAAAAAAATTTCAATAGCATTTGCAAAAATTTTAACACATTTTAGTGGTCAGTGGAGAAATGTCTGCTTCCATTGGTGAAGGGTCCTTTTTACACTGGTGGTCAGTGGGAGGGGTGTCCACTTAAATCTCTGCAGTGTGGAATGAAGAATTCCCCTACATTGCAGATTAGTGGAAAGAATGCATCATTCGTTTGGGGTCAGTTGACAGAATATATAAATCCAATGAACCTTGTGAGCTGTTTAGTAGATACTATATTGCAGTGAACCTCCCACACTATTAACACTCCTATATGCAATGCGTTTAACACAATATTCACCTAAAAAGTGCTTCACTTTAAACCAAAGTCTACTGTGATGCAGGACCTTGGGGTGAGGTGGGAGGGGGGGGTTAGTTGGCAGCAAGGCAGGAATGGTGCAAATGCCCTCCTAGACCTTTTTAAATTTTAACAGATGGCCAGACCAAGAACCTAAGCCTAAATTCTAATCCTAAATGATACGCAAAGCCAAAATGTTTAAAACATTTTTAACTAGATCAAACTCTGCAGGAAGTAAAAAAATCCCTCTAAAGCAGCAATATCAACCCTTTTACCCTCAAACCCTTAATTTTTTAATTTCTCAATGATCCCTTAATAAAAAATATCTATAGCTCACAGCACATTATTATAATTTAAAAAAAATGTGGCAAAGTTTTTGTATTTTCCATTTAAGGTGGGTCATTTTTCCAACACCTTCTGCTCTGTATGATAAAATTTTCAATAGCAATTGTAAAAATTTAAGATAAAAAGACATTTTAGTGGTCAATAGAGAAATGCCTCCTTCCATTGGTGAAGGCTCCTCTTACACTGGTTGTCAGTGGGAGGGGTGTCCACTTACATCTCTGCAGTGTGAAATGAAGAATTCACCTACATTGCAGATTGGTAGAAAGAATGCATCATTTGTTTGGGGTAAGTTTGAAAGAATACACCATTCATTGGGGGTCAGTGGGAGAAGGCTTCTTTACATGATGATCAGTAAAATGTGAGGTCAGCCTACCACAGGAATCCCTAGTAACCTCTGAAGGAATCGTAGGGTTCCCCAGAACCCTGGACATGGGATTGGTTACTCTTCTCTTGTAAAGATCATTGGCGTTATGCCACTGGTTCTGTTAATACAAATTGGTGCTGGAATTATGTTGGCACATTCAAATATGTGGTCAATCTGCAATGGCCTAATGAATCACTAGCAAACATAGGAGGAACCCTACAGTTCCATAGAACTCTGGTCGAAACTGACTTTCTCTAAAGTGAGGGAAGTCTCCTCCAAGACAGTTGTAAGCAGAACAAGTGTCACCATTTGAAGAATACTTCTCTATTCCTTTTTGGTGACAACTCAAAAGTTTGGATTTTTTATGCAATACCAGTGGTCACCAGGATAAATAGAGGGTGAATCTACTCAGTGCTGTTCAGGATTTATTTTTAAATGTCTCCATGCAAGTGGAGATTCTTTTTAAGTTGATAAACCTTTTTAATTTTACAGATCTTGCTGCAGTTTTCCACATTTGTTTGTACAGTCAACAAATGTAATGCTAAAATCAACGTGTATGATGGGGTGACCAAGAACAGCCGTCTGCTAGCCACAGTAAGTGCTGGCCAGCCTCTTCCAGTGCTCATCGCAAATGGCACAGCGATGCTGCTGGAATATATTACCGACCCATCTTCTCCAAGCAGCTTTACTGGATCTTATACCTCAGGTGTGTATCCAACTCTGGTATGTATTATATGGTCAAACATTTATTCATTGTACCCTAACCACATGTGAACCAGCCTATACAGTATATCCTTTCATGACAGGCCATTTATCAATGGCCATAATTTGACTGACAATTGCTTATACAATGGTGTACCAAAATAATTTTATATAGTTTCTTTTAAGGAGAATATTTTTTGGTAGTATTTATAACTGATGGATATTTACTGTATAAAGGAGAAAAAACAAACAGAAAATTCCTTTACTTTCTCTTATAAAATATATCAAAGAGAATTGCCAGGACAGTATAAAACTCCTGAAAATACCCCTCTATGAAAGTAGACTCCTGAAGGTAATTCTCCTTCTCCTCTCTTCTCCTTCTCCTCTCTTCTCCTTCTCCTCTCTTCTCCTTCTCCTCTCTTCTCCTTCTCCTCTCTTCTCCTTCTCCTCTCTTCTCCTTCTCCTCTCTTCTCCTTCTCCTCTCTTCTCCTTCTCCTTCTCCTCTCTTTCTCCTCTCTTCTCCTTCTCCTCTCTTCTCCTTCTCCTCTCTTCTCCTTCTCCTCTCTTCTCCTTCTCCTCTCTTCTCCTTCTCCTCTCTTCTCCTTCTCCTCTCTTCTCCTTCTCCTCTCTTCTCCTTCTCCTCTCTTCTCCTTCTCTTCTCCTTCTCGTGTGGTGTGTGTGTTTTTTTTTTTTTTTTTTTTTTGTAAATGAAGAAACATGCTGGTAATGAGGTAGAATAAGATTTGCCAAAGATGTCTGGGAGAGGCAAAGGCCAATCAATGTGAATCCTACAAATATCATGCAGAGTTTTGTATCTAATGTACTTTTTTTTTTTTTTTTTTGGTTTTAATTTACAGTGGCATATGGCGGTACCTATACCACAAATGCTGGGACTGTGACATCCCCAAATTACCCCTCCTCCTACCCAAACAATGTAAATGTCACCTATATCATCATTGCTCCTCCAGGAAATCGAGTGAGTATATTGGAAAAATTATTAATGGAGAACTTTCCTTCCAAAATGTTAAGACCCTTTTTATTGCAGTATTTTTCCCTGTCCAATATATTGACACAATAGAGCAATGGGTTCCAACACACTGTATCTCGGTCTTTCCATCTACTGTAGGGGCTCTTGTCAATGGGCCTTGCTTTCATGAGTTTGATGTGCTTTTGGAACACTCATCAATGCAAGTGAGCAAAATCCAATTGACATTAAAGGAGCATCCAATCTGCTTTTTAGTTTCACTGAATTTTTTTCAGATGCAGCATTAACTTTTTGAACTGTAGGCAAAGCGGGTTCAATCCAAGCTTTTCTTGTCAACCATGCATTTTCTATTCAAACATAGATGCGTGCATGCATTCAAATGGAAAATTAGCTTTTGACAAGAACACCCATCAACATGAACCTCAGTACTATTTCTACACCATGCTGGATTTGTCCTACTTTACAAAGTCAAATAGCAACAGAAGTTAAAACTACAAATAATAAATTTCTGTATTATGTAAAGCTCAACTCCAATTTTTTTAACTTTTTGGTTAGAATGGTTAAAATTTCTACCAAGTTTTTTTTTTTCTGTCAGTGACCATTTTGGTAGTATTTTTTTCCTAACTTCCTGTTCTTGAAATGTGCTAGAAATGAGGGGAATATCATCTTTGGATGGCATGACGGCAATAAAAAATATTGTCAGAACTTCAACCCTTCACTCAACTAACAAGGTGTCCCTTTTTGGAGTGATTTCTCTCACTTCTAATGAAGACGGGAAGTGTTTGGAAATCTAAAAGTGGCACAGATGTAAATAAAGCCTGACAGTCTTACTTTCTCCTGGCTTTATTCAAATTCAGTCAGGCTTGGAGATCAGTAGCTATAGAAGTAGAGGCTCCCACTGACCAACAAGATAAGCATACAAGCGGGTCACCCCGGCAGATGACGTGGGTTCGCCCAAGGTGTGGTGTGTAAGCACTAACTGGCATTCACCGGAGCTCCTGATGGTGGAGATGGGTTTTGCTGCATGTAAGTATCAGGTCGCGGTCCTCAGGATCTCCCCACCAAGAAGTGAGCAAGCCGAGGTCCATTAGCAGATATAGCAATTCGGGATCAAGTAGAAGTGTAGTCAGTAAACAACCCAAAGGTCTATAACAAGTGGTTGGGATCAAGCAGAAGCGAAGTCAAAGAACACACCAAAGGTTGTTGGTAGTAAAGCTACAGACAGTAGCAGGAGTGACAAGAGGTGAGATGTTGACTGGAGAGAGCACAATAATCTGGGGGGAAAAAGGAAGTGCAAAGGCAGAGCCTAAATAAAAGGAAGTTCATGGGAAGAGCAAAGAGTTTAAGGTTCACAAAAAACAAGATACAAGGCAAGATTGTCTAATAAATCAGACAAGGAGCAGTCCAGCAACTGGGGTAGCTTTGCAAGAAGAGTTGTCAGACATGGCAGAGGTCATGGGTTCAGATCCTGACAAAAAAAATTTTAACTAGTGTTTTAGATTTCATTTTTAAAGCTCTTCCATCGCTGCATATAAAGCTAAACAATCCTGTTTGGTTGATACCTAACATTTGTTGGATTAAAGTTCTATTCTGTAGCTTTCTATGCAAATGCCAAATATTCGTTCTGATGCGAAGCCTGCTGTTGGAAAGTAAGGTGGCTCATTATATTTATGAACCAATGGTAAGGTATGGAAGAGGGTGGAAATAATTTTCAAGAGCTAAATTTCATATTTGGCAACATTGCTCTGGGAATCCTTTGTCATCTATTGATTCTTTTTACCAAAATAGTTACAGTATGTATATTTATATATATTACAAATGGGGGTCCCCAGCACTTTCAGGCTAGCTGTCACATAAAACCAGCCAACACATTTGGGGTCAACAAACCTCCTCTATCAGGGCTTAGAAAAATGAAATGGGGACTCAAATGGTTTCAAAGGAAACCATAACCAAACGGCTCTATATCTGATCTGGTGCAGAGCCTTCTTTTGGATTGGAATTCTAAGAATGGAATCAGCAGTTGCAATTATAATCGAATTATAACAGACCCATATTTGCCTTTTGAATCCACGGAAGCCCTTATTCCATTCTCCTACACATTTTATAGATCTCAAGTGTGACATGGGCTTAACTGTACATTGCTTTTAAATGCTACCTTGCTACTTTGTAAATATTCTGTATGAAATGTGACTTCATGATTGGGGCATATTTATGAAGCTGTACTAAACATTGATGATAGGTGAATCAATCACTTTAACGTAAAATACACGCAACAGTAAGATACACCTGCAGTGAATTCTTGGTGAATGTTATATTCAATGCTCTACAAATGTTTCAGTCTTACAATAATGAATACTATATTTTCAGATATTCCTAAACTTCAACGACTTTGCCTTAGAGCCATCTTTCCAATGCTTGAATGACAACTTGATGATCAGAGAGGGTGGGAACTTTACTGCGCCACGCCTTGGTCTTTACTGTGGACTAATGTACAACTTGGTTGTAAGATCCAAGGGGCCAGTGGTTCTGCTCCAGTTCTCCACCAACGCCTGGTTCAGTACAAGAGGATTTAGTGTAAATTATTACTTTGGTAAGTTGATGCCCTGACATACTTTTTAGAGTTATTAGCAAAGGCTAAAACAAAACCTGAAGGCAAGGACTTAAAAAGATCCTGCATGACCCAAGGTGGCCGCAGGGGCCACCTGGAAACAGTGTAGCCAATCGAAACACTATCCCAGGGGACCAAATTCTGTCTAATTTTCCTTGCATGTGATTAGGTAGTCTTTTCAAAATGAAGTTTTACCTCATTTACTAAGCACAGGAGCCAATGCACTTCCATGCACCGTATATTTGCCTATAGCAAATCAACCCCCATGCCTTTTGTAACGTGATGAAATGGCCACTTGTAGCCTCCATTGGAGGCCCCGTGTGACCAGGAAGGAGCGTTATTGGGAAGCAGGGACAGAACTGGGTCACCCTATAACAGGCAATGCTGGAATGGGAACTTTCATGGCAGGATCGCCAAATATTTATTTTAAAATCAGCTGCAGACTTAATCGTATTGAAATTGATTTTTGAACTGACATTAACATGCTGAGTTTAGGAAATTCTGATCCGATGTAAAGTCTTCATCTAAAAGATAAATTGTGTCCGTATTCAATTGTATCTCCATGTAACATCACCTGCATTCTATTTTACAATTTCCCATCTTTCCAGCATATCTGAAATGTATTTTACAATTCTTATTTCAGCAGCCACAACATAGTCTGACTGAACAAGAGAAATAGAACGACGCAGATAGTGAAGATTCCTGTTTTTTTGGTCTACACAAACATCTATTGACCCGTGACTGACAACTCCATCTCCACCATCAGCATCCTAAAATATATTGAAATCCCAATCTTATTAGCTTTAAAAAGACTAGGCTAGGATTAGAACCCCTGTCAGATTCTTATTGCTTGTCCCCATTGGGGGGATTCACCTCTATTTGTCCTGGTAATCATCACTGGGAAAATCCCAAATTTTGAGCTGCCACTAGATCAGGAATAGAGGGAAAATATTCCAATTGCAGTTACGTTGACAACTGTCAGAGGGAGCTTTTCTCTTTGGAGAGATTTCGTCTCACTTCCTGTCTTGGCTACAGGACAGAGTAAAGGGAAATCTCATCAAATGCAACATGGCAAAAAAAAACTTGACAGGTTTAAAATGATTGTAAAGATATTTTTTTTTATAACAAACATGTCATACTTACCCTGCAGGCCCTCATAGCTCCCCCCCTCTGCTGAGTGTCCCCATAGAAAGCCCCTTGCTATGGGAGCACTCATGTGGGCTCAAGCCAGGCTGTGTTTGTCCATAAGCATTTCTCCACGCCCTGATCTCTCCTCACAGGATTTGATTGATAACAGCACGAGCCAATGGCTCCCAATGCTGCCTCCATGCCCAGTGAGGAGAGACTCTGATCTTGGGCACAGCGCTGAGTCTCTAGATCAGGGTCAGATATGTATTAGAGGGGGCTGGGGGGGGTGAGCTACACACAGGTTTTTTATTTTTTTCCTACCTTAATGCATAGGATGCATTAAGGTAAACCTTCTGCCAGTACAACCACTTTAGCTCCGTCAGGTCGACAGTATGCAAATGTGGCCTCCCGGTGACTGGGCCTTGACACCAAGTGGCCACATATTGAGTACCCAATGTAAACAAACATCTGCATGCTCCTGGCACAGTTACCAGTGCCTCACAGTTCCTGATCCCTACTAGTGATCAGGAGCTTTCCGATCATGTGACTGGTATGACCAATTACAGCGGTGACATGACCCTAAACCCCACCTCCCAGAGTCATAAACCCCTTAAATGGCCAGGGGGCACCGGCACCAAGGGGTTAAACTACTCCAATCCAAAAACTACAAAACAAAGATTTAAGCTTTAGATATACTTTAAACTGTCAGAAATGATAATTAAGATATAGAAATTTTAGATATAAAAAAATTCCTTAGATACGTATTTGCCTGTCCCTCATGAATTTCTAGCCATGTTTGCCTAACACATTGATTTCCTATGATCCTCAGTGACCATACTATAGATGGTCTCTATAGTATGGGAGAAGGTACTATCATTTTTCTCATTCGGAGTTCTGTGGAGCCTTAGGGTTCCTCCAGAGGTTGATGAGCGTTCCTTGGTCAATGACCAATATCTCCCTTCCATATAAGCTCCCACTGACACCAATCACTATCTGTAAGGGGGGATTCTTCCCACCGACATCACACTAATGTACAGTAAGCTCTAGATACAATCATCATTGGCAGGGGTTTCCTGAGACTGAGCCATTTCAAGTTACCCTTGAAATAACTTCCAATTAGGCAAATACTACATCATGGCCACTGGCTAGTAAATGGAGCTGGCCATCATCGGAAAGCACTATAGCCAAAATACAGACAGAATTCGTGAAAGCTAAGTGAATGTCTGACATCCATCTAACAATTTATTTTTCACATAGAAAAAATTAGTGCATTTAATGAATGGACTGCCAATGCACCCTACTGTGCTGAAAATAGCACATGACCCTTTTTTGCGGTATATGGCAATGCATGCTAATCGCAGAACACAACACCGATGGTGCATTGCCTCAATGTGATGGGTGCCATTCAAAATGGTACTGCAATGCTGCAAGTGTTGCACCAACATGCGTCGTAATGCTTGTGTTACCACAACATAAAATTTAAATGGGCGCTAAAAATGTATGAAGGATGGAAGTACCTAACTTTATAATTGTTTTATAGATTTTCTCAGTATCGGCTAGAACTGCTTTGTTTTAGAAACCTGTACAATATAATATCTTGTATTAATTGGTGTAATCATGTATTGTAGTAATTAGTGTAATCATATTATAATCAAAATAAATTTTTTGTAACCGTAAATGTATCTCGTGGTGTGTTGCTGTTTTTTTTGTTTTTTTTTTTTGTTTTTTGTTTTTTGTTTTTTGTTTGTTTTTTTTGTTCTCATTTTTGTAATTCTTTACCTAAAGATTTATCTAAGCCCCCTTGAACTTACCAGTAAAGTCCAAAATCGGAGGTGACAGTGAGCAATAAAATTCTCAGGCTAGGTTTACACCTGTGGTTGAGAGGCAATAATATGAAACTGAGCTGCATTTTTGCTGCCCCCTCTCCCCAACCGCTCCCTCTTAAGCTGCAAAGGCAGTGTATAGTGGAGTACATCTGCCATGGCCACGTTGCTTGTAAACTTACTGCTGTGCAATCAGGGCCATGGTTAAAGGGGGTACCACCAGTATTCCTGTATAGAGCCCAGGACAGCAGGGGTGAATCAGATGTGGCAGGGAGGGTGATCGGCACAGCAGGAGGCAATTACTGGAACTGATCCCCTGTATGGCTCTTTGCAGCAGCTGAAAGCTGGCTTCTTCTCCTATCCCTCCTGCTGGCTTTCAGATGCTACATAGTGAGCCGTACAGGGGATCCATACATTTCCCCTTGCAGCCCAGACCCCTCTGTGTGCCCCCACAGTGCTGCCAGGTTCCCTCATCTCCTCCCCACTGGCACCTGCAAGCACACAATAGGATTCTTCCTTTCCTGAATGAACACAAGTGATCGGTACTTATCACTCACTATGTTCACTCATAACTGAAGCATAGTAAACTAACTTTTTTTTTTTGGGGGAGGCTGTAAAGTTGGCTGTATGGGGGGGCCCCCATGGTTTCTAACAGCAGCCTTGAGTGCAATGCAGACCAGCCCACCGTCACGTTTGGGTTGGGTTCAACAGCTGGTAGTGCCTGCCATTCAACCTCAACAGCATGCAATGCACTTGGTTGCGGCATGGTTTTGCAGGTTTTTAGGGGTTAAAACAGGCAGTGAGTAGGCAACATAACTCCCCTTCACCGTCTGTCAAATGCCCTCTGAGGAGCAATACTCTAAAAAGCTTTTCAGAGGGCACCACCAGTATGAGTCCTTTCCCCACTGTACTAAGGAAATGTGTCTTCAGTGCCGGCTGTATCCCCATTGGACAAGGGTTTCATCACTTTCTCCCAATGACGCTCTGTCACTGGGGCAGAAAGTGAGAAGAAATCTCCTTTAATGAGGACTTGGACTACAGTAAAACCCGGAGTGCGTTTAAACCTCTCCTTGCTATATGAAATCAACAAACTTTAACCCCTTGACTCCAACCATATGCAAATATGCAGCCTCTCGGCAGCTGGGCCTTGCAGCCAAGCGGCTGCATATTTGCGTAACATTTGAAAACACATACCCTGCGTGCTCCCAGCACATGTCGGTGTCTCACAGAAAGGTCCTGATCTCCCCTTGCGATCGAGACCTTTTCTGATCCTGTGACAGCGAATCATGGAGGTCACATGACCCTACAACCTTGCCCCGGCGTCTGAAACCCCTTAAAGGGCCAGGGGCGCCAGCGTGAAGAGGTTAAAGAATAGGTAAACCAAACAGTTCATATTCCTGTTATGTGCCTGCTGTATTGTGTACTTGTATGAAAAGGTATCCAGTTCTCTTTGTATTGCTGCTTTTGTGTGAAATCCCTGGTGCTCCTGCCAATCCCTCTGCTTTCCTATTAAAAACTGACCACACTAGGCATGAGAACACATTGTGGTCAGTTTTCTAGCTAATGAAAAACAATGTGCACTGCCAATAGCAGTTTGCAGCAGCTCATTACCTTGTATTCATTCAGCTAACAAAAAACCATAAATATGAATATACAGCCAAATGCGACTAATAGTTAATGAAACCTAAATAATGAAATTCTTCAAAAAATCCAAATGAGTGAAATATCTTCCTGCTGGTGATTGCAACCAAAATCCCAGTGCTGTAAAATTTTCAATAAACGTGAATCACCACAGTGAACAGACTTCCAGGTGGACTCTCATCTTACATGGACCTGTATGTGAACACAGGTCAGAAAAGAATCTCCCCTATTAGTGGGGGTATCTCATACAATCGTACTCAAAAGTTTGCATACCCTGGCAGAAGTTGTGAAATTTTGGCAATGATCTTGAAAATATGACTGATCATGCCAAAAAATGCTCTTTTATTGAAGGATGATGATCATATGAAGCCATTTATTATCAAACAGTTGTTTGGCTCCTTTTTTACCCACTTCAAGTCAACACTTTTACCCCCTTCTTGCCCAGACCAATTTCCAGCTTTCAGCGCTGTCACACTTTTGAATGACAATTGTGCAGTCATGCAAGACTGTACCCATAATTTTTTTTTAGCATTTTTTTGAGACCGATAAAGCTTTATTTTGGTGGTATTTATTTACATAGCAAAAAAAAATCCCAGTGGTAAAGTCCAAAAATTTTGAAAAGTGTTTTTCTTATAAAATTTTGCAAATATTTCATTCAAATCTCGGCCAAAATGTATTTCGTTTATATTTTTAGTAAAAAAAAAAAATAACCCAAATTAGTTTATAACCAAAAATTTTATAATTTTTAAACTTTTTTTTTTACATACGGTCACCCTAGCAGTACAGTGTCATAATGGTGACACTGTACTACTTGTGTGGGGTGATTGAAGTTTTTTTTTTTAAGAACACTGATTGCTTTTCTCCTTCTCTTTAGCTGCATTCTTGCAGCCACTGAGAACTGAGTGAGCTGTGATTGGTCACATCTTGTCACTGAGTACAAGGCTGTTGTGAATAGCCTTGTACCATGTGACCTCTGATCATGCAGATTTCACACATAGTAAGCAATGATGTCACAAGTGACATCTTGCTTACTACTCTGCATGTGATCACTGATTGGCCAATCAGTGATCACACGCACAAGCAGGGGGCCGGGAAAGCTGGTTATAAATGGCCACTGCCACCGTCCAGCCGTTTATATACAATGGCCAGACAGGAAGTGGTTAAATCATAACAAAAATCACCCAAATGGCCCGGATTTAAAAGTTTCCCTCCACTGGAATGTTTGGCCTTGGTACAGACACACAAGGTGACACATGGGTTAAAATGCCAATTAGAGGTTAATGTCCCACATGTGTGGCTTTTTAAATTGCAATTAGTGTCCGTGTATAAATAGTCAATGAGTTTGTTAGCTTTTACATGGAAGCACTGACTATGCTAGATACTAAGCCATGGGGATCAGAAGAAAACTGCCAAAAGTCCTGAGTAACAAGGTAATGGAACTTTATATAGATGGAAAAGGACATAGAAAGATGTTCAAAGCCTTGAATATGCCAGTCATCACTTCCACTAAGAAGTAGAAATTTCAGGGACCTCCTGATACCAAGCCAAGAAAGATTGCAGCCACAACTGCCGGAAGCATTGTTCGGGATACAAAGGGAAACCCATAGGTAACCACAAGAAAAATACAGGCTGCTCTGGAAAAAGACAGTGTGGTTGTTTTGAAGGGGCACAATATGATGACACTTGAACAAAAATAAGCTGCATGGTGGAGGTACCAAAAAGAGAAGCCTTTACTGCATCAATGACACAAAGGCCCGGTTAGGCATGTCAAGGTGTTGTGAGGCATATTGTAACTGACCTTTTTTGTGGCATTGGTGCAGTAAAAGCTTCTTTCTGGAACCTCAACCAAACAGCTAATTGTTGTTCAAGTATCACCGTATTGTACTCCTTAAAAACAACCACACCATCTTTTTCCAGAGCAGCCTGTATTTCTTTTGTGGTTGCCTGTGGGTTTTTCTTTGAATCCCAGACAATTCTTCTGTCAGTTATGACTGCAATCTTTCTTGGTCTACCTGACCTTGGCTTGGTATCAAGAGATCCCCGAACTTTCCACTTCTTAACCTCTTGCCGACCGCGCATAGCCGAATGACAGCTTCACTGCGGCCGGCCAGTTCTGGGTGGATGTCATATGACGTCCTCCCAGAATGCGCTCTCCTGCGCGCCCCAGGGGGCGCGCACCCGGTGATCTCCGTGATCGTTGTGTCCTACGGACACAGCTGATCACGTGATGTGGGTAAAGGCCAATCACAGCGGCCTTTTACCACGTGATCAGCGGTGTCCAATGACACGCTGATCACAGGGAAATGCAAGTGCCGGTTCTCGGCTGCACTTTCCTCACGCTGTCAGATCGTGAGGAAAGTACTGCCGAGAACCGGCAGTTGTCAGAGCGGGCATCGGCACCGATCATCAGGGCACTGATGATCAGTGCCCTGATGATCGGTGCCCAGCAGTGACACCCGCAAGTTCCGCCCAGCAGTGCGCCCACTAGCTCTGCCCACCCGTGCCCAGCAGTGCACCCACCTGTGCCACTCTGCAGTGCCCCCCACCTGTGCCCACCCACCAGTGCTGCCCACCAGTGCCACCAGTCAGTGCCCAGGGGTTGTGCCAGTCAGTGCCCAGCAGTGATGCCAGTCAGTGCCGTCTATCAGTACCCATAATCAGTGCCGCCTATCAGTGCTGCATATCAGTGCCGCCTATCCGTGACCCCTAATTAGTGCTGTCTATCAGTGCCGCCTATCCGTGCTGCCTATCAGTGCCCATCAGTGCTGCCTCATCAACGCACATCAGTGAAGGAGAAAAAATACCTGTTTGAAAAATTTTATAAAAGAAACAAACTTTTTTTTTTCCCCAAATTTTTTGCAATTTTTTTATTTATAGCGCAAAAAGTAAAGCGCCCAGTGGCGATTAAATACCACCAAAAGAAAGCTCTATTTGTGAGAAAAAAATGATCAAAATTTCATATGGGTACAATGTTGCATGACCGTGCAATTGTCAATCAAAGTGCGGCAGCGCTGAAAGCTGAAAATTGGCCTGGTAAGGAAGGGGGTATAAGTGCCTGGTAGGCAAGTGGTTAATAGATGATTTAACAGTACTGATTGGCATATTCAAGGCTTTGGACATCTTTTTATGTCCTTTTCCATCTTTATAAAGTTCCATTACCTTGTCACGCAGGACTTTTGACAGTTCTTTTCTGATTCCCATGGCTCAGTATCTAGCCTAGTCAATGCTTCCACGTAAGAGCTAACAAACTCCTTGACTATTTATACATGGACACGAACTGCAATATAAAAAGCCACATATGTGGGATATTAACCACCTCCCACCCACCATATAGTCCAATGATGGGCGCAAGGTGGTTCTCTCGTTCCAGGTGGACGTCATATGACGTCCTCCCATTCTCACCGTGCCTGCTGTGCGCTGTGTCCCTTGGACACAGCGGATCACCGATCCACGGAAAGAGCCGAAGATGTCGGATCGGTCATGTGATCAGCTGTGTCCAATCACAGCTGATCACATGTAAACGGTAATGCCAGTTATCGGCATTTCTCTCCTCATGAACTGTCACACTGACAGCTCGAGATGAGAGGAGAGCCGGTAATTGGCATTCTGCGGAGGGGACATGTACCCTGATGATTACTGTGGCCCCAGAAGTGCCACCTGTCAGTGCTGAACAGTGCCATGTGCCAGTGCCACATATCAGTGCCTACCAGTACACATCAATGCCACATATTAGTGCCCATCTGAGCTGCCTTTCAGTGTCACCCATCAGTGCCACCTATCAGTGCCCATCAGTGATGCCTGTCAATGTCCATCAGTGCAGCCTATCAGTGCCCATCACTGCAGCCTCATTAGCGCACATCAGTGAAGGAGAAAAATCACTTATTTACAAAATTTTATAACAAAAAATAAAACTTTTTTTTCAAAATTTTCAGTGGTTTTTGGTTTGTTTAAGAAAAAATAAACTCAGATTAAATACCACCAAAATAAAGCTCTATCTGTCACAAAAAATGTCATATGGGTACAGTGTTGCATGACCGCGCAAATTCAAAGTGTGACAGGGCTGGGCAGGAAGGGGGCATAAGTGCCCTGTAGGCTAGCGGTTAACCTCTAATTGGCATTTTAACCCGCGTGTCACCTTGTGTGTCTGTACCAAGGCCAAACATTCCAGGGGAGGGATACTTTTGATCCGGGCCATTTGGGTGAGTTCTGTTATGATTTACAAAGGAGCCAAACAACTATTTGATAATAAATGGCTTCATATGATCATCAACCTTCAATAAAAGAGCATTTTTGGCATGACCAGTCATATTTTCAATATCAATGCCAAAATTTCACAATTTCTGCCAGGGTATGCAAACTTTTGAGCACAACTGTAACTTGCTCCTCTGTGTACAATCTTCCACTTATGAATCACAGCTGGACCGTCACATATGGCATTCAATTTTCATACAAGTACAAGGTACAGCAGGGGACCCTTTTATTTGTTTTCTAGCTATGCTGGGAACTCAGCATGCTCTCCTCCAATGATCAGATTTGTCCTGAAACACCCCCCCCCCCGCCCCCTTCCCCTTCCCCCTCACAGCCATTATCAAGGAAGACTAGTGTGCTGCTGTTTCCCCAACCCCCAGCTCTCTGAGCTTCTTATGCAGCTGAGAAAAGAGGCAGATGTGATGACATATAAAAATAGGGGAAAACAGTGGTTTTAATGGGTTTTTTTTATATCTATACAGAAAAGTGTTTCCTTTCATTTCTATTTTAAACTGAATTATTTGTTTTACAAGGTGAGGGTGAACATATTCTTAATGTTGGTCTTTAAAAGATAAAGGTTCCTGCAGTGGTATTTTGAGGCCAGCATATCTGACAATTATGAATTGATAGCCCATTCTGTTTTGGACACCTAGAAAGCTCTGTAGCATATCTCAAATGGCATCCTGCTGTTCGTGCTTTCAGGACATCAGACCAGCTATTGCACACAATGCAAACAAAGTTAGCCCCAGCTATGTTAGGCAGATTTGGAAATTGTTACCCTTAAGAAAACCTGTACTGTGAGAAATACAGGGGCTGCAATTGGTGATCTGCAGCTGAAAATATGGCTGCCTGGCTGTCTCTGGTCTAAAGTAATATTAAACCCTCAGCTATTTAGGCTCTTTCAGCAGCTGATTTAACCACTTACTGAGTATGCAACTTCTTCATCTTTTAATCCTTGCCTGTGCTCCCATTTAAGCTGTGTCATGACTGCTGCCCCAGGCTTCCTGTTTCAGGGTGACTCCTTTCTCTTGTAGTGTCCTATGAGCCACCCTTGCACGCAGAGCTGTGTCTCCCTACACTGTGTGCATCAATAGAAACACACAGCCCCATAAGCTAAGATGGCAAGGACACCCCTCCCGCTCCTTCTTCCTCCTCCCCCTATTTCTCCAAACTAAAAGACTGACTGGAGACTGCACTAATTATTTCCTGTGAAGACTGGATGTTCAGGGAAGCAGCACTGCGACAGCAGTAGCTGGCAGCAATGAAGACTGTAAGCTGCAAATGCTGTGTTAGAATTTTAACAAATAATTTACTGGGACATGTTTACGTATAGCTAATCCTATAGGAGTCACTGAGTTTTGAGTCCCCCTATAGTTCTGCACAGCCAGGCAAAACACATTTTCTTCCTCCACGCTTGCACACTGGAGACAATAACCAGTCCTTAGGCTTGTTTTGTAGTTTTATTAAGGGATACTGAACTTGGATAGGGTTGAGGGATGCATGGGGTGCCCAAGGAACTGTGAACTGCCAACTTTAACAGTCCCAGCTGAGAAGCCAGTTGGGTTCTCCACATGACTGCCCTCTCCTCTTATCCGGCCCAGGGGGTGTAAGGTTACACACACTGTCCTTCCTTCCGCTAGGCTGGCTCCTTCCCTGCTCAGGCTGTCCCTCCTGGTAGACCGTGGTACAGTGGAGATCCCCTTTTCCAGCACCTACTTATAGGTAGGTCCCTTCACTGGGCCCACTCCCAGGCTCCACACTCCAGCCTCTCACTCCATCTTCCACCCGACACTGACCATTTCCCAATCAGGCTCTCTCATACCTAAGGGCTGTCCTGACTCCATGCCAGGCATCCTGCTTGGGGATTGGTCATAGTCCCTTGCGTATGCCTTCTAGAAACGTCTCAAGCTTGTAGAGCAGGGGGAGGTATCAGGGAACTGACCTGCAGAGCCCTCAGCCCTGACCTGAAGGTAACCTGGCTGACTCATGCTAGGCTGCTATCTAGCCTCTAACTAAAATAAAACTAGATAGCTGCCCCTGGCTAACTAGAGGGGTGCAACATTTATTTTATTGTGCTCAATGTGTTAGGCTAAAAAATTCAGAGGGTTTAATACGACTTTTAGGTGCTTTTTGAGTCATTGACCTAGCACGAGCAAGTATTAAATTTGTAGCGCTACCCCCTTGAGGGCCGCTGGAATTTTGGGTCCCCCCGATTCTTGCACAGCCAGGAAACATGCATTTTCAACTTGCATCCACAGTCAATGACTAGTCCATGGGCTTATTTTTTTGTTGATTTATTGAGGGGGGAAAACAATTTGGATGGGGATAAGGGATTATGGGATGTCCAAGTTGATTTGGTAGAACAACAAGAGGACATATTTCCGTCTCTATGTACACAAAAATGCAGATCCTGAGCTGTACTCCCTCTGGAATAATCAGTCTCTAGATCAGTGGTTCTCAACCTGTGGGTCGCGACCCCTTTGGGGGTTGAACGACCCTTTCACAGGGTTCGCCTAAAACCATCGGAAAACACATATTTCCGATGGTCTTAGGAAATGAGACATCGCTCCTCTATCCGTCTCCAGACGGGTCAGCCCACATGCAGATATGCCCACATACGAGTAAGAGAACAGTCAGCAGTGATGACACCTGACCCCTCAGCCCCAGTTTATCATCTCCCACAACATCTGCCCCGCCTATTGTCTGCACTGCTCATCATCAATCATCGCTGAGCGGCGACATCATCCCCAGCTGTAAATGTGAGGCGGGGCTTATCGGGATTAAACTAGAACTTGACCAACCAGACGAGGTGACGTGTCAATGGGAAGCGCCAATGAAGAAGTTTTGACATCCTCAGATTGGGTGTGGCCTCTGTCAGGAAGTTGGCTAGCTGGGGACTGGGTGGAGGATAGGGAAGTGCGGATCCAAGATGGCGGCGGTGTGGAGGTGAGAGCGGGCCATGTGTGAAGAGAGCTGGCTGCTCTGTGTGGTGGGGATGGGGGAGGTGTGATGCCTTGTATGGCGGGAATGAGAAGAGCTGCTGCAGTTATGAAGTAGCAACGAAAATAATTTTATTGTTGGGGGTCACCTCAACATGAGGAACTGTATTAAAGGGTCGCGGCATTAGAAAGGTTGAGAACCACTGCTCTAGATGATCAGTAGCAAAGGTTCCTCTCTTAGGAGCTCTATGTCCCCTGAACGAGACCCACAAAGCCTCAACACTTTGTAAGAAAATACCAGCCCATCTGGCTGCTTTGTGAAGTGCCCCAGAGCAAGGCATTTAGGTTAGATGTGACACTTTCCCAGTGAAAGCATGCTGGATATTCCATCTGGCAGCCTTCTCCCTTGTAGGCCCTGGGGGTGTAAACGTACTCACACTGTCCCTTGTATCCTGCTGCTTTGGATAAGACTGCTTGTTCAGGCCTTTTGCTGTGCTAGTCTTCCATGCTGGGCAGGGTGTCTCCTTGATAGGACTTTTAAGGTAGTGGAGTTCCCTCTCTCCTGCTTCCTCTCCTTCCTCAGCTTCTGCCTGGAGGCAGAACCCCCTTCCCTGGGCTCCCCTCCCAGGCCTCTTGGCCCTCAGCACTCCGTCTTCCACCCAATCACTAGACTCTCCAGCTGGTTAGGCTCTTTAATATTTATAAGTCCTTCTCACCACACTGCCAGGCCACCTGCCTTGGATTGGTCAGATTCAAATTCTTGCTTTTGTCCCTCTACCCACTAGTTTCCAGAAGTTTCCATGGACCTCCAGAACCAGGGGAAGGCGAAAGAGGCCTGACCTGTACAGCCTTCCAGCCTGACCTGAGCTGGAGTTCCCCCACAGACATGTTCACTTCACCTACTCTGTGAGCCAGGCTAAATTTACCTATCTAGCACACTAGATGGTACTACAAATGAAATCCAAAAACCTTCAAATTCTTGAAACAATTGGATCACGATGCTAGTCAGGAAAAAAATATTTTTAATAATACAGGTCAGAAATGAAAGCACATCAGTACAGATCTCCTGTTAGTGTGAAACAGGTTGCAACTGAGCTAATTAGGTGCTGTCCTGGATGGGAGGGTTAGGATTAATGTTTTTTCCCAGGTCTTTCACTTGGTGGGTTTCTTTGGGTCCAACCCACTGGTCCTGTGATATAAAAGAGAGACCGAGAGCCTCTGGGGATATGCAGAGAGAACCTGAAACTAACTTCTGGGAGCCTGCCATAATGTTACTGGGACCTGGGGTTCACCCTGAAGACACCAGCCACTGGGGTATGTAACTGATGGACCTTTTGATACATGGACTCAACCTTTGCAGGTATGACAGAGCAGCACATAGTCTGAATTAAGAATAGGTATGTAGGGACAAGAATTGTTTTTATGGGCTTTGAATGTTTGGAGTCTTTCTTAAGTAAATCATTGAAACTTTGCCTTCTGCTTGGTCTGAAGGTATTTCAAGGAGTGCAATGCAAGTGTCAGGGATCCCCTCGTTCCGTGCCTCGATGGTCCCGGCGCAGGCGCACTGCTCCTCCCAGTACACGGGCACTAGTTCCGGGCCGGCCGCGGCGTTCGAGTTCGCGCATGCGCAGTAGAAGCCGCGGCCGCCCGCTGGGCACCAATGGCAGCGCAGGGCGGGATATTTAAATGTCCCTGAGCTGTCATTTCGTTGCCTTCTGGTCTTACCTGCTTCCTGCGTTCCTGTACCTGTGCCTAGTAAGTTATTGACCCGGATTGCTATTGACCTTGCTGATTTCTCCTGCCCAGACCCTTGCTTGCCTGACATCTCTCCCTGGATGCCCCCCATTAGATCTGACCTCCTGTTGCTGACCTGGCGTGTGACCCGACGATTCTCTGCCTGCTCCCTTGTACCTTACCGTCCTCTACATTACCGACTCGGCCTGTCTGACTACGCACTTGCTCAGCCATCCATCCATCCATCCCATCGGGGTCACCCGACCTCCTCACATTTGGCTCTCCCTGGTTGGAACCCCTGGCGGACACCCCTACCACTGACAGGTGTGCTCAGTAGAGGCGACCTGGTCTCGGGGTACTACAAGTCCATCCCCACCATCAGGGGCCCTGGTGAACAAGTACCCTGGGGCTTAGATTCCTCGCTGTGGCCACGCCTGACCAGTGGAGTGCTAGTGGTGCCGCTCGGCGGTCCCTCACAGTACCAGAAGGCCATGACTGAGCCTCGAGGAGGACTCTCCCCGTTGGACGAGGTTTGCAGGCACCTGGCTACCCTGACGCAAGCTGTAAACACATTACAGGACAGATGTCTGCAGATCGAGAATCGGTTTCAGGCCTGCACCATATCTGTTCCTGTTTCACAGGCCCCGGCTCCTGCACCACCAATCGTAGCAGCCCACGAGCCGGCTCCTGGGCCTCCCACATCACTCCCTATGGCGGAACCCCGAGTACCCTTACCCGAGCGCTTCCATGGGGATCGCACACGCTTTCGGTCATTTCGTGACTCTTGTCTGCTCTTTTTTGAACTACAGCCACGGACCTTTTTGACAGAGTCAGTGAAAGTGGGGTTTGTTGTCTCCCTGTTGCAGGGTGAACCCCAAGACTGGGCCCACCGACTAAGGGGAAACAATGACCCTCACCTGGTTTCGGTCGACAGCTTCTTTAACGCCATGGCCATCTTATATGATGACCCACAACGGGCGGCCTCGGCCGAGGCCACATTATACGCACTCCGACAAGGTCGGCGGGCGGCTGAGGAATACGCCTCTGACTTTAGGCGCTGGATGGGTGACACTCGTTGGAACGAGTTCGCCCTTTTACACCAGTTTCGTATGGGCCTATCTGAGGCTCTGAAAGACGAGCTCGCCCGGGTAGAGGTGCCCGAGATATTAGAGG
Organism: Staurois parvus; assembly: GCF_062004578.1. Taxonomy (NCBI): domain Eukaryota; kingdom Metazoa; phylum Chordata; class Amphibia; order Anura; family Ranidae; genus Staurois; species Staurois parvus. Next base: position 256,225 of record NW_028318206.1, read on the forward strand.
ACTTGATTGCACTCACTATTAAAATTGACCGTAGACTACGGGAGCGCAGATTGGAGAGGTCTGGTCAGGGTCGCGGAAATCCCTGGGGGTCATTTCAGGGATCCGGTCAACATACTAGGCCAAGCATCCAGAACCTGCCGCCTGAAGATGCTCCCGAACCCATGCAGCTAGGCCTGGCTCGGCCTAAACTATCGCCTGAGGAACGCCAGCGCAGACGCTCCCAGAATCTGTGCCTGTACTGCGGCGAAGCTGGTCACATGGTGCGTTCCTGCCCGCAGAAACTGAGTAAGTTCACTTCATCTTCTTTATCTGTTGGCGATATGGCTCCGTCCCAGTACTTAGTTGTTCCCCTCTCCTTTCAGCTTTCCGAAAGGACCGTGGAGGTGACGGCCATAGTTGATTCGGGGGCATGCAGCTGTTTTGTGGATATCAATTTTGCTCACCAGCAGGGTATTCCCCTCCGCCCAAAGGAGAAGGGGTTTCATATCTTTTTGGCTGATGGTTCCCGGATAAAGTCAGGAGTAGTCAACCAGGAGACCCCTTCCATTATGACTTCCATTGCCGGTCAGCACCGGGAACTCCTCCGCCTGGATGCTATTGCATCACCCCTTTTCCCAGTCATTCTGGGGCTCCCTTGGTTGCGGGCCCATAACCCCCAAATTGACTGGGAAACTGGGGTTGTCTCGTTCCCTTCCCCATATTGTCGGGAACTGTGTCGAACTTCGGGCCCGGAGGTCCCCCAGGTTCTTCTGTGCTCTGAAGGGGATGACAGCCTGAAACAAATGATTCCTGCAGCCTATCACAAGTTTCTTGATGTGTTCAGTGAACGGGGAGCAGATGCTCTACCCCCCCACCGCCCATATGACTGCCCGATTGATCTGTTGCCCGGTTCTGAAATCCCGTTCGGGCGAATTTTTCCCCTTTCTGAGCTAGAATTAGGGGCCCTGAAGGACTATATTGAGGATAGCCTCCGAAAGGGATTCATCCGTCCCTCCACTTCCCCAGCAGGTGCAGGGATCTTCTTTGTAGAAAAGAAGGACAAGACTTTGAGGCCATGCATTGACTATCGGGAGCTGAATAGGGTCACCATTAAAAATCGTTACCCATTACCGCTGGTACCTGAATTATTCCAGAGCTTAAAAGCTGCAGTAGTATTTACCAAGTTGGACTTAAGGGGAGCCTACAATTTGGTTCGCATAAGGGAGGGGGATGAGTGGAAGACGGCCTTCCGCACCCGTTTCGGCCATTTTGAATACCTGGTCATGCCTTTCGGGTTATGCAATGCGCCAGCCACCTTCCAGCACTTTGTAAACGACATCTTTAGGGACTTCCTGGACATCTTTGTCATCGTCTACTTAGACGACATTTTGATTTTCTCATCCTCCCTGGGGGAGCACAGGGTACATGTAACGAAGGTGTTGGGGCGGTTGCGGCAGCACGGGTTGTACGCTAAAGCAGAGAAATGCTGTTTTGAACAGGCTAGCGTTACATTCCTGGGTCTGATTATCTCCGCCACGGGGGTCGCAATGGACCCTCAGAAGGTCTCAGCGATCCTAGATTGGCCTGAACCCACGGACAGGAAAAGTGTCCAACGTTTTATTGGGTTCGCAAATTTCTACCGGAAGTTTATCAAGAACTTCTCGGGTCTGGTCTCCCCCATCACTCAATTAACTAAACTTGGGACGCGATTCAGATGGACGCCCGAGGCACAGGAAGCTTTTGAAGCACTAAAAAGGTTATTTACCTCAGCACCCATTCTGGGTCATCCCGACGCCTCCCTGCCCTACATCTTAGAAGTAGATGCATCTGAAAACGCGGTTGGCTCCATCCTTTCCCAGCGGAAGGGCGCCAAGGAATTACTTCACCCAGTAGCATTCTTTTCACGGAAACTTACCCCGGCGGAGAGGAACTACGACATTGGGGATCGCGAGCTACTGGCTATCAAAGCCGCTTTAGAGGAATGGAGGTACCTGCTGGAAGGTGCCTCCCATCCCATCCTGCTTTTCACGGACCACAAGAACCTGGAATATCTGAGAACGGCCCTGGCAGAAAATCTCCATGGATTTCATAGTCGAGCTCCCACCTTCACTGGACCACACAGCAATTCTCGTGGTCGTGGACCGCTTATCCAAGATGGCCCATTTCATCCCTTTACGGAAGACTCCATCTGCAGCCGAGACGGCGCAAGTCTTTATCCGAGAGATCGTTAGACTGCATGGGGTTCCCGAAGACATCGTCTCGGACCGAGGGGTGCAGTTTACCTCGCGGTTTTGGAGGGCGTTGTGCAAAGCCCTGGATATCAAGCTGTCTCTTTCCTCGGCATTTCACCCTCAGACCAATGGCCAGACCGAAAGGACTAATCAGACCCTGGAGCAATACCTGCGATGCTACACATCATTCTCTCAGGACGACTGGGTGCCACTCCTCCCTTTGGCAGAATTCGCGTACAACAACGCTTGCCATTCAGCAACTGGGCAGTCCCCGTTCTTCGCCAACTATGGGTTTCATCCTGTCTTCCTCCCGGACTTGGTCCCGGAATGCCCGATTCCAGCGACACAGGATGCACTGACCTTCTTCACCTCCAACAATAAGAAACTACAGGAAGCCATCCGTCAAGCCCAAGAAGACTACAAGAGGGCTTTTAATAGAAAGCGAAGAGGGGACCTGGTGTTGCAGCCCGGAGAGAAGGTTTGGCTGGCTACGTCAAACTTGAGGATGCTCTGCCCGTCAAAAAAGTTGGGACCTAAATTCATAGGTCCCTTTTGCATCAAACGGATGGTCAATGAGGTGGCCTATGAACTTGTTCTCCCTGACACACTCAAGATCCACCCTGTCTTCCACGTGTCCCTGTTGAAACCGGTAGTCCCTGATGCCTTCCCGGAACGGGAATCCAGGCCCCCGGAGGCCGTAACGGTTGAAGAGGAAGAAGAATTCGAGGTGGAGGCGATCTTGAAGTGCCGTCGAAGGGGGGGCCAGACCCAATTTCTCATCAAGTGGAAGGGCTACGGCCCTGAGGACATATCGTGGGAACCAGCCCATAATGTCCATGCACCTAGGCTTGTCTGGAGGTTTCTTTGTGATCACCCGTGGTGGAGGGATCGGGTGGGCATCCGGAGGTTGCCCGTAGGGGGGGGGCAATGTCAGGGATCCCCTCGTTCCGTGCCTCGATGGTCCCGGCGCAGGCGCACTGCTCCTCCCAGTACACGGGCACTAGTTCCGGGCCGGCCGCGGCGTTCGAGTTCGCGCATGCGCAGTAGAAGCCGCGGCCGCCCGCTGGGCACCAATGGCAGCGCAGGGCGGGATATTTAAATGTCCCTGAGCTGTCATTTCGTTGCCTTCTGGTCTTACCTGCTTCCTGCGTTCCTGTACCTGTGCCTAGTAAGTTATTGACCCGGATTGCTATTGACCTTGCTGATTTCTCCTGCCCAGACCCTTGCTTGCCTGACATCTCTCCCTGGATGCCCCCCATTAGATCTGACCTCCTGTTGCTGACCTGGCGTGCGACCCGACGATTCTCTGCCTGCTCCCTTGTACCTTACCGTCCTCTACATTACCGACTCGGCCTGTCTGACTACGCACTTGCTCAGCCATCCATCCATCCCATCGGGGTCACCCGACCTCCTCACATTTGGCTCTCCCTGGTTGGAACCCCTGGCGGACACCCCTACCACGGACAGGTGTGCTCAGTAGAGGCGACCTGGTCTCGGGGTACTACAAGTCCATCCCCACCATCAGGGGCCCTGGTGAACAAGTACCCTGGGGCTTAGATTCCGCGCTCTGGGCACGCCTGACCAGTGGAGTGCTAGCGGTCCCTCACAGCAAGTAACTGGCACATTCCTACAACTTTGGGACAGTAGCATATTGGAGTAAGAAGAGACAGCACATAAAGTTGTTGTAAACCTCAGACATGAAATATGAACAAAGCTTATCCCTCTATAGTGTGTACTTGTCTGAATCCAGAGCACTAAGTGTCATTTCTGTCCTCTGTTATCAGCATAATTCACTTCTGATGAGTTATCCTGACACCAAGAGAAAAATGGTGATGGGGAGGGAACTTCAGCAGATTGACGTCACCACGCTTCCATACTACGTGTTGTGTCACGCATCACCTGACTTCATCAGGGATCGTGATGCAACGTGTCAGCGTGTCTCCATTGTGGCCTCCAGTGTGTCCTCATAGCACTCCGGAGCGAATAGTAAATTAGATGACTCAGGGATTTGTTGCACAGCCTTCTTGCTAAAGGCCTAAAGGCCAGAAATAGTTACCCATAGCTCTTAACTGTCCTTTATTTGGAGGACCTATCCTTCATTTGGAAGGTCCCTCTGGCCTTTTTTCCACCCTAGTTTTCCATCTTATATGGTCTGAAATAAACATGCAAGCAGGTTGCTTATGGTGGCCTAAATAGATGCTGCCCTGGACAGGAGGGTCAGGGTTAATGTTATTTCCCAGGTTTTCTTTGGTGGGCTTTCATGGGTCTGACCCACTGGCCCTGTGCCTATAAAAAGGGACAGTGGTCTAGAGCCAGAGTGTGGAGGGGAGGAGGAAGAGTGGTAGCTGTTGCAGTATTTGAACCATGCATTGCAAACGTTCCTGATTTCAGAGTTCCCGACCCGTGAGCTGGATGTCACCAACGATGTTGGAGTCCAAGGTCACTTACCTTTCGAAGCCTTCCACTACGTAGGGAGACTGCTGGTCCATCCTGCAGACACCAGCTTCCTGGATTCTGCCATCTGTGGACTGTGCCATGGGACAAAGGACTCTACCTATGCAGGTATGCCCGGGCAACACACAAACTAGGGATGTAGGGAAATAACTGTATTGTATTCTGAACTCTGAATTTTTTGTAAAGCCTTTAAACATTGCTTTTAGCCTGGTCTAAAGTTACAAAAGAGGTGCAATGCAAGTAACATAACCTTCAGCTCAGGTCAGTTAAGACACATTGGGCTATGAAGACAACAAGTGATTACCAAAGATAACAAAGGTCAAACAAGAATTCTGTTGATAAGCATGTATCTGTTACAGGTGGGACACGAGGGAGTATTGTTGGCATATCTCCCTTGGTGGTCCGTCTTTAATAACAATGGGAGCAGATCAGGGCTCAGAGATTCCTGGCCTGTTCACTGTGTATGGTAGAGGAAGAGTTAAGCGAGTGCACGCAAGGGGCCCACGCAGAGTGCATGCCGGGTTTCATTCCACTACTGGGAGTGAGGTAGTGGAAGCAGTGGTGTATTTTGGTTTTGTGCTGCCCTAGGAAACAAAAAAATTGGACGCCCCCCTTCCTCAGAGAGAGAGCCTGACACTGATCAACACCACCCCACCTTCCCCCCGTGGAGAGAGCATGACATTGACCAACCCCACCCCCACCCCACCCGAGAGAGCCTTCCACTAACATACAAGCCTTCCTGGCGAGAGAGAGAAAAATACTCACCTTTACAGCATCGGGCATTCCAAAAACAAAAGTTGGGCTCTGCGTACACCTGCAGCCTCTCTCAAATCCCACCTGGTCCCCATGCTGCATGTGCCCCTTCTTTAGTCCCTTTTTTCCTGCCCCCCTGAAAAATGTTGCACTAGGCAAATGCCTTGTTTGCCTTGTGGTAAATAAGCCCCTGAGTGGAAATACACTGGACAGGTGGAGTGGGCATAGGCTTAGCATGTCCCTCTAAATACAACAAGTTAAGGTACATGATGACATGGGATCGAGAGAGTAAACTGAAGAACAGCTTAGAGGTGTACATGACATCTAACACAAGAGAAAGATATCCCATGTGTAAGGCAGTGACCCTTGTTCAAGGTGCCCAACATAGCCCAGAAGAATAGACCCCGGGCTAGTCCTCCAGTGTGACCCATACTTGGCTCCCAACGAGAATGGGAAAATAGAGGGAATAGCACCCCCCTACGATGATAAATACACATCTGTAATAAAATGTATAAGTTATGCTATACTAACTCTTACACCTAAATTGCATTAGTTATTTATAATAATATATAATATAATATAATAATAATAATATAATAATAAAAAAATAAGGGAAAAGTAGTGGTTAAAACGTTTGTGCTGTAATATGTCCATATTTCTCATCTCCGACAGTTGGGAAGGTGTGTTGACTATCATCACATCTCCTAGATTGTAAGCTCGAAAGAGCAGGGCCCTCGATCCCCTCATGTTTTGCATTGTATTGGTATTGTTCTGTCACATGTTCTGTCCCCCTTTGTAATGTACAGCGCTGAGCAAACTATTGGCGCTTTATAAATACTGTATAATAATAATAATAATGTTCATAGGTAGGCTCAATTCTGTGTGATCTCCTTGTGTACTTCTAATATCACTCATGTTAACTTCAGTTTATAATAATAGGTAATGTTCAACTAAACAGAGACAAAAAAAAGCTTGCATACAACTATACTATAGAATGTGTAGAAAATGAACTTCTCTTCATTGTGCGCTCATTTTATGTCTTTGGCAATCTCCCTTGAAGATAAGGAGCTTTTGTATTCAGAGCTGCATAGTTTTCATCAAATCTTGTCCAATGCAGACAAACAGGAAAAGCACAAACTTAACCATTCACAATTAGCATTGGCACCCCGATTGGAACTTAAAGCGGAACTCCACCCAAAAGGGGAAGTTCTGCTTTAAGCCTTTATCCCCTGCTCCCAACTAAGAATTGGCACCTTTGGGGAGCAAGGGGGGAGCGGGTACCCGAATTTGACAGTTTCCTGCTCCAACGTCTGCAGCGATCTCCTAAGGTGATCGTAAGAGGAAGTTGTCCTCCCCCCCCCCGTAGTCTTCTGGGACACGTGACAGGGCCCAGAAGACTGCGGGGCCATTCACAAAGCACAGCTATTCTTGCGCATGAGCAGTGAGCACCCGACTGTGAAGCCGCAAACTGTCACTGCTGGGTGCCCACACAGAAGATGCCTGCACCAGGGAGAGAAGACGGCCGGTGAAACCAGATGTGGTGAGGACACCACTGGACCGAGGGACAGGTAAGTGTCTGTATTTTAAAAGTCAGCAGATCCAGTTTTTGTAGCTGCTGACTTTTTTTGTTCTTTTTTTCAGGTGGAACTCCACTTTAAACACTGTATTAGAATTTTAGTATTTTAATCTCACATTTTCATCTTTACCTGAAGGGCTATGGCAATCTATTAAACTGGAGATTAAAAGTGAACAGGTAGAGCACACAGATTTGGATCTACCTGTGAAGATGAGTGATGTTAACTGCTCACCTCTGATAAATAAAATAAACTCTGTTTAGAGTTATTCACCCTGAGGTCATCACAGAGGACAAGGGGGCACTCTTTATGTCTGGAGGAAAAGAAATGTAATCTCTAAACATGGAAAGGTTTCTTCACAGTGAGAGCTGTGAAAATGTGGAATAGACTCCCTCAAGAGTTGGTTCTGGCCAGCTCAGTGGATTACTTCAAAAAAGTCCTGGATTGTTTCCTAGATACACAGAATATAACTGGATAGAACATTTATAGGTAAAGTTGATCCAGGGAATATCCGATTGCCTCTCGGGGGATCAGGAAGGAATTGTTTTGTTCCCAACAGTTTTTTTTTTTTTCTATGGTTGAACTGGATGGACTTTTGTCTTTTTTCAGCCGGACTAACTATGTAACTATGTAATATTGTAACAAAACAACAGGTAGCGTTCAATGAAAAAAGTTGAAGAAAATAAAAAGTTCATTAATAACTATACTATATACGATTTTATAAAATAACTTCAGAAAAACAAAGAAACACAATGGGAAAACACAAACACTCTGCAGCTCTGCAGAGAAACCAATCAGCATCCAGGTTTTACCCTCCATTCACATCAAGCCTGACTCTGAAATTGTGCGACTTACAGTGATTACCGATTTCAGGTGCGATTTGCAAGACATCTGATACAGATGTCTATGCAAATCGCACCAAAAGTAGTGCATGTACCACTTTAGAAATCGGTGCGGCTCCGACCAAGTCAGAACCGCACCGATATAACCGTTCCAATTACAGACAATAGGGTGCGACTTGGCATGCAATTTGCAAGTCGCATGAAATTTGCAAGTCGCATCCAGTGTGAACCAGGTCTTATTGTCAAAACTTAATTGAACAAGCTGAAGTTAGAAGCTGAATGGCTACCGTGCACGGCTGTACCAGATTTTGCACTCCCCAGATTTAGTAAATCAACCCCTATGTATAACGGGGCAAGTTGAACATCCATATTTATTCCACAGATTAGTTAAACACAAAACATATAACAATCCAAGTCAAATATCCTTGTATATTCCACCGATTGGTGACTTCAGCCAAAACGATCCAGATCTTCCTTATAAGGTCTCGTTCACACTTGGCTGTTTTACCAACGCTTGCCAAACGCCCCTATAGCGTTAGGCAAGCGTTGGTCCGGCGTTTGCGGAGTGTTTTTTAACACTCATCAAACACTCCACAAACGCCGCATACGCGGTTTAGCGGTGGTTGCTAGGCGTTTGCCGAGCGTTAATAACGCCCCACAAACGCCTATAATGCAGTTTGAGTGGTGTTACCACTCCGCAAACGCCCTGCAACTGCGTCACAACCGCACCACAAACGCCGGCCGGGCGTTTGCGGAGCGGCATCATAGACGAGAATAGGAAGCTTCAAAGCCTCCTGACTCGACCAGAGGCGTCTGTTTTGCCGCGACGCAAACGCTCCCTTTAGAACAGCACCATGTGCTGTAATGTGCAGAATTGGCAGAGGCGTTTGGGAAGCGGTAAAAACACTTCCCAAACGCCTCTCTGCCACCTGCACACAACGCTAGTGTGAACGTAGCCTAACAGCTGTCTTTTCCCAAGGTGTGCCACCCTACTCTGTGATGTGACCTTCCACATACAGGACCAACCAACACTCACCAAAATCATTTATCTTCCAAGCAGGGGCAGACTGACAACTCATGGGGCCCCCGGGCAATAGGGGATCATGGGGCCCCTGTGTCCTTGCCAAAACTCAAAAAAGCCTATGAAAAATGTACCAGGGGCATCTCATGGGGCCCCCTACTGACCCGACCCCAAATGATCAGTCTGCCCCTGCTTCCAAGCCAGAGGCAAGTCAAATATCACCAATTTCATGTCATCAGTGGAGAGAACATAACTTTAAAAAAAAAACATTCCAGTAATCAGATGATCATATAATCCAGAAGTGACATGTAATGTATCCAGAAGTGACATGTAATGTATCCAGAAGTGACATGTAATGTATCCAGAAGTGACATGTAATGTATCCACAAGTGACATGTAATGTATCCAGAAGTGACATGTAATGTATCCAGAAGTGACATGTAATGTATCCACAAGTGACATGTAATGTATCCAGAAGTGACCTGTAATGTATCCAGAAGTGACATGTAATGTATCCAGAAGTGACCTGTAATGTATCCAGAAGTGACCTGTAATGTATCCAGAAGTGACATGTAATGTATCCAGAAGTGACCTGTAATGTATCCAGAAGTGACATGTAATGTATCCAGAAGTGACCTGTAATGTATCCAGAAGTGACATGTAATGTATCCAGAAGTGACCTGTAATGTATCCAGAAGTGACCTGTAATGTATCCAGAAGTGACCTGTAATGTATCCAGAAGTGACCTGTAATGTATCCAGAAGTGACATGTAATGTATCCAGAAGTGACCTGTAATGTATCCAGAAGTGACCTGTAATGTATCCAGAAGTGACCTGTAATGTATCCAGAAGTGACCTGTAATGTAACTCAAACAACACAGAAGCATTTTATAGCATTATCTGGCTTTTTAATGTTTAAAAGACAATAATAACAAAATCTCAAGTAAGACAAGTGCACAAGAAGCATTATTTTTCAGCACATTCAAATGTATAATCCCAAACAACAACGCCGACCTCTACAACAGCAATCTCTAAGATTCTCCAAGTAGTGGGTCAAATGACAGCAACCTCATGGAAAAAGTGATGATGTAAACCAGGGGGTCCTCAAACTACGGCCCGCCGAGCACATTCATCCGGCCCGCCGGCAGGAGACACTAAGTACAGGGGCGGGCAGGGGGCTGCTGTCTCTTACCTGGCTCCGATCCCACGACGATCCAGTCCACGATGCACCGCTCCTTCACTCCGGCCGCTCCCTCACTCGATGTCCGCGCTGCCGCTCGGCTCCGCCTCCTCACCGGTGATTGGGCGCCAGTACTGTAGCTCAGGAAAGGAACACAGGCGGCCAATCACCGGCGAGAAGGCGGAGCCGAGCGGCCTCGCAAAAATCAAGGGAGGCAGAAGTGAAGGAAGGAGGACAGCTGACCGCCCGGTAAGTGTGCCGTGCAGATGGTACTGCTACAACCAGGATGCTGGCTACAGCAGCACCATGCTGGAACAGGGGTCCGCTAGTTAAGTGTCATTGCTGTCAGTGGGGGGAATAGTGACCCATCATTGGTGTCACTGATAATAATGATGGGGCACTATTCCTCCCACTGACACCAATGATGGGGCACTATTCCTCCCACTGACACCAATGATGGGGCACTATTCCTCTCCCCCACTGACACCAACGATGGGGCACTATTCCTCCCCCCACTGACACCAATGATGGGGCGCTATTACTCTCACTGACACCAATGATGGGGCACTATTCCTCCCCCCCACTGACACCAATGATGGGGCACTATTCTTCCCCCCACTGACACCAACGATGGGGCACTATTCCTCCCCCCACTGACACCAATGATGAGGCACTATTCCTCCCCCCCACTGACACCAACGATGGGGCACTATTCCTCCCCCCACTGACACCAACGATGGGGCACTATTCCTCCCCCCACTGACACCAACGATGGGGCACTATTCCTCCCCCCACTGACACCAACGATGGGGCACTATTCCAACCCCCCCCCCACTGGCACCAATGACGTACTATTCCTCCCACTGACACCAATGATGGGGCACTATTCCAAACAATGACACCAATGATGGGGCACTATTCCTCCCCCCCCACTGACACCAATGATGGGGCACTATTCCCCCCCCCCACTGACACCAATGATGGGGCACTATTCCTCCCCCCACTGACACCAACGATGGGGCACTATTCCTCCCCCCCGCTGACACCAATGATGGGGCATTATTCCTCCCACTGACACCAATGATGGGGCATTATTCCTCCCACTGACACCAATGATGGGGCACTATTCCTCCCACTGACACTAATGATGGGGCACTATTCCTCCCACTGACACCAATGATGGGGCACTATTCCTCCCCCCCACTGACACCAATGATGGGGCACTATTACTCTCACTGACACCAATGAGGGGGCACTATTCCTCCCCCCCACTGACACCAACGATGGGGCACTATTCCTCCCCCCACTGACACCAACGATGGGGCACTATTCTTCCCACTGACACCAATGATGGGGCACTATTCCTCCCCCCCACTGACACCAACGATGGGGCACTATTCCAACCCCCCCCCCACTGGCACCAATGACGTACTATTCCTCCCACTGACACCAATGATGGGACACTATTCCTCCAACTGACACCAATGATGGGGCACTATTCCAAACAATGACACCAATGATGGGGCACTATTCCCCCCCCCCACTGACACCAATGATGGGCCACTATTCCTCCCACTGACACCAATGATGGGGCACTATTCCTCCCCCCCACTGACACCAATGATGGGGCATTATTCCTCCCACTGACACCAATGATGGGGCATTATTCCTCCCACTGACACCAATGATAGGGCATTATTCCTCCCACTGACACCAATGATGGGGCACTATTCCTCCCCCCCACTGACACCAATGATGGGGCACTATTCCTCCCCCCACTGACACCAACGATGGGGCACTATTCCTCCCCCCACTGACACCAATGATGGGGCATTATTCCTCCCACTGACACCAATGATGAGGCACTATTCCTCCCCCCACTGACACCAATGATGGGGCACTATTCCTCCCCCCACTGACACCAACGATGGGGCACTATTCCTCCCCCCACTGACACCAACGATGGGGCACTATTCCTCCCCCCACTGACACCAACAATGGGGCACTATTCCTCCCCCCACTGACACCAACGATGGTGCACTATTCCAACCCGCCCCCCCACTGGCACCAATGACGTACTATTCCTCCCACTGACACCAATGATGGGAAACTATTACTCCCACTGACACCAATGATGGGGCACTATTCCAAACAATGACACCAATGATGGGGCACTATTCCTCCCCCCCCCCACTGACACCAATGATGGGGCACTATTCCTCCCCCCCACTGACACCAACGATGGGGCACTATTCCTCCCCCCACTGACACCAACGATGGGGCACTATTCCTCCCCCCCACTGACACCAATGATGGGGCATTATTCCTCCCACTGACACCAATGATGGGGCATTATTCCTCCCACTGACACCAATGATGGGGCACTATTCCTCCCCCCACTGACACCAATGATGAGGCACTATTCCTCCCACTGACACCAATGATGGGGCACTATTCCTCCCCCCCACTGACACCAATGATGGGGCACTATTACTCTCACTGACACCAATGACGGAGCACTATTCCTCCCACCACTGACACCAACGATGGGGCACTATTCCTCCCCCCACTGACACCAACGATGGGGCACTATTCCTCCCCCCACTGACACCAACGATGGGGCACTATTCCAACCCCCCCCACTGGCACTAATGACGTACTATTCCTCCCACTGACACCAATGATGGGACACTATTCCTCCCACTGACACCAATGATGGGGCACTATTCCTCCCAATGACACCAATGATGGGGCACTATTCCTCCCACTGATACCAATGACTGGACACTATTCCTCTCACTGATACCAATGATGGGGCACTATTCTTCCCACTGACACCAATGATGGGGCACTATTCCTCACACTGACACCAATGATGGGACACTATTTCTCCCACTAGCATCAGTGATGGGGCACTATTCCTCCCACTAACATCAGTGATGGGGCACTATTCCTCCCACTCTAACCAATGATGGGGCACTATTCCTCCCACTGACACCAATGATGTGGCACTATTCTTCCCACTGACACCAATGGTGGGGCACTATTCCTCCCACTGACACCAATGATGGGACACTATTTCTCCCACTGACACCAATGATGGGACACTATTTCGCTCCATAAGACACACTTGGGGGGAAATGTCTGTGCTTCTTATAGAGCGGCCGGCCCAGTATTCCCACCGCTGTTGTATGTCCGCAGTCTCTGAACAAATGCGGACACAGTACAGGAGATGACCATAGTTTTTTTTTTTAAAACTATAGTCCGGCCCTCCAACGGTCTGAGGGACAGTGAACTGGCCCCCTGTTTAAAAAGTTTGAGGACCCCTGATGTAAAGTGATTACAATTAACCACTTCCAGTCCGGGCACTTTTACCCCCTTCCTGTCCAGGCCATTTTTCAGCTTTCAGCGCTGTCACACTTTAAATGACAATTGCACGGTCATGCAACACTTTACCCATATTAATTTTTTACCATTTTTTTGAGACAGATAAAACTTTATTTTGGTGGTATTTATTCACCGCTGGGATTTTTGTATTTTTTTTGCTATACAGTCAGGTCCATAAATATTGGGACATTGACACAATTCTAACATTTTTGGCTCTATACACCACCACAATGGATTTGAAATGAAACGAACAAGATGTGCTTTAACTGCAGACTGTCAGCTATAATTTGAGGGTATTTACATCCAAATCAGGTGAGCGGTGTAGGAATTACAACAGTTTGCATATGTGCCTCCCCCTTGTTAAGGGACCAAAAGTAATGGGACAATTGGCTTCTCAGTTGTTCCATGGCCAGGTATGTGTTATTCCCTCATTATCCCAATTACAATGAGCAGATAAAAGGTCCAGAGTTCATTTCAAGTGTGCTATTTGCATTTGGAATCTGTTGCTGTCAACTCTCAAGATGAGATCCAAAGAGCTGTCACTATCAGTGAAGCAAGCCATCATTAGGCTGAAAAAACAAAACAAACCCATCAGAGAAATAGCGAAAACATTAGGCGTGGCCAAAACAACTGTTTGGAACTTTCCTAAAAAGAAGGAACGCACCGGTGAGCTCAGCAACACCAAAACACGCGGAAGACCACGGAAAACAACTGTGGTGGATGACCGAAGAATTCTTTCCCTGGTGAAGAAAACACCCTTCACAACAGTTGGCCAGATCAAGAACGCTCTCCAGGAGGTAGGTGTATGTGTGTCAAAGTCAACAATCAAGAGAAGACTTCACCAGAGTGAATACAGAGGGTTCACCACAAGATGTAAACCATTGGTGAGCCTCAAAAACAGGAAGGCCAGATTAGAGTTTGCCAGACGACATTTAAAAAAGCCTTCACAGTTCTGGAACAACATCCTATGGACAGATGAGACCGAGATCAACTTGTACCAGAGTGATGGGAAGAGAAGAGTATGGAGAAGGAAAGGAACTGCTCATGATCCTAAGCATACCACCTCATCAGTAAAGCATGGTGGTGGTAGTGTCATGGCGTGGGCATGTATGGCTGCCAATGGAACTGGTTCTCTTGTATTTATTGATGATGTGACTGCTGACAGAAGCAGCCGGATGAATTCTGAAGTGTTTCGGGAATATTATCTGCTCATATTCAGCCAAATGCTTCAGAACTCATTGGACGCCGCTTCACAGTGCAGATGGACAATGACCCAAAGCATACTGCAAAAGCAACCAAAGAGTTTTTTAAGGGAAAGAAGTGGAATGTTATGCAATGGCCAAGTCAATCACCTGACCTGAATCCGATTGAGCATGCATTTCACTTGCTGAAGACAAAACTGAAGGGAAAATGCCCCAAGAACAAGCAGGAACTGAAGACAGTTGCAGTAGAGGCCTGGCAGAGCATCAGGGATGAAACCCAGCATCTGGTGATGTCTATGCGTTCCACACTTCAGGCTGTAATTGACTGCAAAGGATTTGCAACCAAGTATTAAAAAGTGAAAGTTTGATTTATGATTATTATTCTGTCCCATTACTTTTGGTCCCTTAACAAGTGGGAGGCACATATGCAAACTGTTGTAATTCCTACACCGTTCACCTGATTTGGATGTAACTACCCTCAAATTAAAGCTGACAGTCTGCAGTTAAATCACATCTTGTTCGTTTCATTTCAAATCCATTGTGGTGGTGTATAGAGCCAAAAATGTTAGAATTGTGTCGATGTCCCAATATTTATGGACCTGACTGTATAAATGAAATTGTCCCAAAATTTAGAAAAAAAGTGTTTTTCTTATAAAATTTTGCAAATAAATATTATTTCTTCATAAATCTTTGCCAACATTTATTTGCTTATCTTTTTAGTAAAAAAAATAACCCAGATTAGTTTATAACCAAAAATTATAATTTAAAAAACATTTTTTTACATTTTAATTTTATTTTTTATATTGTTATTTATGTTTTTTGTTTTTTTTTAAACATACTGTCACCCTAGCAGTGCAGTGTCACCCTAGTGACACTGTACTACTTGTGGGGGGTGATGAAGATTTTTTTTTTATACACTGATTGCTTTTACACCCATAAGAACTGTAAAAGCAATCATTTCTCTTTCTCTCTGGCTGCATTCTGCAGCCATTGAGAAATACTGTGAGAGCTGTGATTGGTCACAGCTTGTCACATGGTACAAAGCTGTTGTGAATAGCCTTGTACCATGTGATCTCTGTGATCATTCACAGATTTCACAAGTAGTAAGCAATGATGTCAGAAGTGACATCTTGCTTACTACTATTCATGTGATCACTGATTGGCCAATCAGTGACCACATGATCGGGACCTCACACAGAGGTCCCATACAGCAATCTGTATTCCTCTGGACACAGCGGGCACTGGATCGCAGTGCCGTGCGCTCCCAGGGAGCGTGCACAGGCTAAAATGGCGGGAGCCGTTTATGAACGGCAACTCGCAACTGCACTGCTCCTGTCCGGCCGTTTATATACATGGGCCAGATGGGAAGTGGTTAAAGCCCAAAAAATTAGATTTTCAGCACATTTAATGTAAATTCACATACAACAACATTGGCCTCCATTATGCTCCTGATGAAGTCAGAATGACAAAATGCGTAGAGTGGCATCTGCTTTGCATCATCACACTGTCCGTGTGATGTTTATTCACCTGTATTTGACCCAGTACTAAGCGGACTCATGGAAATTGCTGTTGTAGAGGTTGTTGTTGTTATATAGCAATATACATTTGAGTGTGCTGAAAAAGAATGCTTTTTCTGTACTCATCTAATGTGCATTTCACTAATCATTTTTTTTTTTTTTGTTCCATAAAAGTTTATTGATAGGTGACAGCATAATACAAGGAAAGTACACACAAAGCAACAATCAGGGAATGTATATATCATGAACAAAATACAGGAAAAAACAAGGCAGAATGCGGCACTGTTGGTAACATAAACATGTCAGGTCACGACCATAATAGGCCTGTGATACTCAGGCGGCACTATAATGCGATATGGAGGATAACAGCAGTGTATCCCCATCAAGTACGTGTCAGCGTGTTAATCTGTACATGGGGGAGTGAAACATTCAATGCCTACCCCGAAAGCAGTACGCCATCTTGAAACGAGGGAAAGCTCAAAGTGTAAATGTGGATGTCGTGAATACCACTGACGAACATATAGGAGCTAGACCAGCAATGGGCAAACTACGGCCCGGCGGACCGTATACAGCCCGGCGGACCTTTTAATCCGGCCCGCGGAGAGTGGCAAACATTGGCTGTCAGGATGTAGGCGGGGCAGCGTGACGAACTCCTCTCCTCTCACAGTCCGCCCTGAAGACCGGAACGGTGCGGGAACACGGCGAGAGGAACGCGCAGAGCAAAGGTAAGTGAATTGACACAATATGGGGAATGAATTACTATAGGGGGGATGAATTACTATAGGGGGGATGAATTACTATAGGGGGGAATGAATTACTATAGGGGGGATGAATTACTATATGGGGGATGAATTACTATAGGGGGGAATGAATTACTATAGGGGGGATGAATTACTATATGGGGGATGAATTACTATAGGGGGGAATGAATTACTATAGGGGGGATGAATTACTATATGGGGGATGAATTACTATGGGGGATGAATTACTATATGGGGGATTAATTACAATGGGGGATGAATTACTATATGGGGGATGAATTACTATATGGGGGATGAATTACTATAGGGGGGATGAATTACTATATGGGGGATGAATTACTATGGGGGATGAATTACTATATGGGGGATGAATTACTATGGGGGATGAATTACTATATGGGGGATGAATTACTATGGGGGATGAATTACTATATGGGGGATGAATTACTATGGGGGATGAATTACTATGGGGGATGAATTACTATATGGGGGATTAATTACTATAGGGGGGATGAATTACTATATGGGGGATGAATTACTATGGGGGATGAATTACTATATGGGGGATGAATTACTATGGGGGATGAATTACTATGGGGGATGAATTACTATATGGGGGATGAATTACTATGGGGGATGAATTACTATATGGGGGATGAATTACTATGGGGGATGAATTACTATATGGGGGATGAATTACTATGGGGGATGAATTACTATGGGGGATGAATTACTATGGGGGATGAATTACTATATGGGGGATTAATTACTATGCTTACTATGGGGGAATATTACTATACTTAATATGGATGGCATGGTAGTGGCTGGGCCGGCCAGCAGCTAGTCCGGCCTCCGGGTCCAACATATGAACCCATTGCGGCCCTCAAGTCAAAAAGTTTGCCCACCCCTGAGCTAGACTATCCGCATACCAAGTATTCCATAAACAATAACCAAAAATGACTAACCCTGATATATGTACAGAAGCCTGTCTAAGAGAGAAGAGAAAAGGAAGAGGAGAAAAAAAAAGAGAAGAGAGAGAGAAAGAGAAAAAAAAAAGAAAAAGGGGGGGAGGGGGAGTGAGGTGAATGAGGAAAACAGTAGGTTGGGGTGAGGAACAGGAGGCGGGAGCTGTGGCATTTGAGTCAACGTTCATACAATAGGTCATAAATGGATGTGTCTGAAATCTATACTAGCGCCAATACTAAGCAGTCAGGTATAATTCACCGAAAAAAGGTCATTACTATCCAGTCCATGAAGGAAGAGGAGTATTTCACTAATCATTTTTGTGTAAAATTTTAAATAAAACAATATTATTATCCAGTGCTTCTGTATTGTTTGAGCTCCACAGGTCACTTCTGGATATATGATCGTCTGATTACTGGGATATATATTTGAGCTATGTTATATCCATTGATGGAATGGATTTGGTGATATTTGACCTGCCTATAGCTTGTAGGTCAGATAATTCTGCTGAATGTTGGTCTTTTAGGTGAAGGGTCACATCACAGTGTAGTGTGGCATATCTTGAGAACAGAGAAAGATCTAAATCACTTCACTGAAGTCACTAATCTGAAGAATATTCTAATATAATATACAGTGAGGAACAGAAGTATTTTTAGCAACACTGGGTGGCAGACTGGTAGTTTGTTTTGCTTGCACATTTTGATTGATTTGAAGCACCAGTCACTTTCACTATATAAATATTTATGTATTTGAGATTTTGTATTTATTTAGTATAATTTTGTTTTGTTTGCATGTTTATTTGGAGCACTAGTCACTTTATTTTTATTTCATGTATTAATTTGTTTATATCTAGTTTAATTAGCTTATTACCCTCAGAGCTGAGCGCTTCATCCACTATTAGATAGCAAGTGAACATGATGTCCCTGAAGATGATGTGTTGACAGCAGAAAAAATGTGCAAGCGCAATTATTTGAGTGACTTTGCCAAAGGCCGAATCGTAATGGTTGGTTGACTGGGTCAAAGCATATCCAAAACTGCAGGTTTTGTGGGATGTTGTTGCTGTTATCAGAACCAACCAAAAGTAGTCCAAGGAAGGAGAACCAGTGAACTGGCAACAGGGTCATGGGCACCATTAATATTGGTGTAGAGCAAAGGCTGACCCAAGTAGTCCAAACCAGTAGAAGATCTAGATCAAATTGTTGAAAATGTTAATGTTGGTTCAGATAGAAAGGTGCAAAACACACAGTGCATTGCAGTTTGCAGCGTATGGGTCTCCGTAGCAGTGAACCAATTAAGGTGCCCATGTTGACCCATGTCCACAGAAAAAAGCATCTACAATTGGCATGTGAGCATCAAAACTGGACCACAGAGCAATGGAAGATGGTGGTCTGGTGGTGGTCTGATGAATCACATTTTCTGTTACATCACATGGATGGTCAGATGCCAGTGCATCGCTTACCTGGGGAAGAGATGGCACCAGGATGAAGAAGGCAAGCTGGTGGAGGAAGTGTGATGCTTTAGCCAATGTGTCCACATCCAAAAGTGCCTATAATGAGTATGTGAGCATCAAAACTGGATCACAGAGCAATGGAAGAGGGTGGCCTGGTCTGATGTGAGGAACACAACAACAAGTTTGGCATGTTGACTTGGCCTCCAAATTCTCCAGATCCTAATCAGATTGAGCATCTGTGGGATGTGCTAAAATAAGAAGTCCGATCCATGGAGGCTCCACCTCGAAACTTACAGGACTTAAAGGATCTGCTACTGACAGCTTAGTGCCAGATACCACAGTATACCTTCAGAGGTCTATTGGATCTCATGAGGGGTTATGATGAGTGGTCATAATGTATTTTATATGTAATACATACAGTGAGGAACAGAAGGATTTTGGCCCACTCCTCCACACAGATCTCTAGATCTGTCAGGTTTCGGGTTTTCCTGAAGAAGCCACGTGTTCGGGGCGTAACGCGTAGAGCGCAGTGACGTCATTTCCGGGTGGAGCTTGACGACGCAGTTCCGGTGACGGACTTCCGGTTTTTCACCATCTTGAGTCCCTTAGTACACCCATAACATATGGGAAACCGTGGGTTGTATACTTGGACCATGTGAGTGATTTATCTGGCATTTTTTGATTAAATATATTGACATACTACACTATGGAAGTATTTCTCTTTGTTTACCTTTCCATGGCCCTGATATTATACTGCTGAGTCTCTCTATGCCTAATACATTTGGAGTGGATATCGGAGTGATAGATGAGGTGGTGTGACGTCATCAGTATTATCGGAAGTTAATGATTCCAATCGGGGTGGAACATCTTATTATATGATTTGTGACCCTTAGGGGTCGAATAAAGGAGGTGAGGAGGCACTCTAGCCACTAGAGTGTCAGCTTTTTTGAGCACAAAACTTTGAAGTGGAAAAGCATTTATTTATTTATTTCACATTAAAAGAGTGTTAGCACAATTGTTGCACTTTAATTTGGACTTGTTTATTGTTTGTTTTACTCAACACTTGTCACTTTAGGCAGTGATTGTTCACTTTTGTATCAATTTACGGTTTTTTATATACATGATTATGTGTGTATTTGTATATATATATTTAGTTTTTTTGGACACTTGTCACTTTTTATACACTTAGTGTGTGTACACTTAGTACCAGTTTTAGCCACTGGGTGGCAGACTGGTAGTTTGTTTTGCTTGCACATTTTGATTGGTTCAAAGCACCAGTTACTTTCACTATATAAATATTTTTGTATTTGAGATTTTGTATTTATTTAGTATAATTTTGTTTTGTTTTTTTGTATATTTTTGTATATTTATTTGGAGCACTAGTCACTTTATTTTTATTTCATGTATTAATTTGTTTATATCTAGTTTAACCACTTGCCTACCAGGCACTTATACCCCCTTATTTACCAGGCCAATTTTCAGCTTTCAGCGCTGCCGCACTTTGATTGACAATTGCGCGGTCATGCAACATTGTACCCATATGAAATTTTGATCATTTTTTTCTCACAACTAGAGTTTTCTTTTGGTGGTATTTAATCGCCACTGGGCGCTTTACGTTTTGCGCTATAAATAAAAAAAGTACAAAAAATTTGAAAAAAAAAAAAGTTTCTTTGTTTCTATTATAACATTTTTCAAGCAGGTATTTTTTCTCCTTCACTGATGTGCGTTGATGAGGCAGCACTGATGGGCACTGATAGGCGGCACTGATGGGCACTGATAGGCAGCACTAAAGGGCACTGATAGGCAGTACTAATGAGGTGGCACGGATAGGCGGCACTGATAGACAGCACTAATGAGGTGTCACGGATAGGCGGCACTAATATGCAGCACTGATAGGCGGCACTGATAGGTGACACTGATGATGGGTACTGATATACGGCACTGACTGGCATCACTGCTGGGCACTGACTGGCAGCACTGACTGGCACAACTCCTGGGCACTGACTGGTGGTACTGACTGGCAGCACTGCTGGGCTGCACTGGTGGGTGGCACTGGTGGGCAGCACTGGTGGGTGGGCACAGGTGGGTGGCACTGGTGGGCACAGGTGGGTGGGCACAGGTGGGTGGCACTGCTGGGCACAGGTAGGTGGCACTTCTGGGCACAGGTAGGTGGCACTGCAGAGTGGCACAGGTGGGTGCACTGCTGGGCACAGGTGGGTGCACTGCTGGGCACAGGTGGGTGATCTGGGCACAGGTGGGCGGAGCTAGTGGGCGCACTGCTGGGCGGAACTTGCGGGTGGCACTGCTGGGCACCGATCATCAGGGCACTGATCATCAGTGCCCTGATGATCGGTGCCGATCCCCGCTCTGATAACTGCCGGTTCTCGGCAGTACTTTCCTCACGATCTGACAGCGTGAGGAAAGTGCAGCCGAGAACCGGCACTTGCATTTCCCTCTGATCAGCGTGTCATTGGACACCGCTGATCACGTGGTAAAAGGCCGCTGTGATTGGCCTTTTACTACATCACGTGATCAGCTGTGTCCGTAGGACACAGCGATCACGGAGATCGCCAGGTGCGCGCCCCAGGAGAGCGCGTTCTGGGAGGACGTCATATGACGTCCACTCAGAACTGGCCGGCCGCAGTGTAGTCGTCATTCGGCTATCTGTGGTCGGCAGCTGGTTAATTAGCTTATTACCCTCAGAGCTGAGCGCTTCATCCACTATTAGATATTTTCTTCATCCTGAGGTATAGGGTAGAGATGATAGCAGCTGGCTTTGTTTAGTTACTCTGTGTACTGTTATACAGTTTGATATATATGTTCACTTGCTGTCTCATATATCCCACCCACTTTCAGATGCCAATGTAACAAAACAATCAATGTTATTCACTTTACTTGTCAGTGATCACAAAATGTTATGAATGACCCATGTACAGGGATTTTGGCCTGTCATATGTATAGCTTCACTAACCTGTTAAAAATATATTGATATTTAATTTGGACTGTTATATATTTTATTTCTTTGTTTAATCAAAGTTAGTTTTTTTTTATACAATTTATAGTATCATTACTGTATACACATCAATTTCAGTAAAGTGCTATCTTATTTTGACACCATTTATGATATATTTGTCAGAGCTGAGCAGCTGACCGGGGTCATTTATTGTTTGTTGGTTGCTCAATGTTGGGATTAATCTATCAGTTCATTAGGTTAACAAGCCCTACAGGTTGGGTTGAAGCAGTTCCCAAAGAATAGTAACGTGAGATAAAATACCAAAACCCTAATATTGGCTTTGAGGTTGAGTCATGGGGGTTTATTTACTAAAGCTGGAGAGTCCAAAATCAGACTCCCTTCTGCATAGAAACCAATCAGCTTCTAACCTCAGCTTGTTCAATGAAGCTTTGGCAATGAAACCTGGAAGCTGATTGGTTTCTATGCAGAAGGGAGTCTGATTTTGCACTCTCCAGCTTTAGTAAATAAACCCCATGGTGTACGTGACAATTTTTGTATGCTTAGGCTCCTGCTTTTCCTGTTTTTCTGCATCAGACTGGAATAGACAGGAACTCTGCACTGTCAAACACAAAAGCTCTCATTCTCTTTACAGATCATCAAAAGATACAAACAAAAAGAGCATATAATGACGAAACTGTTAATGCACATAATGACACATCCAGAGTTCACACAACAGATACATTGTTTGGAAGCATGTCTGGAGGGATATGTACTGAGCAAATAAGCGACAAAACTAGGCGCAAAATCAGATTGCCACAAAGTTCACAAAACCAATCTGTATTGTATTTTCAGATGAAAACTGTGCTGATTGAATGAAAATCATTCGATTCGATAACGTTTTGTGTTTGTCCCTTCAGATAATTTCGGATGAACTGTCGTGATCGGCTGTCGAAAGTGTACTAATGATCAGATTATCGCACGATTCCTGTGCTCAAAGAGGTACATTGTTTTCAATGGAAATATGCTGTTTTTTTATTGTAGGCCTATATTTCTTAGGAATAACTCACTGAAATCTGTCCAAACAAGAGTCTAGTAAACATCCCGGGTGTGATAAAATTTGAAACACGAAATCATAAATTATAATATAATAAATAATAATAAAAAATTATAATAAATTTAATTCAATCATGTAATCACATCAAAAGCACTGAAATTTGAAATATAGCGCCAAGTTCGCACATCGCTGAGCAAAGTCGCAAAATTGTTTTCAGTGTCTGATGACGAATTTCCCCCACGAATCATTATCACTCAGTTTCTGCAATTAGTTCTAATTTACTATCGCTGTTCTCTAGCCGGTCTAAAACCGCTTTTGAACTAAAGGGACACTTTTTGGACGCCATGGACTTTTCTCAGTTTCCAGGCAGAAAGAACAGTAAAAATGCAGGCAGGGCACAGGAAAAAGTACTCGGGACAAAATGTATGTGAAATGGTTTGATGCAGTAATGTCAGATTTTAGTGTGTTGAATGAATGTTACATTTTTAAAATTCCCGCCCATTCCGCCCCCCATATGTACCGATGGTCGCAGGGGCGGAACCCGGAAGATAGATACCAGCATTGTCCGGAAGACATGGCCTGGGAACGCTGCAGGGGAGACATCGTGGGAGCGCAGGACAAGGTAAGTGCTGGAGGGATCCCAGAGCAACGCTGCAGTGTAATCCCAAGTGTAGCTCGGGGTTACCACTTCTGGTACTAAAAGTTAACCCCGAGCTACACTCGGGAATACCGCCAGGGAGGTTAAACAACTATGTGGACACGGTGTATGGAAGAATCATTGTATTCTGACAGTGGCAACCGTCACAACCAATTGGCTGCGGCAGCTGGTTAAAAACAAATTTCCAATATGTTCCTTCGACAGAAGTTGATCATATGACTTCCACCAAACATTTACGGTAGGGAATCAATCAATGCCAGCTAAAATAAATGAACCTGAAAGAGGCACCTGCACTAAATGTTTGGTGAATGCCACATTCACTTCTTTATAAATATTCCTCAAGGTAAAAATCGAAAGCCAAAACTTTTTTTTTGTAGCGTTAGAAGTTTGAGGGGTTAGAAATTCTCTTATATTTTCACCGAAGATTCACATAACGTTCACCCTAGAAATTTGGGGATTGAATCTAAGCCCTTGGTCACACTGGATGCGAATTAGCATGCAATTTGCATGCCATATGCCATGCGACTTGCAAATTGCATGCCAAATCGCAGCCTATTTTCTCCAATTAGAGCAGTCATATCGGTGCGGTTCCGACTTGGTCAGAGCTGCACCGATTTCTAAAGTAGTACATGCACTACTTTTGGTGTGATTTGCATAGACATCTGTATCAGATGTCTTGCAAATCGCACCTGAAATCGGCATGTCATCCGACTTCACTGTAAGTCGCACAATTTCAAAGTAGGGTTTAATGTGACTGGGGTGTAAAGTGGAATATGTGTTGTGTGAATTTTGGGTGAACACACTGATGAACAGACCCCTAGAGATGAGACAGATTAACACCCCAGAGGTACAATTCAGATGTGTTCATGGGCACGTTTTGCTTTGAGCAGTACTACATTAAAACCCAACTTTGGACAATTTTTTTTAACCTATGCAGTGGGGCTGTGCTAATTCTTTCTAGGGGTAGGCACAAAGTTTATACTCACCTGATCCATTGATCATCTGAAAAAACATGTTCCCCTACATGGTCCAGCCATGGACTGTTCCCGTCTATAGAGTGTGCTCTGGGTGTGATGATGTCAGGAACAGTTCATTTTCAAGACCACTGATGCGTGGGGGTGCCAGACTGGTCTTGTGCAAGGAGGATTGGAGAATCAGCTAAGTATATTTCTGCTGTCCTCTCCCCTTGAATAAAACAAGCAGTTACCTGTATTGTGTGACCACAGCCCCACTGCATGGGGAAAAAAAACTTTGTCCGGATTTCAACTTTAAAATAGATGAGGGAGGAATTTAAGAATCAATTTGCAATATTATGAAATATCTGTCTCAATGTCCTGTTTATCATTGCCTTGCTGTGTGATACAAATCATACATATTTACCAAAGTGTCAAAATCAGAGATGGATTAAGGCAGAATGGGGCCTTGGGCAAGGTAGCAACTGTGGAACCCCCACCTCTTCCATTGACCATTGACATTGATAGCAATTACAATAGGCACGAAAAGGCTGCCCCATTTTCACTGTCTGTACCAGCATGGCCCCATCAAACATCAACTGCCTTCAAGTACATCTTTCCATGTGAGGTGACAGGCATATCATCTCTCTGGTTTACTGCAGAAGGTTGTAGCTGGGCCCCCTAAACATCCATCCACCCAAGGCTCTTGTCTAGGTTGTCTTGTGGATGATCCACCTCTGGTCAGTGAAGGTGTCACAGTGAGGACGTTCCCTATATCAGATAATTGAATTTATGGTTTAACTTCATCCGGAAAAGCATCAGCTGGGAAATGAGTGCTTGATACTGTATGGAGGTCACCCTTTCCCTTACTCTTACATTAAAGGAAACCTATATAGCTATGGAGGCTACTATTAATGACTTCCAGGAAATGCTATTTGTCCGGCCATCATGCTGATCTAACAATTTTGATGCAGAAGCAAAACTAGTGTGACCGTCTGGTATTCTGACTTTATTTGCCCCATGCTTGTTCTACGACAACGACTCAGAAAGTACTGAAGGCAGAGGCAGCCGAGTGTTGTAGCTGGCATGGCCTTAGATGTGACTGGCACTGCCTCCAAACACAGGCAATTGTATGCACCACACTCAGCATTTATGGGGCAATAAGGGCATTCAAAAATGTGTGCAAACCCCAACAATTAACTTCTCTTATTTGATCCCATTTGGTCTGTTAAATATATCACTGATTGTTGTTCACTATGTGCAAAAAATACCTGTTAATCCTGCCATGTATCTAGTGTTGTCCTGTTCACTATGCAGTGTTATCAGTCCTTTGTAAACTACAGAACACCTCCCTCCTCCTTATAATATAGAGACAAGAAAAGAAGAAAGTGTTCTATAGACCCAAAAGCTTTCCTGCCATAGGGTAAAAATGCTGCTCCTTCATACATTTACTGTAAAAGTATTATGGTGCATGAGCACCCCCTAATCCCTGACCCCCACCAGTGGTGTATGTTGCTTGGGCGTTGCTATACACAAGAGTAAAATTGCCCCCCTCCCCCTTTCCATGAGGGGAGAAGATAGAGAGACAGAGAGAGAGATTTTCCAGCACTCACCTTTGGAATGACACCCACTGGCCACCCCGGGAGCCATGAGGAATGAAAGTCCGACATCTTTCTTCTGATCTGGGAACGAGAGTTGGACACCCTCCCACTGCTGTGGCTCACCTGCTCCGCATCATCAGTCATTGGCTGTCACATGTGTCACTTCTGCCGAGGGCCCTCCCCTGAAAAATGCCGCTCTAGGCAAACACCTTGTCTACGCCCCTGACCCCAACAATAACCTAATTTGGCACCCAATGCCAACCAAATCTCTTTTCCAGCACACTCAACAAATCTGCACCACGAGCTGCCATGCTAAAACCAAGCAGGTCCAAACTGAACACTACTTGCCCCAATTTACCAACACCAGGGAAACTTCTTCCAGAAAATGAGGAACGCAACAAAAAATGTAACATCCATCTACACAAACCATACATCGTTATAATACATATAGGCATAAATGAGGGAAATTATTTTGAAATGAACTCATTTATCAAGAGCTTTCACTATTATTAACTGTTAAAAAAAATAATTAATTAATTAAATAAATAAATAATATATATATACATACATAATATATACTGTATATGTGTCCTAGTGATTTTGCTTTGATGGTTGTCAGCAGCATTTAATGTATATTGAGTCTATGTATGTGTATTCTTTCTATAGGGGCATCTCAATACTACAGTAGTGATCCTTGCCTCTGGCACGCTCCTCTCATTCGGCTCTGGAGTGGAAGGAAGGGTGGAATTACCATACCAAATCCAGATACTGTATTCTGATTGGATAGACTAAGCCCCCCATAGGTTTATAAGCCAGCTCCATCCCATGGTCTGTTGGGTTTATTCTCCCACACCCGCTGACTGAGACTAAGAAGACATGGTACCCAGAGCTTTATTCCTCCTTTTCTCTGCTTCATTCTGGTCCCCGGGACTGACAGTACCGGTACCGGTAAGTGTCCTACTATAGTGTGTCCTTCAAGGATGTCTAAAGCTGATTAGTAGATTTTTGAACAAACATTTCTATCACCAGTTGTATGTAAATTCTCAGTACATTAGATGACTTGGCCAATGTCGTTCGGAAGTATTGCAAAATTTTGTTTGCTATAAACCTTTAATTTTGGAACAGATGGACTTTATCAAATGAAAGCTACAGTCACTTGTTCGAGAAAACATTTCCATTGTGCTCCATCGAATATTCTCATAACTGTGAAAGTAGAATGAACGCTCTAAAAATGAAAAATGTGTAGCAAAATTCAACAAGTATATGGCTAGCTTAAGAGAAAATACAATTTTTTTAATGCTTCTTATGGTGTCCATACAAATAGAGATTTTTGATTGATCTAGGTACAAGCGGTTGTGAGTGACAAAGTAATGAACTATTAAAAATGATTGTTTTATTGATCTGTATTAAGCTCAGCACACACTCTACAATCCAACTGTACAATTACCTTCATGTCTACCAATGACTGGATCATGTAGGGATCTGCTTGAGTGGGTACAAATTCATTGGATAGTTTAGGTGGGTCCTCATAATGCATAATTTTAGTAAATTTAAATTAAATTGTACAGGGATTGTGCAGTCAAATTATAATGTGTATGCTGAGATTTTCAATCAGTTCTCATGGAGATATTTCTCTGATTGATCAGAAACATTTTGTCACAGCCATTCATGTTGGTAGAGTCAAAATCGATCATGAAAACGGCTACCTTATATGAATTTCATATCTGGATTTAACGCTTTGCTTGGAGTTTGGCTTCAAGTATAACTAAAGGCAAAACATTCGTTTTTAATGTTGGATGGAGTGGAGAGGGATTAGAATCAGGGTGGATTTGATTTAAATCAAACTGATTTAAATCACGATTTAAATCACGATTTAAATCACTAGTCAGTAAGGCTTGATTTAAATCCTAGTTTTCTACATAAAGACTAATTCTTGCTGGTATAACTTTAATATGCAAGTAGATGAAGATTTTTAGAATAACAACTTTTCATATTAGTTTTTTTATCCCCAGTTTAATAGGTTAATCATTCATATTTGGACAACTTTTCTGTTGTATTTAGGAAGGAGAAAAAATATCATTACCTTAATAATAACAATTTAAATAGATTTATTCAACTGAAACAATAACATTCCAGCATATGTGATTTGCTTAAACATCCATGTTTGGTAACTAATTTGGCTAAACAAAATCTATATATTTTAAGAAACGTAGACTGTCAGCCCCTTCCTCCTCACACTTAGTTTCACTTTCTTCTTGTGCAGATCTATTCCACTCCAAACAATCAGAAAAATATTGTTTCTATTCTATTTACTGAACTTCTTGAAACTTAGCACTGAAGGGGTTGATTCTGTATTCATAGGTCTGTAGAAGTTAGGATGAAGGTCTTTTTCTTAACTCTGTTCATGTTATAACATTTTTGCTGTGAAGAAGAGGCATGTGATCTCCGCTGAGTCAAATTCAGTTTTGAGAACTGCAAAAGTAAACCAATCATCTGTGATAATATCTTGTAGGCAGAGAAACTGCCCAATAATCTTACAAAAACCTCTGGAAGAGCATGACATTGTGAATGGATTCATGGAATTTATTTACCAAAAAAATTATATACAGCCTTATTCTACATAATTAAAAAACTAATCTTTATTTCATGATGGAATAACCTTTGGATGGTAATATATTTCCTCAAAAAGCATTTTATTTAAAAAAAATCAGATTTAAATATAAAAAATCAGATTTAATTTAAAAAAATCTGATTTAAATAAAAAAAAATCTGATTTTTTTTTATTTTTTTAAAAAAATCATTGATTTTTATCCACCCTGATTAGAATACCTGTCAGGTTTTTATTGATGTCTGTGTCCCTGTTAGGGAGAGTCATCCTCTTTATTTGTCTTGTTTACCATTATCACCAAGAGTGGAAGTAAAACAAAATCCCAAATGTTGGGTTGTCCCCAGAAAAGGAATGCACAGATCATAATAATAATCTATCAGAGGGAAAATATTTAGTATAGTGTGGAAAAAAAGGAAGAAGCAGATCATAAAATTGTAAAGAGGAGAGATTTATCATTGCAGTGTTTCCATAATGAGGTGCTGAATATTATTTTCTTATTTTTTGTATAGCCATTCCACCCGGATGACACCTTACGTAAGTAGAGCATTATATCATTTTATAATATTCATGCTTGAAATGGGCATTTTATATTTCTGGATGCAAAGATATTGGTTGAAATTATAATAATAGTAATAGTTTGGAATATTTAGTAAAAATGTATTACACATGTAGGTCGTGTGAGTTTTGACTTGCAGCACTGGGGTCCTGGGTTTGGGAATATATGTTTTCCTCTTGGAAGTCTTGGGTGTTTGACACAATCCAAAAACATACTGTAAGGCTGATTGGTGTCAAAATTAAAGCTTATGTGAACAAAAATACATCTGTGCGGGTGGTGCGGATTCGCATGAAAATCCGTGCAGCCGCACCACCCGCACAGAGAAATGCGGACCTGCGGACGGGTGCCATTAGCTCTATTGGCACGCCGCCCACACTGGAAAATGCAACCGTACGGGATGCGTTTTCCAAAGAAGTGCAGGGAATTCTGCCCTGCTTGTCACGGGCACGGGAGTCCATTCAAATGAATGGGCTCTTGTGCCTGTGCAAAACGCGGCCCGTACAGCCACACAGATGTGAACCGGGGGTTCAACTGTATAGTTACCTTTTTGCCTTTTAAATTTATTTTTTCTTTTGTTGGTGTGAGTTAATGTTTCATAAACCCCTGTACATCCTGACACTTTCTGCTCTCTCTGAGGACTTCTTTGATAGAGTGACCACTGGCTCCCAATGTTTCAAATGGTGGTGATCTTCTTGGCTGCACTACAGGCAGTCAATACTTCCTGCTGGTTGATTGACAGATCCCTTGACTATTTAACAGCTAAGACTGGGACTTCTTGTAATTGTAATGGAGAAAGAGCTAAGTGCTGGTTCCAGGGGTGGACTGACCATTTGGAAACTCGGGTACTGCACGAGGGCCTGGGGTCAGAAAGGGGCCCCATGAGATGCCCCTGGTACCTTTTTCATAGGCTTTCTTGAGTTTGGGCAAGGACACAGGGGCCCCATGATCCCCTATTGCCTGGGGGCCCCATGAGTTGTCAGTCCGCCCCTGGCTGGTTTCCTTATAAATGCGAATTGGATGCGGTTTGAACCACATCCAATCCACATGACAAGTGAAAAAACATTGCTTCCTATGGTGCCTGTTCACATATGTCCCATGCACTGGCGGTGCAGATTCAGTGCAGTTTGAAAAAGAGTCCTGAACGATTTCTGAGTAGGGCGGTCCGGTTTAGGTGAAGATTACAGGCTGTTGACTTCTATGGGAACTGTTTCTAAACCACATATGTGTGAACAGGATAATCCTGAGCTAATCTGGTCCTGAACCTGATGTAAACCTGACCTGAACAACTACTGTATTAGTTAGCTGTGAAACCTGAGCTTCAATCCTTGTGTTGCGAATTTTGAAAATTATTTTCTTCACAATGTTTATAGATACAGAGATAAATGAGGGTTTGTTTTAAAGTGATTTTACTGCTTTTTCTGAACATATCAATACTCGATGGTAAATGATCTGGGCACTTTCAAGTGTTCAGAATTTTACCGGCCATAAAAATATGGCGTTCGCTCATATTATAGATCAGTTATACTTTGTGTCCATCATTATCAGGGTCCATGCACACTGGCTTAAAAAAATCGCTGCTTCCACAGGAGTTTTGTGTAGTGCCTGTAGAAGCAGCTTAATGGTATCCTATGTGTCAGTTCACTTATGGAAATTTAGAGGCATATTTCAAGCTCAGCGTTTAGAGGCAGAAACCCCCCCCCCCCCCATCTGGTTTGCATTTTTGAGGGGAATTTTCTAGCAGAAAAAAAATGCTAAACGCCCTTAAACGCCTATACAAAGCGTTCTATATGAGGTTTTCTTTTTTTCTGCTAAAATAACTGGCCTTTTTAAGCCCAGTATACTTGGACCCTCAGTCTGTGTTATGCTTCGTGTGGTATAAAGATGACAGTCTGGAGATTCTACTTCTGTATGATAAGGAATAAATGGTTGATATTAAAGAGGATCTGTTAGGGCAGAAATAAAGGATGTGCTGTCACCTCCTTGGAGCATCTTCCAGAGCTGTTTTGCTTTTTCTCTATTGTTCTACAAGTGCAAACTTGCCCTCATAAATTAAATAGGAAATCCACCCTTACTTAAATAAAATTTCATATTCCTAAGGCTCCATGTACACGGGATGTTTGGAAAACACTTCTGAACGATGGACACTGACTGCTGAAAAGCATAGATTAAAAAACGTCTGTTTAGCCACGTTTAACTACTTGCCGACCGCAGATAGCCGAATGACGGCTGCACTGCGGCCGGCCAGTTCTGGGTGGACGTCATATGAAGTCCTCCCAGAACGCGCTCTCCTGTGCGCCCCCAGGGGCGCGCCCCCGGTGATCTCTGTGATCGCTGTGTCCTACGGACACAGCTGATCACGTGGCGTGGTAAAAGGCCAATCACAGCGGCCTTTTACCCCATGATCAGCTGTGTCCAATGACATGCTGATCACCGGGAAATGCAAATGCTGGTTCTCGGCTGCACTTTCCTCACGCTGTCAGATCGTGAGGAAAGTACTGCCGAAAACCGGCAGTTGTCAGAACGGGGATCGGCACCGATCATCAGGGTTACTGATCATCAGTGCCCTGATGATCGGTGCCCAGCAGTGCCACACACAAGTTCCGCCCACCTGTGCCCAGCAGTGCACCCACCTGTGCCCAGCAATGCACCCACCTGTGCCCAGCAGTGCGCCCACCTGTGCTACCCAGCAGTGTCACCACCTGTGCCCAGAAGTGCCACCTACCTGTGCCCAGTAGTGCCACCCACCTGTGCCCACCCACCTGTGCCCACCAGTGCCACCCACCAGTGCCCATCAGTGCAGCCCATCAGTGCTGCCAGTCAGTGCCATCAGTCAGTGCCCAGCGGTTGTGGCAGTCAGTGCCCAACAGTGCCGCCAGTCAGTGCCCAGCAGTGATGTCAGTCAGTGCCACCTATCAGTGCTGTCTATCAGTACCCATTATCAGTGTCGCCTATCAGTGCCACCAGTCAGTGCCGCCTATTCATGCCACCTCATTAGTGCTGCCTATCAGTGCCGCCTATCAGTGCCCTTCAGTGCTGCCTCATCAATGCACATCAGTGAAGGAGAAAAATTACCTGTTTGAAAAATTTTATAATAGAAACAAAGAAACTTTTTTTTTTTTTCAAATTTTTTTGCACTTTTTTTGCTTATAGCACAAAAAGTAAAGTGCCCAGCAGTGATTAAATACCCCCAAAAGAAAGCTCTATTTGTGAGAAAAAAATTATAAAAATTTCATATGGGTACAATCTTGCATGACCGCGCAATTGTCAAAGTGCGACAGCAATGAAAGCTGAAAATTGGCCTGGTAAATAAGGGGGTATAAGTGCCCGGTAGGCAAGTGGATAAAAGCGTTTTTTTGTACCGGGTCCATTTGAATACATGGAAAACACTTTGCATGCATTTCTGATGATGAAAAACGGCCCTGGACAGCATTTGGATATGGAACAGTTAAAAAAACGCTTATAAACAAAAACACTTATAAACGCGTTTAGAAGCGTTGTTTAAAAGATAACCTCAGGAGACCTTCCAAAATGCTCAGAATGCACTGAAAAACAGTAAAAAATAACTATTTCAGACATTTTGAGAGAAATAGAGAGAGCAGAAGCAGAGAGAGCAGTATGTGTTGAGATAACCTGTCTTTTTTGGTTGTATTCACTATGGATCCCATCATGAGCATAATGCGGTACGTTGTACCATTTTTTCCTTCACGCAAAACCAGGAACTGACTGCGCTGGTGTACCGGGTCCATTTGAATACATGGAAAACACTTTGCATGCATTTCTGATGATGAAAAAAGGCTCTGGACAGCATTTGGACATGGAACAGTTAAATAATGCTTCTAAACGCAATTGCTTATAAACGTAGTTAGCCGCGTTTACAAGCGTTTGGCATTTGAAATGCTAATAAAATCTACTCCTGAACGCAAGTTTGGTGTGTTTAAAAAAACGACTGTAAACTCAACTGCCTGTAAATGCCTGTAAATGACGATGTGTACATGGAGACATAGGAAAACATTAGGGAGAGTTCAGGGGCTGCTGAAAAAACGCAGAAAAGCTCCTAAACGTGAATTTATCAGCTGCAGTGTACATGAACCCTTAACCTTGTCCCTGTAAAAAAAACATACAGTATTTTTCGCTCCATAAGACGCACTTTTTTCCCCCCAAAAAAGGGGGGAAAATGTCAGTGCGTCTTATGGAGCGAATGTAAAGCGGCCGGTGTGGTATTTCTGCCACCACCATGTCAGAATATCGGGACGGCCACTCAGCTCTTCTCTCCTGCAGGGCCTACCTGTTCCTCGCTCCAGCGCTGCAGTCTTCCCGTGGCAGCTTCTGTGACAGCCGGGTGCCCACTGCGCATGCGCAAGAAGCGCGGCGCTTTGTGAATGGTCCGGTGTCTTCTGGGACACATGACAGATCCCAAAAGGCTCCGGGCCATTCACAAAGTGCAGTGCTTCTCGCACATGTGCAGTGGGCACCCGGCTGTCACAGAAGCCGCCGCGGGAAGAAGGAAGGACAACTCCGCGGAAGTGGGAGCGGGTACCTGTCAAATACAGGTACCCCTTCCCCCTCCCTCCCCAAAGGTCCGCAGTCTCTGGTAATCTCCTTTACTGTCTGCAGTCTCTGGTCATCTCCTGTACTGTCTGCAGTCTCTGGTCATTCCCTGTACTATGTCCGCAGTCTCTGGTCATTCCCTGTACTGTGTCCGCAGTCTCTGGTCATCCCCTGCACTGTCTGCAGTCTCTGGTCATCCCCTGTACTGTGTCCGCAGTCTCTGGTCATCTCCTGTACTGTGTCCGCAGTCTCCGGTCATCCCCTGTACTGTGTCCGCAGTCTCCGGTCATCCCCTGTACTGTGTCCGCAGTCTCCGGTCCTCCCCTGTTCTGTGTCCGCAGTCTCTGGTCATCCCCTGTACTGTGTCCGCAGTCTCTGGTCATCCCCTGTACTGTGTCCGCAGTCTCTGGTCATCCCCTGTACTGTGTCCGCAGTCTCTGGTCATCCCCTGTACTGTGTCCGCAGTCTCTGGTCATCCCCTGTACTGTGTCCGCAGTCTCTGGTCATCTCCTGTACCGTGTCCACAGTCTCTGGTCATCTCCTGTACCGTGTCCACAGTCTCTGGTCATCTCCTGTACTGTGTCCGTAGTCTCTGGTCATCTCCTGTACTGTGTCCGCAGTCTCTGGTCATCTCCTGTACTGTGTCCGTAGTCTCTGGTCATCTCCTGTACTGTGTCCGTAGTCTCTGGTCATCTCCTGTACTGTGTCCGTAGTCTCTGGTCATCTCCTGTACTATATCCGCAGTCTCTGGTCATCTCCTGTACTGTGTCCGTAGTCTCTGGTCATCTCCTGTACTGTGTCCGCAGTCTCTGGTCATCTCCTGTACTGTGTCCGTAGTCTCTGGTCATCTCCTGTACTGTGTCCGCAGTCTCTGGTCATCTCCTGTACTGTGTCCGCAGTCTCTGGTCATCTCCTGTACTGTGTCCGCAGTCTCTGGTCATCTCCTGTACGCTGTACGCAGTCTCTGGTCATCCCCTGTACTGTGTCTGCAGTCCATTGGTTCAGAATATTTTTTTCTTTGTTTTTCTCCTCTAAAACCTAGGTGCGTCTTATGGAGCGAAAAATACGGTACTTACTTGTCCATGGAGTCCAGTATTGTCCTGCTCGTAGGACGGTATTGCCATCTTCAATTGGGATCTGGCGTATGTGCAGGCACACCGCAGGGATCTTTGCCAGGTCGATGGGTTCTAGCAGATCCCTGCAGTATGTCTGGTCTCTGTAAACAGGCTTCTGCAGATGCGTGAGATCCCTCAAACTACCACCTGGGATCTGCGGTGTAAAACCCCAGGAGACCGTTCTCAGGATCTCAAACATGCACAGGATTTCTGGAAGGACCTCCAGAGTGACCCATCGTGTTTGTGAGCATGCTAGGGATATGGGTACATCATCTTCATCTAGGTGAGAATTAAGGACACGAATTTTAGTAAAAAAAAAAAAAAATTTAAAAATTACATATTTGTTTGCAATTGTGTAATGGGGGAGTACGTAGGAGGGAGGACCATAAGAAAAGTGGGGAAGGTCTGCTTTAAAGAATACATAATCCCATCATTTCATATTCCGGTTATGCGCCTGCTGTACCATGTACTGTTATGAAAAATATCCTGTCTCTTTGTATTGCTTCCTTTGTGTGAAATCCCTGGTGTCCCTGCCAGTGCCTCTGCTTTCCTATTAAAAACTGATCACACTAGGCATGGGAGCAAAGTGTGGTCAGTTTTCTAGCTATGGATGATCAGATTTGTCCTGACCCCCCCCCCGCACAGCCATTCAAGTGAAATCTAGTGTACTGCTGTTTCTCCTCCCTCACCTCTCTATGCATCTGATAACAGACGGTATGAGATCACTTAAAAAAAAGGGAGAAAAATATTTTTTATATCTACGCACATGTTTTGCTTTTTAATTTCTGTTTTGAACTGAATTGTTTTTTCTTTTTTTCCCTTTAGCAGTTGCCTTCGATGATGACCACTGGACCATTTTTGATCAAATCGTGCAAACAAATAAAGGTGATGCCAAGATTACTCTCCAAATGTTCTTTCCAGACAAGTATTCAACTGATGTCTAATGTCTGAGCCTTAAATTTTCAATGTATAGGGCTGATTAATTTGCACAATGGGAAGAATTATGTTGCTGCATTATTATGTTATTATGTTGCAAATGTTTCATTGATCACATATTATAGCTGAGAGGTTCACCTTAAGGGACAAGTTTATATATTTACCGTATTTTTCGCTCCATAAGACGCACCTGACCATAAGACGCACCTAGGTTTTAGAGGCAGAAAACAGGAAAAAAAAATTCTGAACTAATGGACTGCAGACATAGTACAGGAGATGACCAGAGACTGCGGACAGCACAGGGATGACCAGAGACTGCGGACAGCACAGGGATGACCAGAGACTGCGGACAGCACAGGGTATGACCAGAGACTGCGGACAGCACAGGGATGACCAGAGACTGCGGACAGCACAGGGATGACCAGAGACTGCGGACAGCACAGGGGATGACCAGAGACTGCGGACAGCACAGGAGATGACCAGAGACTGCGGACAGCACAGGGATGCCCAGAGACTGCTGACAGCACAGGGATGACCAGAGACTGCGGACAGCAGAGGGATGACCAGAGACTGCGGACAGCACAGGGATGACCAGAGACTGCGGACAGCACAGGGATGACCAGAGACTGCGGACATAGTACAGGGATGACCAGAGACTGCGGACAGCACAGGGATGACCAGAGACTGCGGACAGCACAGGGATGACCAGAGACTGCGGACAGCACAGGGATGACCAGAGACTGCGGACAGCACAGGGATGACCAGAGACTGCGGCCAGCACAGGGATGACCAGAGACTGCGGACAGCACAGGGGATGACCAGAGACTGCAGACAGTACAGGAGATGACTGCTGACCTTTGGGGAGGGGGGGGGAGCGGGTACCTGAATTTGACAGGTACCCGCTCTTACTTCCGTGGAGTTGTTCTTTGACCTTACCTGTTCCTCTATCCAGCCGCGCGCTGTCTTCCCGGCTTCTGTAATGGCGCTCGGCATGACAGCCGGGTGCCCAGTGCGCATGAACGAGAAGCACTTGCGTTTTGTGATTGGTCCGGCGGCTTCTGGGATCTGTCATGTGTCCCAGGTACCGACTTACCATTCACAAAAAGCACCGCTTCTTGCGCATGTGCACTTGGCACCCGGCTGTCAAGCCCAGCGCCCACACTACAGAAGCCGGGAAGACAGCGCGCCGCTGGATAAAGGAACAGGTAAGGTCAAGGAACAACTCCGCGGAAGTAAGAGCGGGTACCTGTCAAATTCAGGTACCCGCTCCCCACCTCCCCAAAGGTCAGCAGTCATCTCCATAAGGTCCCGCTGCAGAGCTGAGCGGCCGGCCCAGTATTCTGACACGGCGGCAGTGGAAATACCGGACCGGCCGCTCCATATTCTCTCCATAATCGCACTGACATTTTCCCCCCTTTTTTGGGGGGAAAAAAGTGCGTCTTATGGAGCGAAAAATACGGTATTTTAACCTCCCAGCCCCCTCCCTATGCCTCTAAACTAGCATAAACTGAACTAATTCCCCCCCCCCCCAGGTGCTCACTTATCAAAAAAGCAGCAGCTTCCAACATTGTCTACAGCTTGGCTAGTAAGAATCTAATGCTGGGCTGCCCACACTTATGTGCAAATGTTTCGTAGACTGCCACTGGTGTTCCTAGGCAAAAACAGTTGCAGGGGGTCAGACCACACCAGATACTGCCACTTAGGGGGTTTTGCCACCCATGTGGTTAGACCTTTTACCCTTGTCTATCTGCCTATAGCTCATAGAACCTAATTTCTGCACTGCCTTGCTCCTGATACTAAAGGTATTATTAACATGGCGTAGCTGCTAATGATGCCTGATTCCCAGTCTAGGTCTTTCCCACAAGTCCCTCCTGTCCCTGGCATGCAGTAACACATCAAGCTGAGCCACTATGACATGGGGGCAGGTGGGCAAGGTGTGTCTAGACTGTAATGTACAGGTCCCCAGCAGCAGAGTGTCAGCCAGAGAGCTATCTGGCTATTAGGCCCCATTCACAGTGCCGTAACACTGCCATAAAATTGTACTGATTATCCTGTGTAATTATCAGTAAATAGAATGCATAAAAATTGTCCTGTCGGTTTTTTCACGTATAAGACCATGAAAAGGATGGTTAAAAAATAATCTGCCCAGGTGCCAATGAGCTAAACATCTTGACAATGAAATGTGACAAGCCAAAATTGCTGTATAGCTTGTGAATGCATTAATGGTGAAGCCATTGTTCCCTTCAGGATTGTCCAGATCTCTGCTCTGGAGACATCTCAAGCATGATAGTATGATACCTAAAGTAGACCACCAGCCATAATGTTTTCATCTTGGATAGAGTGTAGAACAGACTTTCTGGACCAGGTTTCCTTTAGACCTCCAGAGCTTGCCAAGAGTTCCTTGAGAAATAGGCAATTCTTGCCTGTCAAATAAGTATCCATTGACACCAATAAGATTTATAGCTATCTGTAAAGGGTGATTATTCCCAACGTCCCATACAAGAAGCTTTCTCCCCGTTGACCATCACGCTAAAGTACTGTGAGCTATAGATAGAGTAATTATTATTAAGGGTTCCGTCAGCCTGGAAAGTTATTTCAAGGGTTCCTTCATGTTAAAATGATTGGTGTAGAACAGGGGTGGGCAACTGTGGCCCTCCAGCTGTTGGTGAACTACAAGTCCCATCATGCCTCTGCCTTTGGGAGTCATGCTTGTAATTGTCAGTTTTGCATTGCCTCATGGGACTTGTAGTTCTACAACAGCTGGAGGGCCACAGTTGCCCACCCCTGGTGTAGAAGGTTTAGAACCTCCATCAGGTTTTTATTGCTACTTATGCCCCCATTGGCAAGTTTCCCCTAACTTTATTGTATATTTATATTCTTTCAGACTGGATTCAGGCCTATGCATCTGCATTTTCTTATTTTATTTTTATAATTCAGCAATGAATTGTGCTGCCATCAAAAGCCCCTAGCACATGAAACAATAACCATGTACTTTTTTATTAATTTTAAACAGTATAAAACAGAGGCAACAAAACACGCCCACGCAGGGGCTATCAATTGCACTGATAAAAAAGGCAAAATAGAGCAGACAACACTCTAATTCCAATAAAGCAAAACGTATGCCCACGCAGGGGCTATCAATGGCACATAGGTTACAATAATATCAGTGAGACTCTGACTATCGCAACTAAAGACAGCTGTCCACTGTCACATCAAAACAAACAGAAAAGGAGAGAAGAAGAGCAGAGAAGAAAGGAGAGAAAAAAAAAAAAAAACACCAAAGAGCAGGGGTCCACAAGCGCCAATATCAAAACTCCATTACCTCCCCACACTGGCCAGGGGGAGCGTGGGAAAGGCGTATTGCAACCACGGTTCCCATATTTTCAAAAATT
Organism: Staurois parvus; assembly: GCF_062004578.1. Lineage (NCBI taxonomy): Eukaryota > Metazoa > Chordata > Amphibia > Anura > Ranidae > Staurois > Staurois parvus. The sequence goes on from NW_028318206.1 coordinate 295,913, forward strand.
TTTGTTGAGAGTCGTTGCATATACTCGACATCTGTTCGTTGAGCATCATAGTAGTCATACGATCCCGCACCCCCTGGAAAAGTACAAACGGACTCTTCCAGGCCTGAGCAATTGTCCTAGTGGCCGATAAAAACAAATAGGAAGCCAACCGCTGCTGACGAGCCAAGAGGCCTGGTATGGGGCAATGAAGCAAAGCATACCGAGCGTCCCGGCGTATGGAGAGAACCATGTACTTTTTTAAGCCAAGACATGCTTATCATTTATAATACTATAAAAAGACAATGGCAAACCTGGGTACATGTGTTAAAAAGTATTAAAACGCATAGGTGAAAAAAGGTTCCTATAGAGAAGACTTCACAAGGCATATCGCTTGCACATAGCTCCACCGGCTGGCTGCAAGTGGGAAATATAAACTGTTCACATTCATACTTTCATATTAACCTGATTATAATGGAAACAATTCCATATGTATATATTTTTATACTGAGCAATAGACACACAAAATATGTAAGCAAAACAAAATTGTAGTTATCCTACAACCACTAAAAAGGAGACATAAACAACGCATTATTGTTTTCTTTTCAGATATCCCTATATTTCTTAAAGAGGGTGACATTAAGGTAGTGGTTGATCGCAGTGGATGGAAGTGCAACTATTGTCAGTGGGACAAATCAAATCAGGGATTCGCTATTGTCCCCTACGTCATCTCTTCTGCTTTTTGTAAGTTGGCCTCACTATAAATTGAACGATTAGATATTTTATCACTTTATAGGACCGTAGTCCTACTCTGCAACAAATTACATCACCAATCTTGTCTGCAAATATCCCCCAAACCGTACTCTCCGCTCCTCGCATGACCTCCTGCTCTCTAGCTCCCTTATCTTCTCCTCCCATGTTCGTCTCCAGGACTTCTCCAGAGCTTCCCCCATCCTATGGAACTCTCTCTGAAAACCTATCTCTTCAGGGAAGGCTATCCTGCCTTCAGCTAATAATGGAATCTTCTATTCCTCCTACCAGTCCATCCCCCACAGTTACTAATTTTTGTACCACTAGCCCCTCCCTCTTAGATTGTAAGCTCCAAGAAGCAGGGCCTTCCTAACCCTCTTGTATTGATCTGTATTGTTGCTGTATTGTCTCCCGTTATATTGTAAAGCGCTGAGCAAACTGTTGGCTCTATATACCGTATTTTTCGCTCCATAAGACGCATTTTTTTCCCCTCAAAAAAGGGGGGAAAATGTCAGTGCGTCTTATGGAGCGAATATAAAGCGGCTGGTCCGGTATTTCTGCCGCCACCATGTCAGAATACCGGGCCGGCCGCTCTGCTGTTCTCTCCTGCAGGGCCTTACCTGTTCCTCGCTCCAGCGCTGCACAGTCTTCCCGCGCTGGTTTCTGTGACAGCCGGGTGCCCACTGCGCATGTGCTGCACTTTGTGAATGATCCGGTGTCTTCTGGGACACATGACAGGTCCCAGAAGGCACCGGGCCATTCACAAAGCGCAGCGCTTCTCGCGCATGCGCAGTGGGCACCCGGCTGTCACAGAAGCCGGCCCGGGAAGAAGAGGGAAGGACAACTCCGCGGAAGTGGGAGCGGGTACCTGTCAAATTCAGGTACCCGCTCCCCCTCCCTCCCCAAAGGTCAGCAGTCTCTGGTCATTCCCTGCACTGTGTCCGCAGTCTCAGGTCATCTCCTGTACTGTGTCCGCAGTCTCTGGTCATCCCCTGTACTGTGTCTGCAGTCCATTGGTTCAGAATATTTTTTTTCTTGTTTTTCGCCTCTAAAACCTAGGTGCGTCTTATGGTCAGGTGCGTCTTATATTCAGGTACCCGCTCCCCCTCCCTCCCCAAAGGTCAGCAGTCTCTGGTCATTCCCTGCACTGTCTGCAGTCTCTGGTCATTCCCTGCACTGTCTGCAGTCTCTGGTCATTCCCTGCACTGTCTGCAGTCTCTGGTCATCCCCTGCACTGTGTCCGCAGTCTCTGGTCATCTCCTGCACTGTGTCCGCAGTCTCTGGTCATCTCCTGCACTGTGTCCGCAGTCTCTGGTCATCTTCTGTATTGTGTCCGCAGTCTCTGGTCATCCCCTGTACTGTGTCCGCAGTCTCTGGTCATCCCCTGTACTGCGTCCGCAGTCTCTGGTCATCTCCTGTACTGTGTCCGCAGTCTCTGGTCATCCCCTGTACTGTGTCTGCAGTCCATTGGTTCAGAATATTTTTTTTCTTGTTTTTCGCCTCTAAAACCTAGGTGCGTCTTATGGTCAGGTGCGTCTTATATTCAGGTACCCGCTCCCCCTCCCTCCCCAAAGGTCAGCAGTCTCTGGTCATTCCCTGCACTGTCTGCAGTCTCTGGTCATTCCCTGCACTGTCTGCAGTCTCTGGTCATTCCCTGCACTGTCTGCAGTCTCTGGTCATTCCCTGCACTGTCTGCAGTCTCTGGTCATCCCCTGCACTGTCTGCAGTCTCTGGTCATCCCCTGCACTGTCTGCAGTCTCTGGTCATCTCCTGCACTGTGTCCGCAGTCTCTGGTCATCTCCTGCACTGTGTCCGCAGTCTCTGGTCATCTTCTGTATTGTGTCCGCAGTCTCTGGTCATCCCCTGTACTGTGTCTGCAGTCCATTGGTTCAGAATATTTTTTTTCTTGTTTTTCGCCTCTAAAACCTAGGTGCGTCTTATGGTCAGGTGCGTCTTATATTCAGGTAAATATAAGCGAAAAATACGGTAAATCCTGTAAAATAATAATAATTAGGGAAGGGAAAGATGATGCCACTTCCTGTGCCCCAAACTGGGGTCCAATGTTTATATAGTGGCTGCACTCCCAAGAATTGAGGGTGGTTGGTCCATACACAGCGCATAGTGCAATGGCCACTGTTAAGCTGGCCATAGGTAAGTGTTTTTAATGATCAATTAATGATCAACTTTTGAATGGGGACAGCCGTATTTCAACCCATCTAAGTCCAGCTACAAATATTTTTCTGTGTTTCTGATGGAGTTAGGATAGATTAGCAATCCTGCTGGTTAAGAGCTTTAAGTCGGCCATATATGGTTTGAATTTTGGCCGGTTCAGCAGGAACTGGCCAAGATTCGAACTACTGATTGTGGGTCAAACTGATCAGGCTGATTGCACTTAAATTGATTGTTGTACAATTTTGGTACAACCAGCCTGTCTGATCTTTCATGCAATTGTTAGCAGCAGCTATAGCCGCTAGCAGTAATCACTGTGTTCTCCCGGTGGGGACGGCTCACACCAGGCCTTCCCATCAGGAAGAACAAAATAGCTCCATGGGAGGGAAGAAAGTGTTGATGGGGGAATCAAGCGACTTTCTTTTCTGCAAACCGTGGTTGCAGGAAAGAAAATCGCATCATCTATGGTCAGCATAACTCTCTTGCTGTCCTGCTGACAACTTTCCGCTACATGTGTTTTTTTATGTGTTCCTTAAAGTGTTCATTTCACATTATGCCCATTGACAGACCGGTAAGGATGATTTTAAGTCTATGTATCTGCCCTTACCTGCATTTCTTTCATTCCTTTGGGAAAGTACGTTGTCATGTACTGCCCCTCCTATCAAAAGCCCTCATCAAAAATAGACACAGGCGTTTGTGTTTGTGCCAGCACACTATTGTGTATGACCTAGTGCCACTAAAATCTGTAGCAAACCTCTGTATATGCCTTACAACGCACACAATAAAATACATAGTTTTGAATGGGCCCTTTAGCTGTTTTTTTTTTATCCCAACAGCTGATACATATAAAGATTTGATCACATCTGCCATGTTAGAACTTCAAACAATGAGCTGTGTGATCTTCAAAGTGAAAAACAAGGAGTCCAACTACCTCAATATTCAAGATGGACAAGGGTAAGCACCAAGAATATTGAAATGGCCTTCTGTTTTGTCTTAGCAGCAATCGTCAATTTTATTTTCATACTATAACTTTTAGAAAATCAATTAGACTTCAGTTAGAAAAAAAAAAGTCCTAGAGGTCCCATGTCAGGGGAATCCAGGTGATTGTCAATGAAAGGGATGTACTCTCCTCGATCCTGTGTCATATAGATCCTTCTTTGGGGGCAAGTATACAAACTAAGCCTGAACGGGCAGTATGTCCGACCCCGACATTGGAATAGTGGCCTGACGTCAATTTAGGAAAATATCTTAATCCATGACCCACCAAAAATAGAAAGGATATAGTTTGCAAAGTAGTAATTATATTTTAAAAATGTAATTTGTGTTCGTTTATGTGCAGATGCTGGTCATATATTGGGAGGACAAACGGTGGACAGACAGTGAGCCTCAAACAAGATTCCTGTATGAACTACGGCATTATTCAACATGAAATTTTGCATGCACTGGGTTTCTTCCATGAACACAACAGAATAGACAGGGATACATATGTGGACATCAGCTGGCAGTACATCTCACCAGGTAGGTGGATTGGTCAGGTATACACATGATATGGTGTCCATGTGTGAACCTGTGCCAGAAGGCATCAGATGTTCAGAATCAATTTGGTCACCACTCAAGTTACATGCAGCCATTGTCAGAAATAGTTGCCACTGACTCAAGGCCAGGGACGAACTGACCAATTGGAAACTCGGACACTGCCCGAGGGCCCGGGGTCAGTAGGGGGCCCCATGAGATGTCCCTGGTACCTTTTTCATAGGCTTTTTTAAGTTTGGGCAAGGACACAGGGGCCTCATGATCCCCTATTGCCCGGGGGCCCCATGAGTTGTCAGTCCACCCCTGCTCAAGGCGTGTATGATACTACAATCACCAATCCTCAAAGTTTGGCATTTGTGTGTATTAAGCTTTTCAATGCATACTATTGTTTAGGTGTCACTCACTAGTTAGCAATGAGAGAGCATTTAGAGAGACCTCATTTGACATCTGTGGAAATAGGTACTCATTTGGTGGGTGGGCTGATTTTTGGAATCTCAGAATTTAAGAAATAATCAATCTAAATCCCCCAAAATGTAATATATTTGCAGAGGGACAAAAGCACAGCCAGCCTGGAGATTTGATGATTCTATGCCACAGTTAAACAACACAGCTAGGTCACCTCCTTTCCCTCAGTTTGTGATTGGACAATGATTAGCATTTAGTCACACATAAAATGCATTCATGATTTCTTTAATATATAACAACATTTGTTAGTAATTTTAAACACTTGTTCTCCTGAGGATTTACCCCCCTTCCTGACCAGGCCTCTTTTTGCTATGCATTATTCGACTGGTAATTGCGCATTCATGCAATGCTGTACCCAAACAAAATGTTATTCCTTTTTTTCACACAAATAGAGCTTCCTTTCGGTGGTATTTGACCACCTGTGTGCTTTTTATTTATCGCGCTGATGCCTCACATGCAAGGTGCAACTGCTGTTTACATACTGGCACAGGATCAACGCTCTTGCATGCAGGTGCATGCGTGGGGAGGCGAAGGTGCTTTTTTTTTTTAAGTTAATTTGATTTTTTAAAATTATTTTTACACTGTCCCTTTCATTTTTTTTATCACTTTTAATGCTATCACAGGGAATGCAAATATCCCCTATAACTTCAATGGGCATTGTCATATATTTTTTTTTCAGAAATCTGGGTTCCATCAGACTCTAGATATATCCTCTGCCCTTACATTATCTAATCAAACCAAGATCGGTGTGATCAGATGCTTTCCCAATTTACAAATGGCGCTGTTTATATCCTGCGAAACTGAAGTGATGAAATGCTCGTAGCTTCTGATTTCTTAGACTATAGAGATGATTGGCACCATTCTGGTCTTCAATCAGTTCTATGGTCAGCTGCCAGAAACACCGGCTGCATTCTCAGGTTCCCCCCGATGGCACGGGACTGCCTGAGAAGGCCGTGGAAGGCACCGCGGGAGGAGGGGGGTGTCTTCTCCCGCTGCTTGTAAAAGCAATCCTGCAGCTGAAAAAAACAATACCAGGATGATGCCTGGTATAACCACTCAAAGTCCAGTGATATACCAGTATGTCGCTGGTCCTTGTTGTGTGTATATGCTATGTTCTTTTCTTGTATGCAGCCTGTGGACTGAATGAGAAAAAGAGAAGAAATCTCTGCCAGAAAAAGTGTGCCACAGTGGGCCACAGCACCTTCTGGATACAAAAGGGCAGTGATGATCTCTTCCTGAAATTTTAGGACGGATCCACTTCGTCCACTTGCTTTGTAAATTACAAAAGTGTCATATATAGCCAATTGAAATAAATAGACACCTTTTTTTTACCAGTGTCGAGCTTTCCAGAAACAAGGTGCAGATTGATCATTTGGTCATTGAAGTCCATCCCTCCCATGTTAAGTTTATAGTTGTGGACACAGAGGGGTTTCTCAACAACGCCAGATACCGTGTTAATTTGGACTGTCGCGTCTGTGTGAAAAGAAGACGGGATGAAAACATCCCGTTTGTCCTTCCACTTCACTGCGAGCAATTCATCATTACTCAAGCAGGCTTTCTCCCCCTTTCTAAGTTGGGTGTTTACAAGCCGTTGGAGGAAGCCCCGGCGATTAGGTCGCACAGTGCCACATGAGCCAATTCCAGGATTGTACAAATGTCTAAATAGTGGCACGCTTGTATAGAGAATGTCCACGTATAAGCGGTACCCCTTACAGAACAAAGATGATACCAAGTCCCAAACTATCTTGCCACTGCTCCACATTTAGTCTGGGCAGTCAGGGGGCTCTACTTCGCTGTCTCTTGCCTCACAAACCCTAAATTTGTACATATAGCCTGTGGCCCTCTCACAGAGCTTATACAATTTGACCCCTTATCTGGCACGCTTGCTGATGTACTGTTTGAATGCAAGGTGGCCAGTAAAGTAAATGAGGGACTCATCCACGCAGATGTTTTGCCGGAGCATATACACATCTGCAAATTTCTAAGTGAGGTGGTTTATGAGGGGACAATTTTTGTAGAGCCTGTCATGTTCAAGGTTACCCCGAGGATGACAGAGTGTGTTATCACTGAAATGCATGAAGCGCTTTATCGTCTCATATCTATGCCTGCTCATGGAAGCAGAGAACACGGGCATATGATGAATCGGGTCTGTGGATCTAAACGGGGAGTTAAATTTGCTGTTTCCACTTGAATTCCAGGTTGGGCAGTGAATGGGGGAAGTACGGGTGCTGCAGAATCTGTGGGCTGCCAATCAGGATTTGCAAGCACATCCGGAAGGACACTAGTGGCTGTACGGGCCTGTGTGCAAATTCTAGGTGGCTGAGGGACACTACTTGTGCTTGCCAGGGCACCAGCTTGTACTGCACTTACGGAACTCGCCACGTCACCAAGTGATACTGTAGTGCTGGTATGTGAAAGACCAGGATGTACTAGGCTGCTGGTGCTCTCCAGTTCACCAAAAGGTAGTATGGCACTAGTACTGGCACTTTGCTGCATATGAGACAAGTAATGCGATCCTAGCACTTTAGCTTCAGGGATTCTTCCCCTTCGCTCTCACCTGACATGCTCAGAATCCTGTAGGCCTCTTCACTAGTGTACCTTTCGTTAGACATTTTGGACTCTAAATTTACAGGTACCTAGTGCGACTCACGGGAAAAAGAGCACCTGGCTGTCAGGGACTGCTTGAACCGCTCCCAATGAGTGAGAAAAGTAGGTATGAAGTCGTCCTGAGGACTGATCAGGGTGGAGTAAAGAGTGGAGAGACAATGAAGAACAGGCTCCCTCTTGTGACAGATATTCTCTAAGACTGTGAGACGGCGGCCGATCCCCTGAGCATTTGCAAAGAAAAGTTGCAGACTGTTCCAGAAGGCCAACGGGTGATCTGCATCTATCAGCAAAGCAGAAGGAGCAAGATTACCATCTGCATCCAAAAAATCAAAGAAATGTAGATGCTTCAAGACCTCCAGGTGAAGAAACTGGGGGTCCTCCATTCCCAGAGAAAATTCAGGGTTCTCCAAAATGGGGAGCATAGGAGAGGGCAACGGAGAGATGGAGAAGTTCCGAAAAATCTCCCGGGACACCAGCAAGGTGCTACCAATGGTAGGGTGGTCTGTCAAGGTCTTAGGCAATTTCAACAAAGTCCAAGGCCAGCTGTTAGCAGTACCCCAAGAATTCTCCAGCTCCATAGCCACCCAAAGTTTCGTCTCAGCATGGTAATGCCAGTCTACCAGTCTTGTCAGATGAACTGCTCTGTAATAGGCTCGGACATCTGGAAGACCCAACCCCCCAAGACGCAGGGGCAGGTGTAGAAGCCGGAATTGAAGATGAGATTTCCTATGGGACAAAACAAAGGTCCTATAGAGAGCATGTATCTTCTTGAAAAAAAAGGGGATCCGAGGAAGTAGAGTCATTTTGAGAGCATTGCAGCGCCCAAACAACGTGAGGGCAAGAGAGTGCCAATGCAACAGGTCCAATCTCGTACACTGAAAAAGCGATTCAAAGTTAGCCAAATAGAGAGCTGCCAGGTCAGGAGTAATGTGAACCCCCAACTAACAGATGGATTCAGAAGCCCAACGAAAGGGAAACAGAGATCGAAGATGGCTCATCATAGCATCCGGCACCGAAATATAATATATATAACAGGGAGCTCTCCGGGGGGAGGGCAGGAGAGGAGATATGATGAGGGATGCTGGCCCGGTGGGTGCCGGAGCTCCCACACTAGGGGGAACACTGCGAGGGCTCTTGGCTGAGGCCGCACCAGCGGAGCTGGGCTGCGGCGGCACCACCTTGGGGGAGGCAGCAGGAGAGGCGAGAGAATGCAGGTGGAGGAAATAATGGGTGATCTCACCCCCCCCCGTACGTTCCCAGCAATCTCCGGTCCCCAGGCATGCGAGAGCAGCCGGGTGGTGAGGCTCAAAATGTACTCTGGCAGTCCCGGTCCCTGCAGAGCTCCGGAAAGAGTGCCCACACGCCGCCATCGTAAGACCACGCCACCCAATATACTTATTTTTTGGGTGGACTGTGTCTTGAAATGCCACAGATTTGCTGCTCCCTGTCCACTGCAAGTATTCGACTGCTTGGACTTGTTCGAATACCTATTACTCCCACTGCACACCCTATGCTTCCTCCCTCTGGACGTCCTGTAGTGATGTAGGAGACAGCAGCAGAAAGCGCAATATGCAGCATGCTTGATCTTCTTTTAGCAAGTTATTAGACACAAGTGACCCTGTGCTGACAGCTCCCTTTAATATCAGTATCCACCCATGCTCACTTCTGTAAGTTTGAATGCGCTCATTAACAGATAATTTGTTTTACAGACGATCAAGAGCAATTTAGGACAGACGATGAAAGCAAATCCATTATTACTTATGACTATACTTCGGTGATGCACTTTGGCAGGTAAGAAAAGACAATATTTAATCCTGCTCTGGCTCTAGATGGGAAAAAATAACCAAAGCATCAGAATCTGTTTATATTTGGTTGCTTGTTGAATCACAAACTAGTTCCCTCTATCCTGTATGTCATACATTTCAGTTCAAAAGTAGATCCTCCCTTCTGCATCCCGATTCAGCAGGAAAAGTTGTAGCATAAAAGAAGAACCCCCCAACAGGGAAAGTGGGTCCCCATGAAGGGGTGGAGTTGGGAACACAAGTGCAGAGATCTGTCACCATAGTCCTTGAGAGGTACTGTATATTTGCAAGAACAACAGGATATGTATGCATCCTTTAGAGCTGTATTTAACATAAGAGCACTCATGGGCCACTGCCTAGGGCAGCAGGGTAAGGGGGACAGCACAACCCCTAAAACTGACAAAATTTTTCCTATTTCTTTTTAATTTTGTTCCCTTAATCTGGGCACCTCTGTCTAAAATGTACAGCACAACTGTAAGGGTGCAGGGAATGTTATAGTTATAAGGAGGCAGAAGACTCTTATGGCTCATTCACACTATGTGCGGTGACCAGGGGCGGACTGACCATTTGGAAACTCAGGCACTGCCTGAGGGCTCGGGGTCAGTAGGGGGCCCCATGAGATGCCCCTGGTACCTTCTTCATAGGCTTTTTTGAGTTTGGGCAAGGACACAGGGGCCCCATGATCCCCTATTGCCCGGGGGCCCCATGAGTTGTCAGTCCGCCCCTGGTGGTGACTCGCAATTTTCTGCATTCGATCAATGCCAGCCACCATGAGGACATACAGAAAACCATTATGAAACATGCTACAGACATCACCCTACTAAGGGCATAAAACAGACACCAAGCCCGCATGTTAAAAGGGATCAAAGGAATAACCCTATTAGTAGTTTTCTCTTGTTTGTTGCCCTGTACAAGTAAAAAGTAGTTCTGAACATAGACAGATAGCATGCTGCCCCCCAAAGCACATGCTAGCATTAGTGTGAACTATACTAATAGCACAATACGAGGGGTCTGCCTGGTGTAGAGTTGAGGTTTAATACAGTTCTGGCTTCCCAGGAAATATAAGGCTGTTGTCTACATTTGCTACGCTTTTACTGTATTAATGATAATAGGCTGATACAGCTATAATACCATACTGCTGTTTTATACACAAAACACTCAAGTTTGCTTAACTGATGTATAAATAGGAAAATGGCGCCTGTCTGCACACTGCCTCAGCATATAGTGAGCTCCTCTTAGTAAAAAATGGCTTCACCTTGGACTCCTACCTGTGGAAGAATCCTCTCTAACATGTTTCGTCCAACAGGGGCTTAATTGTATGGGACCTCTTTGATTAAGCCCCTATTGGACAAAACATGTTAGAGGGGGTTCTCCCATGGGTAGGAGATCAAGCTGAAGACAGTTTTTATGGACGCCATTTTGTTGTAGTCCTCAATGGTCCTAACGAGCCAGTATTCAACCAAATCAGCACCTGCAAACACTGTGGCCTAACGACTGGGACAACAGATTGAGGCATTTGAGCGATATCCATTTTATTTGGTCCTGGTATACAATGTATAATTATAACATAATTGAATAAATCAGAGTACATCCATCTAATTTTTTGTTTTTTACGGTGTCCTAAATCTTCATCTTAATTTTTTTACTTTTAGCAAAACTTTTGTTAATACATCTGGGCAGATGTCAATCACACAAATAGGAAATCCCAATACACCCGTTGGGCAGAGAACTGGGCTCAGCAGCCTGGACGTGAAGAGGCTAAACCTGCTTTATAATTGCAGTAAGTTTCCAGGAAACAGTTCATCCAACTCAGGGGTCCTCAAACTTTCTAAACAAAGGGTCAGTCCACTGTCGCTCAGAATTAGAGAACCAGACTGTGGACAATGAGAGTAACAAATGCAATAACATCAGTGGTCAGCAGAGGAAAACAATGCATCAGGCTTGGGGGGTCAGTGGAAGTAAAAACTGGCTTAGCTTCATAATTGGTGTCCAGGGAAGGAATAATGCCCCATTATTGGTTTTAATGGGAGGAATAGTGCACCATTGTTGGTATCAGTGGGAGGAATAGTGCCCCATCGTTGGTACTAGTGCGAGGAATAGTGCCCCATCGTTGGAATTAGTGGGAGAAATAGGCCCCATCGTTGGTACTAGTGCGAGGAATAGTGCCCCATCGTTGGAATCAGTGGGAGAAATAGGCCCCATCGTTGGTACTAGTGCGAGGAATAGTGCCCCATCGTTGGAATCAGTGAGAGCAATAGTGCACCGTTGTTGGTATCAGGGGGAGGAATAATACCGCATGGTTGTTTTCATTTGCAGGAAGGTTCAAAAACTTTACTTTTTGATTATGATTTTTCAGTTCTTGCATTTAATATCAAACCAGAGACATTGTTAGTCACTAGAACTCAAATTTTCTCCTGCCACAACATCAGACAATCAATTCCCATTTGTCAGTACTAGGGCTAGAATATGATCCTCTCCGGTTGGGCTTTCTACTGACTGCTTCAGAGAAACCCCATTCAGTGCTTCCATTACACCCGGCTCCTGCTTGTAATTCCAGTTTTGGAATTCCAGTTAATGTCAGGCATGTTGAAGTCACCCAAATTAAAAACTCTTCCTCTTTGCCATTTGAGGTATCTCATCAATAAAGAAGTCATCATCATCTTCAGACTGTCCTGAGAGTCTGCATGCTTTACATTGCATGGGCACAGCACAGTTTTGCATGAAGAAAAAGATAGGTGGAAATTAGTCCCACCCGAGGATGCAAATTTTAACTTTTTTCTGGCACTGAAATTTGTGGGAATTGATAATGCAGGCTCTAAAAGTTATTTTTTTCATGAAGATCTATGCAGGACAAAGTTGCTGGGTGCCTCGGGGAACTTCTCTTCCAGTGACGCTACTCCCACCAACAACGATGACAACTGTTTATGGCTCCTACATGTTCCATCAAAGCAGGTATATTTTTGTGTGCTCTGTAATTCATTCTGTATTAAGATCTGTAGCCATAGAGCAGACCAACAAAAATAGAATTGATAATTTTATTTCTAATACTCGAAAAGAATGTTATTTCAGCTGGTACCCTCTGGCTGTCTCCTGAATTGTTTTGTCTTTGGGGGAAAGAATAAAGTGACACCGGACCTTCGGGGCTTGGAGGCAAGACAGGAAGGGTGCAAATACCCTACAGGCCTTTCAAACTTTGACAAGATCAGGTCAGACTGACTGAGGGCAATCCCCTCTAAGATAGATATAATCAGAACAAGTGTCCATTGGAATATTTCTTCTCTTCCTGATTTGGTGACAACTAGAAATTTAGCATTTTTATCCACCCTTAGTAACAGTGGTCACCAGATCAAATAGAGAGGGTGAACTGGGGGCACAGACAGTATTAAATAAACATGAAATGGGTACTAACCTAAAAACGATTTAGAGTTACACTTTAATGAATTTGTAGTAAAATGCACAAACAGAAAACTTTTCCTATGCGGACACATACGTACACACCTTTAAAAATATTTCAGCAAGTGTCCGTCAATATTATTATTATTATTTTTACTACAGGTACTTGTATAGTGCTGTCAATTTACGCAGCGCTTTACATATATATTGCACATTCACATCAGTCCTCAAGGGGCGTACAATCTAAGGTCCCTAACTCACATTCATACATACACATACTAGGGCCAATTTAGACAGGAGATTCCACCAGGCTTACCATCCATGGTGCACATGCACAGCACCACCTGCTGGCGGACTCAATCCATCTCTGTGGATCAGTCACACAACAACTTCTGGCTACAGACGTCTCACCCTCTCATCCATGAGCCTGTTTTTAAATTCTAAGATGTGAGCTATTACTTATATTTCTACTAAATACGTTCACAGTACACACTTAGAGGCGCTGTGTTTCTTTGTTTCCCTTCTGCAGAGTTATGCTTCGCTCCTACGCAGCTTGCCCTTAGTGCCTACTGGACTACCCTTACCCCTGCCCATTTGGAACTCATCAAATATACATGAACTGCCACACCATGCGCCTGTGTGTGTATGTGAATGAGACGGGGCGTGTGTATGTATGGTGCGGTGTGTGCGCTCATGTAGGAGAGTGACGCCATCCGTGGCCTTCACTTGCTTTATTTATATTTCTGGGATAAATCTCATATATTAGTTTCACCTTTTAAGTTGCATTAAATGAAATAAATAAACTTTTGCCCAATATTCAAATTTTTCGAGTTTCACCTGTATGTGCACACCTGATAACCTACTACAAGAAACGTCTTACCTCTGTGCTTGCCAACGAAGGTTTGTCCACCAAGAACTAAGTCATGCTTTGCTTGGGGATCAAATACTTGTTTTACTCACTGAACTGCAACTCAGTTTATAACATTTGTATTGTGTTTTTTCTGGATTTTTGGTTGGTATTCTGTCTCTATCATTTACAATACACCTATGATGAAAATTATGGACCCTTCATTTCTTTGTAAGTGGGTAAACTTACAAAATCTGCAGGGGATCAAATAATAGTTTTCTTCGCTGTATATTCTGCTTTTGGGAATCTTTATTATTATTATAGAGTATTTATAAAGCGCCAATAGTTCGCTCAGCGCTGTACATTACAAAGGGGGACAGAACACGTGACAGAACAACAACAATACAATGCAAGACATGAGGGGATCGAGGGCCCTGCTCTTTCGAGCTTACAATCTAGGAGGGAGGGGATGGTGGTACAGGAGGAGATAGCTGTGGGGGATGGAGTGGTAGGAAGAGTGGAGGAGGTCGGCAAGTTAGCAGGGGGTGGGGTAGGCTTCCATGAAGAGATGGGTTTTCAGGGTGCACTGAAAGGAGAGGAGGTGATAATCTGATGGGTTGGGGCAGGGAGTCCCAGAGGATGGGTGACACCCTGGAGAAGTCCTGGAGGCGGGTATGGGAGGAGGAGACCAGGGAACTAGAGAGAAGGAGGTCTTGTGAGGAGCGGAGTGTGCGTGCTGGGCGGTACTTGGATATTAGGTCAGTGATGTAGTTCGGGGCAGTGTGGTGGACGGCTTTGTACGTCAGTGTTAGGATTTTGAATTTGATCCGTTGCACAATCGGAAGCCAGTGGAGGGATTGGCAAAGGGGGGTGGCGGAGATGGAGCGGTTGGAAAGGTGAATGAGTCTGGCAGCCGTGTTCAGGATCGACTGAAGCGGGGATAGCCAGCGGCAAGGCAGGCCAGTGAGGAGGGAGTTGCAGTAATCGAGTCGTGATATGATGAGGGAGTGGATGAGCTGTTTAGTGGTTTCTGAGGTTAGGAACGTGTGTATTTTGGCGATCTTGCCAAAATATCAAGATCTTTAGACAGGGATCTCCCTGTAAGTGGGTTTCCTCCGGGTACTCTGGTTTCCTCCCACGCTGCAAAGACACGATAATAGGTGAATTGGCTCCTGTCTAAATTGGATACAATTTGGGAACATCCAACTTCTTTTGCAATTACCTTTTGAGGCTTTCCCTCCTTATGGAGGGTGTAAATGATGGTTTTCTGCACAACTGTCAGGTCAGCAGTCTTTCCCATGATTGTGATTCCTACTGTACCAGACTGAGAGACCATTTAAAGGCTCAGGAACCCTTTGCAGGTGTTATGGCTTAATTAGCTGATTAGAGTGGGACACTTTGGGGTTTATTTACTAAAGCTGGAGAGTCCAAAATCAGACTCCCTTCTGCATAGAAACCAATCAGCTTCTAACCTCAGCTTGTTCAATGAAGCTTTGGCAATGAAACCTGGAAGCTGATTGGTTTCTATGCAGAAGGGAGTCTGATTTTGGACTCTCCAGCTTTAGTAAATAAACCCCTTTGAGCCTAGAATATTGCACAATATTTTTCACAATATTCTAATTTCCTGAGATTGTGGATTTGGGGTTTTCATGAGCTGTAAGCCATAATCATCACAATGATGACAAATCACGGCTTGAACTATCTTGCTTTGCATGTGATGAGTCTATCTCATATATTAGTTTCACCTTTTAAGTTGCATTACTGAAATAAATGAACTTTTGCACCATGTTCTAATTTTTCAAGTTTTACCTGTATCTCAGGAGGGATTTTGGTCCACTCTTCTTTATAGATCTTATCTCAATCCTTAAGATTCCTTGTCTGTTACTTGGCAACTCAAAGTTTCAGCTCCCTCCATAAATTTTCTATACGATTAAGGTCTGGAGACTGGCTAGGCCACTCCATGACCTTAATGTGCTTTTACTTGAGCCACTCCTTTGTTGCCTTGGCGGTATGTTTTGAGTCATTGTAATGCTGGAAGACCCATCCACTACCCATCTTCAGTTTTCTGGCTGAGGGAAGAAGGTTCTCATCCACAATTTTACAATACATAGCCCCACCCATTGGCCCCTCAATGCTGCAAAGTCAGCCTGTACCTTTAGCAGAGAAACAACCCCAAAGCATGATGTTTCCACCTTTGTGATTGACTGTAGGGATGGCATTCTTAAGGTCATAGTCAGCAATTTTCTTCCTCCATACACGGCGAGTCGAGTTAATGACAAAGAGCTCAATATTGGTTTCATATGAACACAGCACTTTCTCCCAATCCTTCTCGCAATCATTTAGATGTTCACTGGCAAACCTCAGATGAGTCTGTACATGTGCCTTCTTGAGGAGAGGGACCTTACTGGTGCTGCAGGATTTCAATTGTGTTACCAATAGTTTGGCGACTGTGGTCCCAACTGCCTTGTGATCATTCACAAGCTCCTCCCGTGTAGTTCTGGGCTGATTTCTCACTTTTCTCATGATCATCCTTACCCCATGAGGAGAAATCTTGCATGGAGCTCCAGACTGAGGGTGATTGATGGTTATTTTGTATTTCTTTCATTTGCAGATAATCGCTCCAACAGTTGTCTCCTTCTCACCAAGCTACTTGCTGGTTTTGTAGCCAATTCCAGCCTTGTGCAGGCCTACAACCTTGTCCCTGACGTCCATTGACAACTCTTTGGTCATTTGCCCATGGTGTTGAGGTTAGAATGGAAAAAAAAAGATTCTGTGCACAGGTGTCTTTTATACACATTATTATTATTATTATTACATCGAGTTTATATAGCGCCAAAGGGTTTGCTCAGCGCTGTACAATAGGGGGGGGGGACAATACATGGCACAGTACAACAATAACAAACAACGTACGAGGGGTAAGAGGGCCCTACTCTTTCGAGCTTATAATCTAGGAGGGAGGGGGTAATGGTACAGTAGGAAGTGGCTGAGGGGAATGAGGGGTGGGAGGAAAGAGGGAGAATGGCCGTTAGGTGAGGGTGGGGTAGGCTTCCCTGAAGAGATGGGTTTTGAGGGAGCACCTGAATGTGAGGAGGGAAGGCGACAGTCTGATGGATCGGGGCAGTGAGTTCTAGAGGATGGGGGAGGACCTGGAGAAGTCTTGCAGTCGTGCATGGGAGGAGGAGACCAGGGAGCAGGATAGAAGGAGGTCCAGTGAGGAGCGAAGGGTACGGGTAGGGCGGTACTTGGGGATCAGGTTGGTGAGGTAGTCAGGGGCAGTGTTGTGAACGGCTTTGTAGGTCAGGGTTAGAAGTTTAAATTTGATGCGTTGGGCAATCGGGAGCCAGTGCAGGGAGAGGCAGAGGGGGGTGGCAGAGGTGGAGCGGGTGGTGAGGTGGATGAGTCTAACCGCTGAGTTCAGGATGGTCTGGAGCGGGGAGAGCCTGCACTTGGGTAGGCCGGTGAGAAGAGAATTGCAGTAGTCAAGGCGTGAGATGATGAGGGAGTGTACTAGAAGTTTGGTGGTGTCAGGGGTGAGGAAAGTACGTATCTTGGCAATGTTGCGGAGGTGGAACCTGCATGTGTTTGTAAGTGATTTGACATGCGGTTGGAATGAGAGGTTCGAGTCAAGAATGACGCCAAGGACTTTGGCTTGCGGGGCGGGAGTGATAGTGGAGTTGTTGGTGATGATGGATAGGATGGGGGGGGGGTGGGCAGGGGGAAAGATGAAGAGCTCGGTTTTGGAGAGGTTGAGCTCGAGGAAATGTAGCGACATCCAGTCTGAGATGTCGTTTAGGAGGTGAGTGATGCGGGCGGAGATAGTGGGGGTGAGGAGAGGGGTGTAGAGGTAGATTTGGGTGTCGTCAGCGTAGAGGTGATTGTTGAAGCCGTGGGAGTGTATGAGTTTGCCCAGGGAGGAGGTGTAGATGGAGAAGAGAAGGGGTCCAAGAACAGAGCCTTGGGGGACCCCAACAGAGAGGGGGAGGGAGGGGGAGGTGGCACCATTGTAGGTGACACTGAAGGAGCGTCGGGATAGGTAGGATGAGAACCAAGAGAGAGCGGTATCTCTGATGCCAAGGGAGAGTAGTTTATTAAGGAGGAGGGGGTGGTCAACTGTGTCGAAGGCCTCGGAGAGGTCCAGGAGAAGGAGGACAGAGTAGTCGCCTTTGGCTTTGGCGTTTAGTAGGTCGTTAGTGATTTTGAGGAGGGCAGTTTCAGTGGAGTGAAGGGGACGGAAGCCGGACTGTAGTGGGTCAAGGAGGTTATTGTCAGTAAGGTGGGAGCTTAGGCGATCGTAGACTATGCGCTCAAGGAGCTTGGAGGTGAGTGGCAGCAGGGAGATGGGTCTGAGGTTGTTGTTGTCCGCGGGATCCAGGGAGGGCTTTTTGAGGATGGGGGTGATATGCGTGTGCTTTAGGGGGGAGGGGAATGCGCCAGTAGAGAGGGAGAGATTGAAGATGTGGATGAGGGAGTGGATGAGGGAGGCGGGGGGTGGCCGGAGGAGTTGAGAGGGGATAGGGTCTAGGGGGCAGGTAGTGAGGCGGGCTTCTGAGAGGACTTTGGCGACTTCCTCAGTAGTGACAGGGCTGAGGGAGTGCAGTGCAGGGGGGGTTATGGTGGGCGAGGCCTTGGGAGAGGTGGGGGGCAGTGCGGTTGTGTGGGCAGAGGAGGGGGGAGATGAAGGGGTGACTGGGGTGGGGAGGCTAGGTGGGGAGGTAGATTGCAAGTTGACGATGTCCTTACGGATAGCGTCAATCTTGTTGTGGAAATGGGTGGCAATCTCGTGGGCGGTGAGAGAGGTACTGAGTGGAGGAGGGGGGGAGAAAGCAGGGAGTTGAAGGTGGAGAAGAGTCGGCGAGGGCAGGAGGAGAGGGTGTTGATCAGGTTAACAAAGTAGGCCTGCTTGGCCGCGTGGAGGGAGGAGGTGTAGGTGAGAAATGCAGATTTGTAGAGGGAGAACGTATGAGGGGCCCTGGTTTTGCGCCACAGTCTCTCTAGTGCGCGACTGCGACGTTTGAGGCGTTTAGTGCTGTCAGTCTGCCATGGTTGAAGTGGTCTAGGTTTGATGATGCGTGTGGTTAGGGGTGCCAGAGTCTAGGGCAGCTGACAGTGAGTCATTGTACAAGGTGGTGGCTATGTCAGGACATGACAGTGAGAGGATGCTGTCGTGTAGGCGGTCGGCGGCCGAGTGGAGGGGGACCGGGTTCAGGTTGCGGAGGTTTTGGCTGGTGATGGTTTGGCGTTTTTGGGGGGGGGGAGTTGGGGGAAGGGGAGATAGAGAACGTGATGAGGTGGTGGTCGGAGAGAGGGAAGGGGGTGTTAGAGAACTGGTTGAGGGTACAGAGGTGGGAGAAGACGAGGTCCAGGGTGTTCCCTCCGATGTGGGTGGAGGATTGAGTGTGCTGTGTGAGCGCAAAGGAGGAGGTTAGGTGGAGGAATTGGGAAGTAGCCGGGTTGTTGTCGTTGATGGGGATATTGAAGTCCCTGAGGATGATGGTCGGTAGCTCAGAGGAGAGGAAGAAGGGGAGCCAGGCGGCGAAGTTGTCCAGGAAGTGGGGTATGGACCCAGGAGGTCTGTAGATCACTGCGATCCTGAGGGGGGTGGGTGAGAAGAGTCGGATGCAGTGCGCCTGAAAGGAGGGGAAGGATAGAGAGGGTGGGTTAGGGAGGACCTGGAAGGTGCTAAGCGGTGATAGGAGCAAGCTGACGCCACCACCTCTGCGATCGCTCAGTCTTGCTGAATGGGTCCAGACCTCCTTGGGTGAGTGCCGCAGGGGAAGTGGAGTCAGTGGCCTGTACCCAGGTTTCGGTGACTGCTAAGAGGTTGAGGGAGCGGGAGATGAAGAGGTCATGGATGGCGGTAAGCTTGTTGCAAACCGAACGGGCATTCAGGAGTGCAACCGAGAGAGGGGGGATAGATATGGGGAGGAGGGGTACATGTATGAGGTTGAGGGGATTGCATCGGCTGGCGTGAGCAGGGGGGTCACTAGGGGGGGTGAGGGACCAGGGTTCGGGGAGATGTCTCCAGCTGATATGAGAAGGAGGAGGGTGAGGAAGGTGGCATGGGAACGGGAGGTGTAGGAGCGCGTGGGTCTGAAAGTGGCGGCAAGTGGGTCAGCGGGGAAGTGGAGTAGCAGGAGGAGGTGGTGGGTGCCGTAGTGGGGAGAGGGGAGAAGTGAGGGGGCGATATAGAGCTGCTTAGCGGGGGTGGGTGGGTAGAGGGAGGCGGTTTTAGGGATGGAGGAGAGGAGGACGAGGAGGAGGAGCGCGGGTGGCATGTTGGAAAGGTCGGGGCGGGTGAGGGGGTGCTGGTCAGGGATGGCGAAGCAGAGTGTCCAAAACGCTGTGGGAGGTGAGGGGGTGCAGGTCAGGGATGGTAAAGCAGAGCGTCTGTAGCGCTGTGGAGGAGTCTATTGCGTTCTTCTGTGAGGGGAGAGGGAGAGTGGAGGGCAGCAGGGTCAGCAGCAGGTTGGTAGTAGTCTGCGGGTGTAGTAGGTTGATGCCCGTGGGTACGGCGGCACGACGTCAGGCATCAGGGATACAGGTCAGGGCAAGGTGATGTGCGGAATCTGTATCACCGTGGGAGAGTCCATTTGAGTCCTTCTGTAGGGGAGAGTGAGGGTGGAGGGCGGCAGCTGGTTGGCTGCAGTCTGTGGGTGCAGTAAGCTGGCGTCCGTGGGTGCTGTGGCACGTCTTCAGTGGGTCCTGTGGTTCGGCGAGCGGAGGGGTCGTAGGGTGCGATGACTGGGGGTGTTGGTAGGCACGGCGACTGGTGATGCTGGCGGCTCGGTGACTGGAGTTGTTGAGGCCAGGCGTCGGGTGCTGAGTTGTCCTTAGGAGCACCTTCTTAAATTGACAGGACTAATCTGTGTACTGCATGAGCACATAGCCAGTCTGTGGGAGTCAGAATTATTGTTGGTTGGGGATCAAATACTTATTTTAATTCTTGAAGGTCAGCTCAATTTATAACATTTGTATTGTGTTTTTTCTGGATTTTTGGTTGATATTCTGTCTCTATTATTTAAAATACACCTATGATAAAAATTATAGACCCCTAATTTCTTTGTAAGTGGGTAAACTTACAAAATCTGCAGGGGATAAAATTATTATTTTCCCTACTGTATAAAGTTTTGCTGAATTTCTTGAAGAAGGCAGAGCTAACCTGGATGTTTTTGCTTTTAAACCTCTCCATGCAAGTGGAGATTCCCTTTACGTCATTAACGTTTTCATTTACAATTTTACAGATCTTGCTACAGTTTGCCATGTTTGTTTGTTCATCCAACAATTGTAATGCTGAGATCAATGTATACGATGGGGTGAGCAAGAACAGCCCTCTGCTTGCCACAGTCAGGGCTGACCAGACTCTTCCAGAGCTGATCTCATCGGACAGTTTGATGCTGGTGGAATATATCACTGACCCATCTACTCTGAGCATTTTCAGTGCATCTTATAGCACAGGTATGTATCCAACTCTGGTACATTTTATGTGATTAAGTAAGCATTTTTGTTGATAGATATACTTTATTTTTTTTACATAAGTATAAAAAAACAAGATATTCAGTTGGGGTACATTCCATCTTGTACTGCGACGCAGCACATAAAACACACCACATAACAATACAGTTCCAATCATACCATAAATACATTCACTCATTGGTATGATGCCTAACGTGGTGTGCAGGGCAATAAAAAGTTCCCTGAACCATCACGTCTTGCATGACACTGCGTACCCCAAGACTATTTGTGGCCCCCAAAGGTTCCACCAGTGTAGCCTGGCGGTGCAATGTCAGATGTGCAGTGCCTGGATTAAACCCCTGTCCCACACATCCTACATGGCACTGCAACATAACCATAGCATGCAAAACATTACCGAAAAAAACCCCAATTCAAATAAGCATCGGGTGTGTTGGGGGGTAGGAAGGAGGGCAGAGGGAGGGGAGACAAAGTTGACAGGCCCGAAGCTTTATTGAAAGGGCAAAGACACGCAACGGAGAGTAGGGGGAAGGGGAGACCCTCAGACGGCATCTTCCTCCTTAAAGTCCATCAAGTTATAGTCTCTGAGCAGACTGTGGGCCACACAATTAAATACGCATTAGTTGACTGTGCCCCCACTTGAATTAGGTCTATACAAACTGTAGCTGCTGACTTTTAAAATACAGACATTTACCTGTCCCTCGGTTCAGCGGAGTCCTTACCATGGCTGTCTTCTCTTCCCAGCGCCCAGCATCTTCAGTGTGGACACCCGGCTGTGACAGCTTCACAGCCGGGTGCCCACTGCGCATGTCCCGTAGTCTTCTGGGACCTGTCATGTGTCCCTGAAGATTATGGGGAGGAGGGGGGGGGGAGGACAACTTCCGCTTCCGATTGCCTTAGGCGATCACTGCGGATGTGGAAGCGGGTTCCTGTCACATCCCCCCCGCTCCCCAAAGGTGCCAATACTTAACGGGGAGCCGGGGACAAGGGTATAAAGCAGAGCTTCCCCTTTTGGGTGGAGCTCCGCTTTAAGATTGATGCCAGCTCTAGGCTTTTATTTCCCTGGATTTTTCTTATTTGCCTTTGCCAACAACAATATAAACCAAACAGTAAACATACTAATATAAACTGAATAATCACAAAAATCATGGAAATAGTTCTCAATATCGGGTGTGTAAAAGTGTTATTGGGTATGCTCAACCAGGGCTCCTGAAATTCTTTTGAAATTTTGTTAGAACGGATGACATTTTCCTTTAGCAGTTCTTGTAATTCTGTAATTTTCCTATTATCCCTCTTAAAGCAGAGTTCCAGTCAGTTTTGTGTTTCTTAAATTTCAGCAGCTACAAAAACTTTGGCTGCTGACTTTTAATAAACACACACTTACCTGTCCCAGGGTCCAGTGATGTGCTCACCTGTGCCATCCCTTCTCTGCCCCTTCTCTCCTTGGAGCTGGCATCACAACTGTGGGCAACAGGCAGCTTCACAGCCAGGTGCCCACTGTGCATGCGCAAGTCGTGCTGCACATTCTGATTGGTCCAGCAGTCTTCTGGGAGCTGTGAAGGTCCCCAGGAGACTGCAGGAAGAAGGAGGGGGCTGAACTTTTGGCTCACTTCGCCGCGGCGATATGAGCCGGAAGTCGGAGCGGGTACCTGTCAAAACCAGGTACTCGCTCCCCCCCCCAAAAGGTATCAAATATGGCAATGGAGGGGGGGGGGAGGCAAACAAGGGGGGCTTCCATTTTTGAGTGGAACTCAGCTTTAAATAATGTATCCAATTCAACTGTAAATGGTGGTATTTTCTTAAATAAAGGAGAGGCCATAGTTTCCCAGATCAGTTTGCTCAATGCCCGCGGATACTTGATTCATCTCAATATTTGCTCGAATGTCCTCATCTACGATTGTCAAAAGTCCATCTGTGAGGTTCACACACCAACCAGTGATAGGTGTCTGGCACTGAACTTGTCTCTGCCAGGTAAATGAGGGAACCCCTAATGCACAGGCCACCCAGTTGTCTCCATGAATTATCCTTTTCCAAGCCAGTTCCTATTTCTGCAGTTGAACCATGCAGCTCCCAGAATGTGTAGCAGCACAGCCATCAATGTACTCAAAAGTACAGGAACAGAGCCAGGCTTGGCCACGTCTGGTACAGCAGTTGGGGGTCCATGGTTTTCCATACTTGGTTCTCCTTAACGATGAGTCTGCTTTGTGGTAGCAGTTGTTTCGGTACGTTAGTGCCATTTGTCACCTCCACCTCACCAAGAATGATCATCTAACACAGGTAAGGGTGTTGTTGGCCATGTAGGGATGTCCACATCGGAGGTATTTCCTGCTTCCCGATGTGATCTTTATTACAAAGAGTATTCAGACTCCTTATTTTAGCAAGATCAAAGTAACAGTACAAGTACACCAGGTACAGGTAACACCACTATCTTTGATTAGACTGAGTAATAGAGTCGAGTTCATTATCCTTGGCCATTCTCCTTGTTTAATTTCTTGAAGTCCTTGGCTCAGGTGTTCACTCAGCAAGTTTCCTATAATACCACATACCATAGATTTGAAAACATTGTTGGTTTGAAGTGTTTTATTCAGTGCACTCTTCGACATTTGAATGTTATGCAAATTTTCAGCAATTGTGTGAATGTTCTGAATGTCAATTTTCATTCCAGCTAGAGTGTTAAAATCCACACTTCCCCTTTAGGCAATATCTGCAGTAATCCACCCACAACATTTTGTTTTCTTATATTTAAACTTTCTATGTCAGCCCTAATCCACATTGAACTACCCAACCTGAGTTTTGATATTATATTAGTACCCAGATCCCTCTTTGAAACTTTCTTAAAACAGAGCCCCTGTGTAGCATCTCAAAATAAGTTTGAAAGACAGTTTTAAACCATGTTCTCGTTGATTCTGGGCAATTTTCTGGAATGTTGAATAATGTAAAATTCAACAATGATTATTGTGTTTAAATGCTTCTCTCTGATTTTAAGATAAAGATCAATAGATAAAAGATCATGAAAATGAAAACAAGATTAAAAAAAAAATCTGTCAAGTTTAATGTTTTTTCTTAGTTATGGATAGATTAAAACCCTTGATAGGTTTTTACTGCTAAGTGGGGCAGAGCCCCATATCATAGTGCCATTCATTCCAAACTGCATACAGATGTTTCAGGATTTTTGGGCATCATCAGTCCAGTGTATGGAAACCATGACTTCTGTGGATCTAAATGGCTTAATAATATTAGGCTACATTTACACAGGAGCCTATATGACAGGGTGACAACGCAGGGGCATAATTAAGGGGCAAGGACAGAATGTTGTCACCCTATAACAAAAAGTGTTAAAGCGGAGTTCCACCCAAATGGGGAAGGTATGTTTTAAAGATTGGTCCCCCGCTCCCCATTAAGGATTGGCACCTTTTGGGGAGTGGGGGGGAACGGGTACCCGAATTTGATGGGTACTCGCTCCTACTTCCTACCTTCCATCCCCGAAATCTTGTGGGATACGTGACAGGTCCCAGAAGACGACGGGGCCATTCAGGAAGCACAGCGCTACTCACACATGCGCAGTGGGCACCCGGCTGTGAAGCCAAAAGCTATCACAGCCGGGTTCCCGCGCTAAAGATGCTGGCGCCTGGAATACAGGACAGCCGGTAAAACGGGCTGCGGCGGGGGCAATACGGAATCGTGGGACAGGTAAGTGGCTGTTTTTTAAAAGTCAGCAGCTACAGTTTTTGCAGCTGCTGACTTTTATGTTTTTACAGAGTGAGTGGAACTCCGCTTTAAGAAGGACCTCCATGGTATTTATTTAATGAAAACTGTAGATTTAAGAAA
This sequence comes from Staurois parvus, assembly GCF_062004578.1. NCBI lineage: Eukaryota > Metazoa > Chordata > Amphibia > Anura > Ranidae > Staurois > Staurois parvus. The sequence continues at coordinate 320,753 of NW_028318206.1, forward strand.
TATTGAAAATGTCTTTTGAAATAGAATTAATATGTTAAGCTCTTTTGAGGGTTTAGTGATTGGGTTTACATATACTGTATTTTGAATATATTATACAGAACTTATTAGATGTAAAGCCTTTGTTAAACTATATTTTTTGACTGTGTTCAATTTTATCTCTGTGTAATGAATAAATTGTTGATTTACACAAATAGGTAACAGTGCTGCCTTATTATCTGAACATGAACCTCAATAAAACATATAGCATAACACATACAAAAATAATTATTCATAAGTCCTGAATTACCACCATAGATCACTCATGTGTCAATGCTCAGTGCCAGTTCCAACAAACGTAAATAACGGTGATAAAAAATGTACTCCAGAAATTTGTGCTCTCAGGTAGGTATGCCTCAAGTGAAAGACCACAAAAGGATTCCATACCACACTCACCAGATGGTAATAACACCTTGTTTTAGCAAATGAGTCAGTAAGGCATCTCAAAAAACAGGATCCTGGCTTGTGGATCCCAGAGCTCCTGAGGATGTTGTGTCTCTATGATAAAATGCGTAGGGCAGTACGACTGGTTGACATCATATCCGGTCGCCTGAGGCATAGGGTGGCCATACGGGAAATGCTTCTTCCAGGTTGTTTTAAAGGTTATTGACGTATTATGTGATGTAAGTGCAATACTTTTTTCCCAATAAAGGAATCCTTTTCTCTATGGCTTCCCTCTCCATCTTCGGTGTATATACCTGGAAGATAAGCTGGGAGTCACTTTAAAGGGGCAATGTTACATTATACCAGGAAGCTGAATGAAAGCCAACCAAGTACAGCTGATCATCAGAACAAGCCGGGATCCAGTTTTTTGACATGCCTGACTGACTCACTTGATAACACAAGGGGTTATTACCATCTGGAGAGCAAATCCTTTTGTGGTCTTTCTCTGAAGCCATTCCAACTTTGGAGCACAAATTTATGGAGTACATTTTTTATCACCATTATTTATGTTTATTGGAACAGGCAATGAGCACTGACACATGAGTGAACTATGGTGTTAATTAAGGACCTAATGAATTTTTTTTATCTATAAGTTTTATTGATGTACATGTTCAGATAAAAAGGTGGGGCTGTTACCCATTTGTGGAGATCAACACTTTATATTTTGCGGTGTTTAACACTTTATAACAGAAGATACCTATGGTGGATGGATATATGTCATTATAGTATGGGTACATTATAGTATGGGTTCTTATAAGATATTCTGCGAAATATAACCCCAATTTCCAATCTTTCCAGCATATCTGAATAGTATTTTATCTTCATTTCAGTGTCCTCAAGGTGAAGAGTATGACTGAACAAAAGGAGACGGAATGGCTGCAGCAGTTAATGAAAATTCCTGTATCTTGGCCTATGCAAACGAATGCAAGCTAGACTTGACGTTCAATTCTTCTTATGCACCAGCTCTATCCACAACTGATAGTTCACCAAGTTGAGTGGATTACTGCTGTCTTCTGTTGCTGGAGGACACTGATAAGGAAGTATTTTGTGCCTCTGTCCCTTTCCTGAGGCCATACTGAAAATGTAGCTTCCTCGTTATTTCCAAATTATTTCTTAATTCCATTTGATGAATAATACTAATACAATATTTGGCTGTATAATGTCCAAAATGACTTGGTAGGCTTTCTTTAATAGGACAGGGTAAAGGATTTTTTTTATTAGCTTTGAAAAGACTAGGCTAGGATTAGAACCCATGCTACGTTCTAACTGTTATTGCTAGAAAAAGCCAGTATACCATGTGCAGATGCAACGTTTTTATGGAGATCCATAAAATATACAAAAGATCCTCTTTATCAAGGTGACAACACATAACAACCACATACAAATGATAATCCAAAAAAATACATACTAAATAATGACCAACAAGATCCACTTGGGACCGTTCATTTGCGCATCTGTTAAATCCACTCCTTGGCAATGTAAAAAAAAACTACCAGAAATAGGAAAACGTCATCAAAGCAAATATAGCTTGTATGCCTACCTGAAAGGTGCCTACTTGAATAACATTTATCCAAATGTCATACAGGTGTCCTGGCATGTCCACCACTGGCTGAGCACACTGGTGTGCTTGTTGTTGGCCAAGCACTCTGGCATGTTCACCATTGGCCAAGCACACTGGTGTGTTCATTGTTAGCCAAACACCCTGGCATGTCACCATTGGCCAAGCACAATGGTGTGTTCATCATTGGCCAAGCACCCTGGCATACCCATCATTGGCCAAGCACATTGGTGTGTTCATTGTTGGACAAGCACCCCGACATGTCCACCATTGGCTAAACATACTGGTATGTCTTTGGCTAAGCACCCTGGCATGTCCAACATTGGCTAACCACACTGGTGTGCTCAACATTGGCTAAGAACCCTTGCATGTCCACCATTAGCTGAACACACTGGTGTGTTCGCCGTTGTTTAAGCACCCTTGCATGTCCACCATTGGCTGAGCACACTGGTGTGTTTGTCATTGGCTAAGCACCCTCCCATGCCCACCATTGGCTGAGCACACTGGTGTATTCGTTGTTGGCTATGCACCCTGGCATGGCCACCATTAGCTGAGCACACTGGTGTGTTCGTCATTTGCCAAGCACCCTGGCTTGTGCACCAATGGCCAAGCACACTGGCGTGTTCATCAGTGACCAAGCACCCTTGCATATCAACCATTGGCCGAGCACCTATCACTTCTCTTTGGTGGTTCGAGAAATTGTGTCTTAGATTGATGATTTTAACATTCTTATTGCTGTCTGTGTCCCCATTGGGAAGGGTCACCCCTCCTGAGGACCAATTTTCCTAGGAAAGAATGTGAGGGGGAAATTCAACATTTTGAGTTGCCACTAGACCAGGAATAGAGGAAAAATCTCTCAAATGGGACACTTGTTGCAATTACATCTGTCTGAGAACAGATTTCCATTACTTTGGAGAGATCTCCTTTCACTTCCCCTTGTGCCTACAGGACAGGAAGTGAAGAGAAATCACCCTAATAGCAAAAATACCTGACAGGGTTTTAACCTTTGCCTACCCCATCCAAAAAGAAAAAAACAACACAAAAAAAACATGTTTTGGCTTTAGATATACCATCCTAAAGCTTTGAAGAAAGATGGATAAGACTACAATTTTTAGACAATTGGAGTATCTAACTTTGTAACAATGTTTGTTTTATATGTTACTATATCAATTAAAAGTTGCTCTAATTTGTCTAATAAACATGTATCATTATAATGATTCAAATATACAGTATTTTATTCATAATAATAACAGCTCTTTCACACGGGCTGAACCACGGTTTTACTGCCCCATGGTCACCCATCAAAATCCTAACATTTCAGCCTAACAGGGCTTGGCACATGTTGCAATGCTTTGCGACCACAACATTTTTAATCACATGTCAAACTCGCACATTGAGATCAGTGGGGCCACAATGCAAATGCTAGCCGAACACTTGGCTCACAGTTGTGGCACCAGTCCTGCAAAGTAAAATTGCCACTCGGCAATTTAAAAAAGTAAATCAATGCATCAGTAGCACCTCCGGTATGCCTGTCAGTCACTGCTTTACCACCCTCCAAAATGCAATCCACAGTAAGTTTTACTGATAGTATGAAAGAACCCTAAGGGTCCATGAACACTAGGCAGAAAAAAAGCATCAGAAAAAATGCTGACAATGGCTCATATTTTCCCTAAAGTGAGCTGACCTTTGTGGTCACTATTGGGAGGTGAGGGGCCACCTTGGAAGTTTTTGGATTCACAAGTTGTGGGCACTGGATTCACATTATTTACACACGAGTTATTGCTGTGGAGCACGGATTTACTTATTTTTATCATTGGGACATTGTGTGGATATATGTGTATGTGTGTATATATATATATATATATATATATATATATATAGATACATAGATTTAATTGTTTCACTGAGTGTTTAATACACATGCATGAATTATGTTATTCACTTAATATGACCCTAGTGCTGGGGTTAATATTTACATCTGTGAGCACTAATTATTGATACACTTGTTTTCACTAAGTATTTATATTTATGAATTAGTTTGATCTAATATTGATTTAGTATTTATTTAGCGCTGCACTATTATTTATTGTTTAATGGCCCATATTGCACACGTGTTTTTATGTATTTTTGTTTTTCAGCATTTTTTTCCAAAACATTCCCCTCTGCTCATTTTTCACTATAATCAATTCACACTTGAGAATTTCAAACGCTCCTATTGCCGCATTTATGCGCATCAAGCATTTTGTATGCCCAAAATCTGCTCTCAAAAACGCACTTACGTTTTTCCATACTAGGCAAAGCAGAACAGTGGGCACCATAAAGTGCTTACCCTTTCCTGCACCCCCTTGCCAACTTGATAAATCACTGGGCCCCTGAAAACCTCCCCCCCAATACTAAAAGGTATGGGGAATATGGTTTGTAATACAACACTCAACAACTAGTGCTGGGAAAGAGCCTACTGAGCCCAGCTTGGGACAAGTTTATGGAGGGGATATGGTGTCAGCGGTTTACAGAGATAGTATTATACAGCCATTGTGTGAGGCCTGGTGTGCAATAAACCTGCTATTATAGGCAAATGGCAGGTCCACTTTAATCAGTTCTTTACTGTTTAGCGGTAGTCAGTTCTCAAAACTTTTACTGCTAAAAAAAATGTAAGGTTTACTTTTTGCAATTTCTCCATTGGGGCTTGCCTTTTCCACCATTATTGACCCAAGGTCAGCAGCCTTGAAAAGCATCATCGTTTTCTGGTTTTACAAGCCTCATTTCAGGTATGCCAGGTTTAGAAAGGACTCTCATAACTTTGCATAATTGATTCCAGGGGGAAAGGTAATTAAAAAAGTTAACAAATCAACATCAGAAAATTAGATGCAAATCTGCTGCCCTTTTCATCCTTTTCCCCGGGGCTTGTCATTTCCATAATGAAGGTGCTAACCTGCACATCCATATCTGATGCTCATTATTCCATAACTATTATTTCATCAGACAATAGTGCACATTTACCCCGGATGACCCACAGGAAGAACAGATGGGATCCTTCATCACTGACCAGTGCATGACACCATGGGGTTTATTTACTAAACCTGGTTGACTCAGAATCTTGGGCACCTGTGCATGGTAGCCAATCAGCTTCTAACCTCAGCATGTTCAGTTAAGCTTCAGCAATAAAACCTGGAAGCTGATTGGTTTTTATGCAGAAGTGGACAAGATTCTGAGTCAACCAGGTTTAGTAAATAAACCCCATGTGTGGGCAGGGCCGTGGATAAGGAGGTACCACCAGTCCTCCTGTACAGGGCCCAGGCCTGAAGGGAGGCCCAGGCAGCTGGGTGAATTGGATGTGGGAAGGAAGGGTGAACGGGGAAATTACTGGAACCAATCCCCTGTATGGCTCTCTCTGCAGCAGCTGAAATCTGGGTTCTGCTCCTGGCTGGCTTTCAGTTGCTGCAGAAAAAAATATACAGGGGATCGGTAACTGTAATTTACCAGCCCCTTCCATTCCTGAATGAACACAATCGGTGCTGATCACTCGTTGTGTTCATTCCTAACTGAAGCATAGGAAACTGTGGTTTTTTTGTGGGTATAGGGGGAGCCCTGTTAGGTTGGCTGTATGGGGCCCTGTGGTTTTGGGGGGCCCTGTCAGGTTGGCTGTAAGGGGCCCCATGGTTTCTAACATCAGCCCTGTGTGTGGGCATGATTCAATTCCTTTCAGTACATTCTCCTGAAGTCAGACTAAAAAAGAAACAGGTCTGAAAATTTGTGAACGTTTTCTGCAGGGTTGTGGCATGTCTAGTATCTAATCATTTTTTAATGAATTGTTTGCATGCAGGATAAAAATTGTTTAAATGGAAGACCTTTGTCATCTGAATGAAATTGAAAGAAACCAGAAAGCACAATCAGAGCGAATCAAAAACAAATACGCTGAACAGCAAAACTGAATAATTGAGGGGACTAAAAAAAAATGGATGCAAAGCTGATGTGTGCGGAAAGCTTAAGTCTGGAACAGGTATAAAAAAAATTATTTACAGTCAGGTCCATAAATATTGGGACATCAACACAATTCTAACATTTTTGGCTCTATACACCACCACAATGGATTTGAAATGAAACGAACAAGATGTGCTTTAACTGCAGACTGTCAGCTTTAATTTGAGGGTATTTACATCCAAATCAAATGAACGGTGTAGGAATTACAACAGTTTGCATATGTGCCTCCCACTTGTTAAGGGGCCAAAAGTAATGGGACAGAATAATAATCATAAATCAAACTTTCACTTTTTAATACTTGGTTGCAAATCCTTTGCAGTCAATTACAGCCTGAAGTCTGGAACGCATAGACATCACCAGACGCTGGGTTTCATCCCTGGTGATGCTCTGCCAGGCCTCTACTGCAACTGTCTTCAGTTCCTGCTTGTTCTTGGGGCGTTTTCCCTTCAGTTTTGTCTTCAGCAAGTGAAATGCATGCTCAATCGGATTCAGGTCAGGTGATTGACTTGGCCATTGCATAACATTCCACTTATTTCCCTTAAACTCTTTGGTTGCTTTTGCGGTATGCTTTGGGTCATTGTCCATCTGCACTGTGAAGCGGCGTCCAATGAGTTCTGAAGCATTTGGCTGAATATGAGCAGATAATATTGCCCGAAACACTTCAGAATTCATGCTGCTGCTTTTGTCAGCAGTCACATCATCAATAAATACAAGAGAAGCAGTTCCATTGGCAGCCATACATGCCCACGCCATGACACTACCACCACCATGCTTCACTGATGAGGTGGTATGCTTAGGATCATGAGCAGTTCCTTTCCTTCTCCATACTCTTCTCTTCCCATCACTCTGGTACAAGTTGATCTTGGTCTCATCTGTCAAAAGGATGTTGTTCCAGAACTGTGAAGGCTTTTTTAGATGTCGTTTGGCAAACTCTAATCTGGCCTTCCTGTTTTTGAGGCTCACCAATGGTTTACATCTTGTGGTGAACCCTCTGTATTCACTCTGGTGAAGTCTTCTCTTGATTGGTGACTTTGACACACATACACCTACCTCCTGGAGAGTGTTCTTGATCTGGCCAACTGTTGTGAAGGGTGTTTTCTTCACCAGGGAAAGAATTCTTCGGTCATCCACCACAGTTGTTTTCCGTGGTCTTCCGGGTCTTTTGGTGTTGCTGAGCTCACCGGTGCTTTCCTTCTTTTTAAGAATGTTCCAAACAGTTGTTTTGGCCACGCCTAATGTTTTTGCTATCTCTCTGATGGGTTTGTTTTGTTTTTTCAGCCTAATGATGGCTTGCTTCACTGATAGTGACAGCTCTTTGGATCTCATCTTGAGAGTTGACAGCAACAGATTCCAAATGCAAATAGCACACTTGAAATGAACTCTGGACCTTTTATCTGCTCATTGTAATTGGGATAATGAGGGAATAACACACACCTGGCCATGGAATAGCTGAGAAGCCAATTGTCCCATTACTTTTGGTCCCTTAACAAGTGGGAGGCACATATGCAAACGGTTGTAATTCCTACACCGTTCACTTGATTTGGATGTAAATACCCTCAGTTAAAGCACATCTTGTTCGTTTCATTTCAAATCCATTGTGGTGGTGTATAGAGCCAAAAATGTTAGAATTGTGTCGATGTCCCAATATTTATGGACCTGACTGTATGTAGTTAATATATTGTGTATAAATAAATATACTGCATATAAATATATCAAAAAGTTTCCACACTTTTCTAGCATATATATATATGTATACAGACACCTGGGAAATGCATGGTGATAACTTACACGATTATTTCTTGTGTGAGATAAGAACCCTCATGTGCGGTAGCCAAATTACTTCCTACACTGGAAGGATACCATCTACCATCTGTCCCGACACCGACTACAAAGTCTCTCCATCAGCTCTATCACACGTTACACAATACACTCTACCTGTATACTACTTGCAGGGCATTTTTTCTCATAGAGGAGGTGCAGGAACTCCCCTGTTCTGAGTCTCAGCCACCCCTCCCCACCTCCAAGCACCATTGCTTGGTTCCACCCTCTGCCCACCTCCCAGTACTGCCCCTTTTGGAGAATACAGAACCAACTATCATTTTGTGATACTAAGTAATTTGTACAGGATTTGTTAGCCAGCAGCAATAGACCACCCCCCCCAAGCAACAGTAGATTCTCTCAGCAAAAAAAGAACCCCCGCAACAAAATACCATCCGAGCAGCAATAGACCCCTGGTGGCAACAACAGATATCCCAGCAGCCAGCATCAATAGACTCTCCAGCAGCAAGCAACAATAGACCCCTCCCTCAACACTAGACCCCTTCCAGCAACAATAGATCCCCTGCCAACAACAATAGACCTCCCCAGCAATAACAGACAGCCACACAAAAATAGATCCCTCTAGTGACAATAGATCCCCCAGCAGCCAGCATCAATAGATCCTCCAGCACACCCCAGTACCCCTTGCCATTACATACATTCAGTGCTGGAGGTGCAGGTACTGTGTTCCCCCGCATTCTCACTGAAAAAAAAGCCCTGACTACTTGTATATAGGATCCATCTATGTGTTCCACTGAAGCCTCAGATGGGAGGCCAGTACAAGGAGCAGAGATCTCCGAGCATGTAGCCTGCCTCTCGATGCACTGATCCTCCTACTGTGATGTCACTTCTGCCTGAGTATGCGTTTCAAGCCGGCCCAGGGTCTCCTGACATCGTCCCGGCTCCTCTCCATCCCCTATCTGAGGCTTCAGTGGAACACAGATGGATCCTATAGGCTGGGAAGGAATTACAGTGATTTACCTATGACAAGCAAAATGATTCTTATCTTTCTGTGAGTGTATTTGTCAAGGTCCTACTTTTTCCCAGAGATTGTGCGGCTTCATGTACTGGCGTCCATCTTGGGTTTCTGCAGAGCATGGCGGGAGTCTTTTATGCATTCAGGACTCTGAGGTCCATCCCCCAGAGGGGTGTGGCTGAGTACATATAAGCCTGTGATCCGCACATGCTCTTTGCACTTGTGTCTTGTGTCTTTGTGTCGTTACAGCTCTGTGTATACTCTCGTGACTCTTCTGGTATCTGAGTCGGCTTGTGACTAGACCATTCTCTGTGGTTTCCTTTGACCTGACCTTCCGTTGCTGAACCCGGCCCGTGACCTGTGATTCTTGTCTACTGTTCTGTACCGTTTTGTCCTGTTGTTGTCGACCCGGCCTGCCTGACTACGCTATTGTCATTCCTACCAGCTACATGCCATTGGCGGCGGCCATTACCACAGCCGGGGTGTCTCGGGGGCCGCGACCTGGTTCCTGGCTGCGTCAAGTCCATCCCCACCATCAGGGGCCCTGGTGAAGGGCAGCCTGGGACTTAGACTCCGCACCCTGAGGGACTTCGGTCTATTGGTGGTGGTTGTCGTCAGTCAGTGCGTTACCCTGCCACTAGGCCTACCTGTCCGTTCCACAGCCCTGCCCTGACAGTATTTCATCACTTGCCCATTAAATGAGTGTTTCAATACTACAGGTAGTGGTGCCCCCCTTGTTCTTTTCATGCTCATGATACAAGTGCCTCAGTTGTTGGTTCTAACTGGTGAGAATTGGGGGATCACAAGATCTCTCACTCTTCACCCTGGGCTGCCTATCAAAATGGATTGTACAGAATAATCTCAATCATAGCTACATTGGCACTGAATGCCTACATATTCCAGATGGCAAGTTTATTCATACAGTCGGTCCCTGGGCTACAAACACAATAGGGTCTGTAGGTTTGTATGTACATTGGAACAGGCACATTTTCTGTGTAGCTCCAGCCAAAAAATTATTTTCAAGTTTTTTGGATAGCATAAAAACTTGTACAGTTTTTAAATATTTATTAAATCACTGAAAAATCACATTACAATTTACTTAATTATCAACATGTGAACACAGCCAGGAGTATGCATGTATAAATAACAAAAATACCAAAACCTGAATTGCAGTATATCTTCTCCTATAGATTCAGCTTCCTCCTCTTATGTTTGTTTCACTAAAAAGAAAACATATAAAGGGATTTAAAGTATTGATCAACGTTTAAATAAAGGATCAAGAGAGGCTCCCACTGGCTATACGTAGGCTAGGAGCTGTAACTCCAAATTTCACCTATAGCTGCTAACAATTAGTATTGTGCCACGCTGAAAGGCACAAAAGATTTCTATGCAATCATTAAATTAAAGCGTATCCAAACCCAGGAAAACAAAGGTAATATATTGTAGCTTCCTGGTTCTTAGATTTGATGGCTACCTTGGTTTTCTTTTTTTAGGCTTTTGTTTTCCTTTATTTTAACCTGTGATCCTACCAGTAACACACTTCCTGTCCTTGTGTGACAACACTCACTAATCATATTGTAACTAGGTAAGAGCAGCGTTGTCACCCTATACCAGGACTATAGAAACCTTCCGTTCTCCATAGCATAGAGCAGTCTTTCTCAACCTTTTTAGCCAAAAGGAATGCCTGAAATAAATTTTAGTGGCATTGGCTTCAGAACGATGCAGGCACCATCAAAAGGGAGGCCAGTCACCCATAGTTCAAAGAACCCCTACCAACCTATGGAGGAACCCAGGTCGAGAATGGCTGGCATATAGGGTAGGGGTAATGAAGTCCATAGAGATAATTGGGAACAACGTAACTCAGGAGAGGCTGAGTCTAGATCAGAGTTTCTCAACGTTTTAGCCCAGAGGAACCCTTGAAACAATTTTTAGGTCTTGGGAGAACACCTGCTAAAATCAATTCTTTGAGGGTCACTGGTAAAAATAGCTCTCACATTGATGGTCAATGGAAAAATGCTCCTAATAGTGGTGGTGGTAGTCAAAATGCCCCCTAAAAAGAGCGTTAGTATCCTGCAGCTGTCTCTGCCAAGTAGCATTGACCGCACAACTATGGAGGTATCATCAAATGGGAGGTCAATCAACCACAGCTCAAGGAAACTCTAGGATTCCAAGGAACCCTGTTTGGGAATGGCTGTCCTACAAGAAGTTATCAGCTGACAAGATCTCTGGCAGAATCAATTGGTATTTTTTTGCAATAGAAATGGTTTGAATGGGATATTTAACTGACCAAAAGTGAACAAATAAGAGTTGTACATTGTTAGGGTTTACACACACTTATATCATTACTGCTTTGGATTTGATTTACTAAAGACAAATCTGCAAAGTGAAGAGCCTCTATGTCTCTTGTAAGCCAACCTCTTTGTGTTCTACTAGTATGCTATCTACATACAGGGTCCCCAGTACAGCTTGTTCTTTTGTTGAAGCATCATTTCTGGTCTTGACAGGAAATGGGGGAAAATCTCTCCAATATGGACACTGGCAATACAAACCTAACAGCGGCACTGCACATTCCACTCTCTTTCCAAAATAAATAAAATCCTTTAGCTGGCCCTGATCTGTAATAATAATCTCTTCCTTTTTCTACCGACAGGATAAAATACCCCACATTCAAATGTTTCATAACACATTTCTGATATACTTACCAAAGGCATATTTGGCGAAGAACCCTTGGAGCTGAATAGAATCATCGCTGTGGACCTGAATAACAAGGCTATTGCCTGTGGAGGTTAATGTAGGTATGGTGCTTATCCCACAATATTTTCCCATCAATGGGGAGGTGGTCTTTGGTCCATTGAAAACAAGCATATAGTCAAACCTGCAGTTGCTGTTGACCTCCAGATTGAAGTCCGTCACATTTAAAGAGACCTGTAATGGAATGAAAACATAAGAATTATTGGATACTTGCACTCAGCAATATTGGCGGACTTCCCTGGATAGTTTCAAGGGCTAAATGGATCAACTAAAGTTGGATTTTCCTTACCAATCTGTATCATTCTTTTAAGATTTGTATAGACATGTATGCTTGACTGAACAAGTGTTTTGACTGCTGTCACATCTATGGGCACCTTTAGACAGTAATGGATAGTCCCAGAGAGTCCCTATCTCCAATATGTTTTCTAATCTATAAAGCAAGACACTGTACACTATCTATTTTTGCCAACAAACGTTTTGGTTCCAAATACATAGTACAGAAACACATTTATCTACTTCCACCATTCCATTTGACCAATCCCATGTTTGGCTTTAGCACACCAGCCTTTCTTAATCATTTTAACATGGAGGAACCCTTAAGTTATCTTTCCAGTCTCAGGGAACTCCTATTAATATTACTATATCTACAGCTCATGATACATTAGTGTGGTGGTCCTTACATTGGTGGTTAATGAGAAGAATTCTCCTTACATTGGAGGTCAGTGGGAAGAAGGCTTCCTACATTGGTGGTCAGGGGGAAGAAGGCTCCTTACATTGGTGGCCAGTAGGGAGAATTCTCCTTACATTGGTGGCCAGTAGTGAGCATTCTCTCTACATTGGTGGTCATTGGAAAGAATGTTCCTTACATTGGTGGTAAATGAGAAGAATTCCCCTTACATTGATGGTCATTGGGAAAAATTCTCCTTACATTGGTGGCCAGTAGGAAGAATTCTCCTTCACTGGTGGTCAATAAGAAGAATGTTCCTTACTTTGGTGGTCATTGGGAAGAATGTTTCTTACATTGGTGGTCAATAAGAAGAATGCTGATTACTTTGGTGGTCATTGGAAGAATTTCCCCCTTATGGATAGCTAAAAAGATCAATGGTGTCAACGTTTACTCGACTGAGAGGCAGAAGCTGCTTATTGTTCAAGGAACCCCTAGCAACCTCTGATGGAACCTTAGGGTGCTATGGAATCCTGGTTCAGAATGAATGCTACAGACTCTTTCCTTTGAAGAACATGATGGAACAGGCTCACCTTCACCCATTACGACTTGTATTGTTTTTTTGTCTACTTCTACAAATCTATTGAAATGTAATTCCAGATTATACCATATTGTTTAAAATAATTAAAATGAATAGAACATAATGTTACCTAACTAAAGCTCTCATGTAGTATTGGAATTATAAACCAGGGACCCGTTTATTACTATTGTCTGTAATCTTGTGATGGACCTGCTCAGTTCTTCCCCACATGCCCTTCTATGTTGAGTAGGATGACATGTTTTAAATTTAAAATAATAATTATGAGTTCAACTATATATAAACTGATAATTGGCCTTTAATATGTTTCATCTTAGCTGAGGTTATGTGTCCCTGCTGCCCTGCAGATATTCAATTTCTTGAAGAGCAGATGGCAGATCTCTGAGCAGTTGCAATTCAGAGAGGGTTCACCAAAGCTACCCCTTCCCCCCACCGCTACTATGCAGAAAAAAGTAAAATAAGAGGGATCATTAGGGTGAGTTACAGCAGAAAACCCAGAATCCTGCAGAAACTGTCATCCACTGAAGGTTCAAGACTAGATAGGTGATATCAAAAAGTTTCAAGATTAGTTTTGTAACACGCCAACAGATGGTTGCACAAGGCTGCACACACAGTCACAGGGAGCACCGACCTTCATAAGTCGGTGTGCCAAATGGCATCATCTGTACATCAGGAGCTGTGCAACTGGAGCTATTCTGACCCTGTGTGTTACCACATCTGCTATTTCATCATGGACAGCAAGTTAGAGCTATTTCATCATGGACAGCAAGTTAGAGCTATTTCATCATGGACAGCAAGTTAGAGCTATTTCATCATGGACAGCAAGTTAGAGCTATTTCATCATGGACAGCAAGTTAGAGCTATTTCATCATGGACAGCAAGTTAGAACAAAGTGAAATTCTGCGTGAATAATGCAAATCACTAGATCTCCACAAGGTTGTGAAAATGGCAACCTTTGAGCTGGATCTTCATATTCAGGAAGAGGGCATTTTTGGGGGTTGAGGTTGTTGAAGGTATTTCTGATCTCTCATCGTTTTCCAGTGATTTTTTTTCCTTTCTTGAATTGCACGTGCAACTTAAAACACCTCGAATGGCTCATTGCAGCTTCGCCGTAAACTTGCCGAATCATGTCAAACGTCTCTGTGGCAGAATTGCCCAGTTTCACACAGAATTTTACATTTGCTCTTTGTTCTAACTTGCTGTCCATGATGAAATAGCAGATGTGGTAATGCATGTGGTCAGAATAGTACCAGCTGCACAGCTTCTGATCTACACAGGATGATGTCTTCTGCCACACTGACTTATGAAGGTCGGTGCTCCCTATTACTGTGCATGCAGCCTTGTGCTGCCATCTGTTGGCGTGTTACAAAATTAGTCTCTAAACATTTTGATACCACCTCATAATTAAAAAAAATACTTTTAATGGAAAGGTATAGTGGTTTTAAATATCATTTATTTTAATTACAATTTTAAAGTTTGCAAGCTTATATGCTTTTTTTTGCACATTTACATTATTTTTGTAAAAACCATAAATATAAAATTCACATTTAATACAAGGTGCTCTCGTGCTACATAAAGCCCATCACCAGCTACACAACAAATAAGACCTAATTAGAAAAGTACATTGTTAGGGTTTCTATACTCTTTCATTCTGGGTACTCACTAGATAACCAGCCGGGGCCGTCACTACCCAGGTACAGTCCATATTGGTGGGATAGTTAGAGGGGTAGTTGGGAGTAGAGAATGTTCCCTGCGGGTTGGTCAGCATTGAGCCGCAAGTCACTAAAATAATGAAAATATCATTACTGGAATATAAACCAATCAGACCAGGACTGTCAAACAAATCAAAGATAAGATAAAAAGAAATAAAAGATTTATATTTGCAGTCAGACTTATTTCTTGGTAAAGACATTTCAGACATTCTAAAAAATGACTGCAACACTGTGGTGGTTATTTACTAAAACTGCATGGTAAAAGATCTGGTGCAGCTCTGCATAGAAACCAATCAGCTGTACCAGATTATTTTTTTTATTTTAGTAAATCTACCCCAGTGTTCCAAGACAGCAAAAGGGCAGAGCCAACAGTGGAAGCTAAGCAGTCATTTTGAGCTAAGACAGATCTAGATCGACATTATACATATCACAGTAGATTGTTACTGAAATGGTTATAAGGACATGCAACTATGACCTACTGTATGTACTATGGGGTTGATTTACTTAAACTGGAGAGTGTAAAATCTGGTGCAGCTCTGCTGATAAACCAATCCGCTTCCAGGTTTTATTGCCAAAGCGTAATTGAACAAGATGAAGTTAGAAGCTGATTGGCTACCATGCACAGCTGCACCAGATTTTGCACTCTCGAGTTTTAGTAAATCTTCCCCTATGTGTATATAATACATTTTTTTGATAAATGGTTTTAGGCTAGGTTCACACCTATGCAGTTTGGTTTTGATCCGTTTCTGCAGTGCGTTTTTGCACATGCGTTTTTTATGCTTTTTTTTTCCAACTTGTTGCTGGGCATATTAAAACACAAAATGCATAAAAGACGCATCAAAAATGTGTCAAAAATGCACTACATGATTTCTGCAGAATCTCCATTGAAGTCTATTGAACCAAAAACACAACGTTTTGTTTTTAAAAAAAAGTCCCTGACCCTTTCCAAAAAACACCCCGGGTGAAAACGCGGAGATGTGAATGTGTCCCATAGGGAATCATGGTAAATGGACTGATTTGCGTTTCTGCAAAACGCAACGTAAAACGCATAGGTGTGAACCTAGACTTAAAGTGCAGCCTTCAGCCAAGGATAAAGAGTCCACTTGTAAAGCATCAGGTTATTATTGCTGTCTATGTTCCTGCTGGAAGGATTTATCTCTCTATTAGTGCCAGCTGGCCAAAGATGGATGGAATTCCAGCCAGTTCAGGCTAGGTTCACTCCTATGCAGTTTGCATTTGATCTGTTTCTGCGGTGATTTTGCGTTTTTTTTTTTATTCTATTTAAAAAATTTCTTGTTGCTAGGCAGATTTAAAATGCAAAACACGGCAAAAAAACTGTACTACATGTTTTTAAAAAAGGCACATTAACACTAGATGCATTTAGGCGCAACATCACTTGCACATTCAAAAGAGGTGCGTGTGGGCAGAAAAAACTACAAACACACATTAATACTAGACGCACTTAGGCGCAACTGGGCGTTTGTGCAATAATGCATCCTAATGGCCAAAATAAATAAATATTCTGGCCAATAGAATGCATTAACGCCCAACACATATGCAAAACGCAGCTTTGGGAGCTTTTAAGCTGCATTTTCTCTCTCCCCCGGAGCAAAGGCATCCAGGGAAGGAAAAAACCATCCTGTGTGCATGAGGCCTTACTGATATAACATGCTGCCCCCTCCCTTCTAGAAATTCTAGTTTCTACCGGATCTGATTCCAAGGCAGCATTTTCTGAGTCACTGACATAGAAGAATTATGGAATTAGGTGCACTCAGCACTGGGATAGGTTCATCTAGCACCCAGGGCAAGGATGTGGGACTGCGCCCCCTCCCCCACTGTTAATACATGCTGTAGAATAGATTTACTGCCCTGTGTCCATTCTCTGCCCCTTTGCTCCTCTGTGCCCAGGGCACTTGTCCCTCCTGCCCACCCCATTTTGGGCCTTGGTGCACTGACGTCATTCTGCTCTTCCAGATCTGCATGCTTATCCCTGCTGGTGACATCAGTGACCAGGACAGTGACAGACAGCAGTTCAAAGGAAGCTAAGCAATGGGAAAAATGTAAAGCTCTCACTGGGGGCTCATTCACACTAGTGGATGTGGGGCAAGAAAACCCCACAGTTGAGCTGTGTTTTTACTGTCCCCCAAATCAAATGCACCCTCTTAGCTGCCTAGGCAGAGGCTGGGGTTGTACACATGCTTTGCTTTGTGGTTGTAGCAAGAATTATACCCCTGTTGGTTTTCGCCCACCAAGCGTGACCCATTCAAGTGGATGCAGTTTTCAAAAGGTTAAAGCAAGCAGTGATGAGGAGATACAATGATACAGCCCCTCCTCGCTGCCTGTCAAATGCTCTCTGAAGAGCAATCTGAATGTGACTGCCCTTCAGAGACCAAAGCTTGTGTGAATGAGTCCTAAAGGTTCCCATTTATTACATTTTATTATTTTCTTTCCAGAACTTCATATCATAAAATGAGGTAAAGCTCGGCACTGTGGTGTGAAGTCTTACCAGTGCTGTATTCAGCCTTGAATCCAGTGGCCTCGGCACTGTTGTCACTGACAAATTCAAGGAGCATTGTATTGGTTGTAGAGATCATCGGGGGAAGCTGGCCGGATCCACAGGCTCTGTCCAATAACACCGGGGAGGAAGTGGTGGGCCCATTGTAGATCCTCAGGTAATCAGAAGTACAGTCCATGGAGGTCTGCACATCAAAGGCAAGGAATTGCAGGAAGACCTGGCGGAAGAAGGAGATGTCAGCAAGAGAAGGAAACCTCGGGCATTGGCTTCGTGAATAGTGGCTCTCTGTTATTAAAAAGCAATGAAACTGTATCTGAGCACCATAAAGACAAACTGCTATTACTTTCATTTTTAATATTCAAAACAAACTCCCCCATCTATCCAGGTCTCTGTGCTTTATTCTGCTGAGAACTCATCCCCTAGCATTTCTAGCTGTGGCCATCTTGAGTAAAGGCAGATGATTCATGTAACTGTTAATTTCGGGAATCCATCTGCCCATAGCTCAGGCAAGCAGACAGAAGGTTGTGCTTAGCTGAGAAAACCCCTCCTCCAGATTACATTAAAAAAAAATGTCCATGAAGACTCCTGGGATGTATGACATCATTTTGGCCTAGGCCAGATACCAGGAAGCAACTGAAGAAGTAAAAAAAAAAAAAGATTAATGGCCATTTCACATTAGAGAGGAAAGCTGGCTTTACTTGTCTGGCTGCTGCCCACATCTTACTGCGCTAGGTGCAGTGTGGTGCGGGATTCAGCACATCACATGGCTCCCCCCCCCCTTTTTTATGTTTTGGACAAACTTTATTTTAAGTGTACAAATTGTACACTTTATTCATGGCGCTGAACAGAAGCGCAATGTGCTGTGCTGCTATACAGTGCCATGTGATTCTGTACAGTGCGCTGCGATAAAATCACAGCATGCTGCACTGCAGCTCCAGGCTGCGTTGCAATGTGAAAGGGAAACACAGAAAACAACAGTTTTTTGTGTGACCTTGCAGTGATAGGCGTTTTACAATGCAGTCAAATGTCTGTCACCGTGCAATGTGTGAATAAAGCCTAAAACAAGTAAATAAAATATACCTTCCTATCTATTTACTAACGCTAACCGCATAAGGATGAAAAATACGTCATGTCGAGTGAGGACCGGTTCACACCACCAATTGCACAGGAACATGCTGTGCATTGCAGTGCGATTCACATGCGATCCAGGTGTAGTACGATTTCAGCCCATTTATTTGATTGGCCTGAAATCATGCCAGTCTGCACCAAAAGTAGTGTATGCAAACACACAGTAGCCGGATCACATGGCGCTATTGTACCATGTGATCCAGTGCAGGCAAACGCGCTGCGTTTGGGGTGTCACTAAGCTAACACTGACACCCACTGCAAGTGCAGTGTGTTTTGAATACAGTGCGGGAAACACGCACAGAACCTGGGTTTCCCGAATTACGTTCTGGTGTGAACGGGCCCTATCCCTCCATAGTGTGTTCTTGTCTCAGTCTAGAGTACTAAGTGTCATTTCTTTCTGATGCTTCATTCCTCTGCTATCAGCATAAATCACTTCTGACAAGTTTTCCTGACACAAAGAGAAAAAAGGTGACAGGGGAGGGACCTCCAGCTGATTGACAGCCTCAGCTCTGTTCCTGTGAGCTGTATGAAAGGGGGGGGGGGTGTCCCTTCCCTCCAATCAGCTCTCAGAGCTTTCCTCACTGATCTCTATGATGCTCTCCGCCCCCTTTTTTCTGAACTCTCAGACAAGTGTTATAAATTCATCACTTTGAATGGATGTAGAGAAGAGAAGACTGCAGATAAACAGGTACAACTTATGTAGGAAAATTTTTTTCATCTCTGTGTATCATCTGAGGCCAGTGACTTTACTGGGTATATCTAAAGGTGTACAAGCACTTTAAGTAATAACCATTTAACCCTTTGAGGTTCAGTATTGTGGGCCTTACCTGGTTGGATGGAACACGAATGAGCCACAAACAGCGGCTGGCAGCGGGATAATTATTGGGGTAGTTGGAAGATGTTAAGGATCCTCTAGGACTGGAGAGCAATGTTCGGCAGAGACCTGAAAAAGGTACATTGTTAGGAATTCAAAGTGATTGGAGATATAAAGAGCAAGACAGAGCAGTGATCTGCTGCAGCAAGAATCCGGCTATTTACATACAGAGGTATGATTGGATTTCATCTGATGCTCCAGGGTCATCACAGAATACGTCTGATTGAGAAATAGGGGGGATTTACTAAAACTGGAGCACTCAAAATCTGGTCCAGCTGTGCATGGGAGCCAATCAGCTTCCAGGTTTTATCCTCAAGGCTTAATTGAACAAGCTGAAGTAAGAAGCTGATTGGCTACCATACACGGCTGCACTAGATTCTGAGTGCTCCGGTTTTAGTAAATCCCCCCCATAGCGACCACCCAGATTTATAGAGTTCTAGGAATCCTGCTTTTTCTTACCGCAATCATATAACTTGTTAATCTTGGCAACATCCAAGGTGCTGAGTCCATAACGCTGTCCGATGGGGACAGAGGCATTTGGTTTCGGCACAATGGTGGGAGAACTGCCATCCACAGAGAAAGCATATCTAGAAACAAAGAAAACCAAATGTTATACATTCACTATCATCAGCATAGATTTAGTTTAAAAGGGGTGCTCTAGGTCAGTTGGTCTGCTGGCCTTTACTTGGGCCTTAGGGCCCTATTCCTCCCACTGACACCAATAATGGACTACTAGTCCTCCCACTAATGCCAGTGATGGGGCACTATTCCTCCCACTGACACCAATAATGAACTACTAGTCCTCTCACTGACACCAATGATGGGGCACTCTTCCTCCCACTGACACTAATAATGGACTACTAGTCCTCTCACTGACACCAATGATGGGGCACTATTCCTCCCACTGACACCAATGACGGGGCACTATTCCTCCCATTAACACCAACGATGGGTTGCTATTCCTTCCACTGACACCAATGATGAGGCACTATTACTTCCACTGACCCCAATGATGGGGCACCATTCCTCCCACTGACACCAATGATGGGTCATCATTTCTCCTACTAACACCAGCGATGGGGTACTATTCCTCCCACTAACCCCAATGATGGGTTACCATTCCTCCCACCAACACCAGCGATGGAGATTATTCTTCCCACTAATACCAATACCTCCTACTGCTCACAGGTGTTATGTAATTATTTTACCCCACTGAACACCAAGTCTGAGGCATTTTCTACTCCCACTGGCCACAATCTGGCCCTCCTAAAGTCTGAAGGACAATAAACTGCCCCATTGCTTAGAACGTTTGGAGACCCCTGCTCTAGGTGACAGAAAAGCTTACCAGGTCTCTTTATACACTGCTCAAAAAAATTAAAGGAACACTTTGAAAACACATTGGATCTGAATGGGGAAAAATCTCCAGCTGGATCTCTATACTGATATGGACTGGGTAAGGTGTTAGGAACATAAGGATGCCCCATCGTTTGATGGAAATGAAAAATATCAACCTGCAGAGGACTGAATTTAAAGACACCCCAAAAATCAAAATGAAAAAATGATGCAACAGGCGAGTCCATTTTACTGAAATTTCATTGCAGCAACTCAGAATGGTCCTCAGTAGTTTGTATGGCCCCCACGTGCTTGTATGCATGCCTGACAACATTGGGGCATGCTCCTAATGAGACAACGGATGGTGTCCTGGGGTATTTCCTCCCAGATCTGGACCAGGGCATCACTGAGCTCCTGGACAGTCTGAGGTACAACCTGCCGGCATTGGATGGACCGAAACATGACATCCCAGAGGTGTTCTATTGGATTTAGGCCAGACGAACGTGGGGGCCATTCAATGGTATCAATTCCTTCATCCTCCAGGAACTTCCTGCATACTCTCACTACATGAGGCCGGGCATTGTCGTGCACCAGGAGGAACCCAGGACCCACTGCACCAGCGTACGGTCTGACAACAGGTCCAAGGATTTCATCCTGATACCTAATGGCAGTCAGGGTGCCATTGTCTAGCCTGTAGGGGTCTGTGCATCCCTCCATGGATATGCCTCCCCAGACCACCACTGACCCACCACCAAAACGGTCATGCTGGACGATGTTACAGGCAACATAATGTTCTCCACGGCTTCTCCAGACCCTTTCATGTCTGTCACATGTGCTCAGGGTGCACCTGCTCTCATCTATGAAAAGCACAGGGCGCCAGTGGTGGACCTGCCAATTCTGG
This sequence comes from Staurois parvus, assembly GCF_062004578.1. Classification (NCBI taxonomy): domain Eukaryota; kingdom Metazoa; phylum Chordata; class Amphibia; order Anura; family Ranidae; genus Staurois; species Staurois parvus. Next base: position 342,041 of record NW_028318206.1, read on the forward strand.
TGTTCAGTGGCAAATGCCAGTCCAGCTCAATGGTGCCAGGCAGTGAGCATAGGGCCCACTAGAGGACGTCGGGCCCTCAGGCCACCCTCATGAAGTCTGTTTCTGATTGTTTCATCAGAGACATTCACACCAATGGCCTGCTGGAGATCATTTTGTAGGGCTCTGGCAGTGCTCATCCTGTTCCTCCTTGCACAAAGGAGCAGATACCGGTCCTGCTGATGGGTTAAGGACCTTCTACGGCCCTGTCCAGCTCTTCTAGAGTAACTAACTGTCTCCTAGAATCTCCTCCATGCTCTTGAGACTGTGCTGGGAGACACAGCAAACCTTCTGGCAATGACACGTATTGATGTGCCATCTTGGAGGAGTTGGACAGTCAGAAATGAGTAGGGAACAAAATGTCAGTGGCCTCCACCTGTAAAACCATTACTGTTTTGGGGGTCGTCTCATCGTTGTCCATCTAGTGCACCTATTGTTAATTTCATTAACACCAAAGCAGCTGAAACTGATTGACAACCCCCTCTACTACCCCCCTCTGCTACTTAACTGACCGGATTAATAATCCAGGAGATTCATTGACTTGATGCTAGACTCTTATTAAAAAGTGTTCCTTTTTAAGCAGTGTACAGTGTTTTTCTGCCTCCTCATAATGTCTTTGGAGAGCTCTCAGACCTCTCCTTTTCCCCCTCACTTCCATTTGCTTTGAATGATAAGTGCATGATAGTTATGGTTGTGTGTACTGCTCTCTGCACACTACAAATCCCAACAGTGCATAGTCCATCTCAGGAGTGAGCAAGAGAAGGTGACTACTTTCCTCTATACAGAGGGACCTCTAATAGGAATTAGGATGATGACAGCAAAAAGAAAAATAATTTTTTGATTTGGAGGAGGCTGACAGCAATAGAAGGACATTTCTGAGTTAAGAAGACAGGAATAGAATTGTTTTTTTTAAACCAGAGTTAGTGTCACATTAATCCAATATCACTGAAGGAGTGCTAAATTGTGCATAAAGAGACACCATCACTTTGTATATTTGGAGCACAGTGACCGTGTCTGCTGACAGCCCACCGCCCCTGTTCAGTATACATGCTTGCGGAGGGAGCTATCTGCAGGAACTGCCACTTTGCCATGAACTTGTAAAGCGACAGTCATTTTCAGCATGCTAAAATGACATACAATAACATTGGTCGGCAGGCCACTTTAGCATGCCTGAAAGCCGTATTAAACCCAAAACCAAAAATGTTATATATTGCAGCATACCAATCATTAGATGTGGTGGCTGCATTAGTTTTCAATTTAGGCTTTTTCACTCTGTTTTCACCTGGTGATCTGGCCAGTAACACACCTCCTGTATTAGCATGCTCCCACTCTGGATGAAAGAACACAGGGGGCACCTTTTGGAAGCAGCATTGTTAATCTGGGAGGAGGGGGGTGTTAGATGTATTAGCAGCAGGGGCGGACTGACCATTTGAGCACTCGGGCACTGCCTGAGGGCCCGGGGTCAGTAGGGGGCCCCATGAAATGCCCCTGGTACATTTATAGGCTTTTTTGGGTGTGCTTTGAGTGTGGGCAAGGACACAGGGGCCCCATGATCCCATATTGCCCGGGGGCCCCACGAGATGTCAGTCCGCCCCTGATTAGCAGATTTAGATATACAAACAAATTGAAGCCAAACTCCAGATAACACTTTGTAATGAGTTACAGCAGCTGTTTTTTTCTTTTTGGGATAAAGATATTACATAAATAAATACAAGTGGATCATTGTAAGCACCCCTGTCAGTGGTAAATGGTTTGGTCTCATCCCTGCTACATCCCTTGTCCCTCAACTGCTACATCTGCAAGAGAGCTTGTTATTTTAAAAAACAGCAGACTTACTGGCCAGATCACCAGGTGAATATAAGGGGAAGAATAGAAAACCCCCCTTAAGAAAATCACTCACATTGAGTAACATGGTAATGCACATTGTATATATACTTCCAATAAAATGGCCGCTGACCACAGCAACTAGTGACAATCACACCGCACACTGGTAACTAAGATCTTAAAACAACGATCAAGTGCTTTCATCACGAGGTCCCGGCGTGCGTACTGACGTCACGGATGGTCACGCCCTGACACGTTTCGTCATAACCAACTTCCTCTGAGGGAATGTGAGTGCTTTTCTTAAAGGGGGTTTTCTATGGCAATACATTATTGTTTTTACGGTATCACGCTATGTGGCTGTTTTATTTTGCCCACATATGGAATTGATATTTCTCAATCTGAATGGGGAGGAGATCGGAGTAGGAGATACTAATAATCGATTGATTGGAGGTTCTTTTGGGCTGCTGGCTGATTACCAAGTTCGAGATTTCACAAGCATTCATTATTATGGAGATTGAAATATTTGCTTTTGAGTTTAATCCCGCTTTAAACACTTCAAAGCATATGTAAATCCACGAACAAACGTTTCATGTATTGCAGCTTACTAGTACTTAGATGTGGTGGCTGCGGTCGTTTTTTTTTTTCCAGTCCAAGTCCAAAAAAAAAAACCTGTTGATCCTGACAGAAATCCAGTGTCCATGCAACTCTATGTGCCCGGAACTGAAATCTCAAAAATATTTTCAGCTTTCCCAACTATCTTCTGTGAACTACATAATTCCTCCTCCCAATGTAAGGAGATGAGGAGAGAGGGGGTGTGTGTGTCCAATCAAAATCAGCAGAACAGCCCAGAGTGACCACTTCTCCTCCATAGATACAGTGCAATGATTCAGCGTTGTTACTATAGGACAGGAAGGGTGTTACTGGCAGGATCACCAGGTGAAAATAAAGGAATAATCCTGAAAAAATGAATCTGATGACCGATAACCTGCAATATATTACATTTTTGGGGGGTTGAAGAATCAGGATCAGTGAATGTTTCAATGTTAATAGATCCGGCTGTGCCGCGTACAAGGATATTGCAGCAGTTTAATGGTAGATTTAGCTGTGTGCCTAAATTTCCTCTGAAGCCTGATCCGAATTGGGATCGCGCTTCAGAGGCTACTGACAGGTGGCGAGGAAGCGATGTGATGCCTCCTCATCATGTTTTAAACCCATTTTTACTGACAAACGCGTTTGGAGCGCTTCCCGATTTGCTTGAGTGTGCTTGTCGTCTACCGATTGCTGCACGTCAGGTATATTTTGCTGCAGGTGTGAAGCACAACGGCATGTAAACACCCCCATCCGCTGCCTAGTTCAGCATGAGGGGTGGAAATTACGCAGCTCAAACATTCATTTTTTTTGCCCCCCCCCACAACCCCACATCTGAATGAAGCCTGAGAATAAAACGGTGTTTCTGGCAAATACAAAGTGCCAAGTTTTTTCTTTCTATGTAATGTCACCATCTGTACCTTGGATAATGCATGACGGAGCCATAGTCGTATTCCATGCCTTGATTCTGTGTGTCAAACTGCTGAAAGTTCCCCTCGGCCCCTGCAGGAGGCAAAATTTGCAGCATTATATCGCATTATTCCATTATATTAAAAGGAAACCTTCACAGAGATATGGGTTGGCCTCCATTGCTCACACCCTACAAATGCTACTTGCCTGGCTGCCATGATGATCCAGTGTTCAAAGACCCAAAACAAACATGGAGTCAGGAGTCGTCACAACACTTGCTGCATGCTTGTTCAGGGTCAGTGACTCAGGCACACTGGGCATTTAGCTGTAGGTGGAGGGCATAGGCGCACCGTCCAGCATTGCTGCCAGCAGCCTGTGAAGCTCTATGAGAGACTGACAGCCGGGATGGGGATGGGTAGTGCCCTCGGTGGTACCTCTGTTCAGGGTAGTAGGTGCCTAGGGATGAATGCCCAGAACACAGACTGCTTGCACTCTGAGTATTCGTCCCCTAAAGCATGACAGGCTGCTGGCAGCAAAGCTGGACGGTGCGCCTAAGCCCTCCACCTACAGCTAAACGTCCGGTGTGCATGAGGCCTTAATGAAAGAGACAGCAACTGGCATCTTCTGAACAAAGGTGCTATGAATAATCACTGGGCCACAGTTTTCTTCTTTTTTTCCCCTTGTACCAATGAGGAAATGTCTGCCCACTTCCTGTGTAGTCACTGAGACAGGAAGTAAGGGGAAATCTCCCCACACTTAGGCAAGCATAGCTGTAAAAACCCAAATGACATTCCAGCCTTTCCACACTCCACCCAAAACACGAAGGCCTCAGGCACACAGGGGTGTTTGCCCACTTCTTCCGAACACCTTTTCTCCTGGCCAGAAAAAAGCAGCACAAAAAAAATGCTTAAGGCCGCGTCTAGATGTATTTAGGTGTGACAAGTGTTCGGGCGTTCATTCATTGCATTGGCCAGAATATTACTTTATGAATGAACACTTATGTTCTAAATGCACTTATGCGTGTTCAGTGCATCAGGCATTTTTTTTTCTGCCAAACGTATATGGATATATAGGCTAACATGAAGGGGAGTTTAGAGGCAAAAAAAAAAAACAGGCATTTTTGATGCCCATTGAGCATGAGGTCTAAAAATTATAGGCTGGAGCTCCAGGAAAATTCCACTGATCCACCTCCTCCCCTGCATGTAAAGTCATTCTGTGCATCTTGGGAAAAATCTAATATTCTCAGGCTATATTCTCTGTAGACTGAATATGCCAATGAAGACAATACTGCATTATGGCCACTGGATGGCACTGATGGGCATACCTATTTCCTATGATACCCAGCGCCATCTTGTGGCTACAATGTAGTATTTTCCCCATTTTCAAGTTTGATCTGCAGACAATATAGCCTTAGAACATTCCATTTTGCCTCATTTGCACAGAACAAATTCACATGCAGTTTTGATGGACGATCAGCTATGCAAATGTTTGTAATGATACTCCCCTTGTAATGTAATGAGATCACCCAGTCTGATACCTGGCATGATGTTGCTGTATGTGATATTGACGTAGTTGTCGCGGTCACTCCTACTCTGTTCATGGAAGAATCCCAGAGCGTGGTTCAGCTCATGCTGGACGGAGCCGTGGACCATGCAGCTGCTTGTCACCGATACAGTTTGACTTCCTCCAACCTTACCGACATAGGACCAACATCTGTGGGGAACGGGAGAAATCATATTATTATGTCATCACAACGGGCGATGCGCCAGGTGCTGCAACCAGTAGCCGAGCACATTAAAGTGTAGGGAACAGTGTATGTCAGGGCAGCTGCAGCCATGATCCCCCATCTCCTCTGTGACTAATGAAGCCAGAATCAACGGGGATTTCATCACTTTCAGAGCTGTCTTGGCCAGGCCGTTACAGCCAGAGAAGCATCTGACCAAACATGAGGGCAGGGGAGAGATCAGGGGTCTAATAGGCCCATGATGTCTCCATAAAAAGGACCTGTGACTGCCCAAAGCTATTACTAAGGGAGCTTATTGACCCTTTGTAATAGCAATAAAGTTAAATGAAAAATAAAAAAGTGTAAAAAAATTAAAATAAAATAAATACATAAAAAAAAGAAAAAAATTTAAAAACACCTATGTGCCCCCGTGTTTGTGCGCAAATGCAAAACCACACACCGGTCCAGCACACGTATGTAAACAGCAACTGCACCACACTTGGGAGGTATTGCCGCAAACATTGGAGTGAGAATAATAATTCTAGCTCCAGGACTCATATTTAACTCTAAACTGATAACCTGGAAAGGCTTCCAAAGTGTAACCTATGAACAAATTTAGGTACCGTAGTTTGTCGCCAATTCAAAGGCAATGTCAAATTTTAAACCTTGGCATGTTTGGTATCTATTTACTTGATGCAACATTATATTTTTAGATTCTGCAAGGCATCTGTTTTCAGAAAATATATAAATCATTTTCCTAAGGGCCATTCACACCACAGAAACACAGTCCAGATCAGCAATGGGCAAACTACGGCCCGCGGGCCGTATACGGCCCGGCGGACCTTTTAATCCGGCCCGCGGAGCGTGGCAAACATTGGCTGTCAGGATGTAGGTGGGGCAGCGTGACGAACTCCTCTCCTCTCACAGTCCGCCCTGAAGACCGGAATGGCGCGGGAACACGGCGAGAGGAACGCGCGGAGCAAAGGTAAGTGAATTGACACAATATGGGGAATGAATTACTATAGGGGGGATGAATTACTATATGGGGGATGAATTACTATATGGGGGATGAATTACTATATGGGGGATGAATTACTATGGGGGATGAATTACTATATGGGGGATGAATTACTATATGGGGGATGAATTACTATGGGCGGGATGAATTACTATGGGGGATGAATTACTATGGGGGATGAATTACTATATGGGGGATGAATTACTATGGGGGATGAATTACTATACGGGGGATGAATTACTATACGGGGGATTAATTACTATGGGGGATGAATTACTATATGGGGGATGGATTACTATGGGGGATGAATTACTATGGGGGATGAATTACTATGGGGGATGAATTACTATATGGGGGATTAATTACTATATGGGGGATGAATTACTATATGGGGGATGAATTACTATGGGGGATGAATTACTATATGGGGGATGAATTACTACGGGGGATGAATTACTATGGGGGATGAATTACTATATGGGGGATGAATTACTATGGGGGATGAATTACTATATGGGGGATTAATTACTATGCTTACTATGGGGGAATATTACTATACTTACTATGGATGGCATGGTAGTGGCTGGGCCGGCCAGCAGCTAGTCCGGCCCCCGGGTCCAATATATGAACCCATTGCGGCCCTCAAGTCAAAAAGTTTGCCCACCCCTGGTCCAGATGCATTTCTGCATGCATGTTTTCAATGCATTTCAGTGTGTTTTTGATGTGTTTTCAATGCATCCCAGTATATTTTTCCCCTCTTGTTTTTTTCCAAGGTTCCTGGGTTTTTTTTTATTTTGCTGTAATGCATTCAGGTGTGTTTTTGATGCGTTTGGATGCGATTTGGTGTGTTTTTGATGCATTTTGCCATGTTCCAGTACAGTTCAGTGCAGAAAAAAATGCAGCATGTTCTGATTTTTTTTGACTGCATCTGGTGTGAAAATCACCCCAGTAGGTAAGCGATTATATGGCATGTCGCATTCCACGGGTGGTACTGCCACCAAATGTCACCCACTCAAGTGAATAAGATTGCAGTGCATGTGGTTGCTGTGCAGTCACGTGGCATTTTGAGGGTTAACTCCGGAAACAGGCAGCACCACCTGATCCACCGTGGATCGCTTTTCAGAGGGACCGCAATTATAGCCACACATGTGAATGACCCTTTTGAGAAGGGTGTCCTGGAGCAAAAAGCATAAAGCCATTATGAAGAAGACCATTTTTTGTACTGCGGCTGTCTGCAATTTGGCCTCAAGCTCTGAAAAGTGTTCCATGAAAGAGCAATACAACTAGAGGAGCGAAGCAATGCCAGTTCCAGGACGTCTCAACTAACTACATCTGCGATGGTTGTAAGAAAGGGACATTTACATTTATTGGCAGCTGCATACATATGAGTACTGGCTCTACATTCAAATCAAATTAAAATAAAAAAAAGAGGGAGGATGGATGAGAGGAATGTTTCACATACCCGCTGGCATCCTTAATTTGCAGAAAGTTAGATTCTGTGGTGCGTGGGATGAAGCGCACACAGGTGAGAGTCGCAAATTCTTGCATGGCACCAAGAAATACCGCTTTATCAGAGGAACCTGTGGAACCAGAAGATCCCTTTATTAGGCACATCTTGTGAAATAATACTGGCGTTGCGTTTTCCCCACACCCGCTTTATTCAGATTTTTATATTATTTCCTATATTCATTTAGCAAAACTTTTTTAGCAAAAAAAGGCAATCAATGGTGTTTGCAACTATTTTTGGATATACTGTGTATGTAAAAAGTTTCATGTAAGTTAGTTCATCAACATAAAGTAATGTTGTAAAAGGCAAGCTTCTATGTATAATCTGTAATTTTATAGGTATATATATATATATATATATATATATATATACACAAACATACACAGTATAGTATATAGTATAGTATATATACACACACACATATATATATATATATATATATATATACACACAGTGTATATACATATACACAGTGTATATATATATATATATATATATATATATATATATATATATATATATATATATATATATATATACACACACACAATATACACAGTATATATATATACACATATATATCTATGTAAATGTATATACACGGAGGCAGCCATATTTATCTCATCCCAGGGGTTAAAGGATAAGTTCACCTTTGGGAACATGTTACATGTTCCACCCGTTTTTAGGGTGGAACATGTAACATGTTCTCATAGCTTCAGCCGCACCTGTCGCCCCCCCACCTCTGACAGATAATACCGGGAGAAGTTTCCCCATACTGTCTGTCAAATTTGAAAACAGCGCGGACGTGCGGGGCTCCGCCCACAGACTTCTGTGAATGAATGAACTGCAGGTCCCAACAGCCTTGTAGTTTTCAATGAACTACTACGGCATTGTGGAGCTCCATGGTAGTTCATTGAAGCTGGAGACCTGCATGGCATCAGCGATCTACTGATTGCTGGTGCTAAGCTTTCCAGGCTCCTTTGGACAAAAATAATAAATGCACATTTTTTTGCCTGCAAAAAAAATGTGCATTTATTATTTTTGTCCAAAAGTTGAACTTATCCTTTAGTGCTCATGTACACTGCAGCTCCTAAACTAACGTTCAGCTTTTCTGCATTTTTTTCAGCTGCCCCTGAACTCTCCCTAATGTTTTCCTATGTCCATGTACACATTGTCGTTTACAGGTAGTTTACAGGCAGTTGAGTTTACAGTCGTTTTTTTGAATATGTTCAGGAGTAGATTTACCGGCGTTTCATACGCCAAACGCTTATAAACGGGGTTAACTGCGTTTATAAGAGTTTGCATTTATAAGCGTTTGCGTTTATAAACGTTTTTTAACTGTTCCATGTCCAGATGCTGTCCGGGTGCCTTTTTTCATGATCCGAAATGCATGCAAAGTGTTTTCCATGTATTCAAATGGACCCGGTACACCAGCGCAGTCAGTTCCAGGTTTGTGTGAAGGAAAAAATGGTACAACGTACCGCATTATGCTCATGATGGGATCCATAGTGAATACGTCCAGAAAAGACAGGTCATCTCAACACATACTGCTCTCTCTGCTTCTGCTCTCTCTATTCCTCTCAAAATGTCTGAAACAGTTAATTATTTACTATTTTTCAGTGCATTCTGGGCATTTTGAAAGGTCTCCTGAGGTTATCTTTTAAAACCGTTCTAAACGCAAATAAATGCGCATAAACGTGGTATGAAGACGTGGCTGAACTGACGTTTTCTAACCTACGTTTTCCAGTAGTCAGTTTCCATCGTTCAGAAGAGTTTTCCAAACATCCCGTGTACATGAGCCTTTATAGTTGACAAGTTGAAGGGATTGAATGAAAATGGTGCGTTGGCTCCCTCTAGTGGCTGAATAACAATTATCTACTCAATGAATGCAATATCAAAATTATGGAATGACAAGCATGTAAAAATGTGAAACTAACATAAAAAAGTTGTATTTTACTGTAAACAATGCAAGAATACATCAAAGTATGTACTGAATGTAAATACAGTTTGCTGCTCTGTCACAGCTATGTTCCATGTTATTGCTAGGGTAGATTTTAGATATGTCTAAATCTCCTTTTCCTCTGAATCCCGACTCATGTTCACATCATGGTGCAGAGACAGGTGGTAGGGAAGTGATGTGAAGTCTCCTCACCGTCTGTTTTAACACCATTTTTGCCGACACACATGCCGCAACTGTGTGCACTGCATGTGGTTGGGGGGGGGGGGGGCGCTCGCAGCGCTTAACTATTTGCTTGACTGTGTAGCGTTTGGCGGTCTTGCTGGGTGAACTTTGCATCGCGGAAGCATTGCAGCTATAGCGTGTTAACATCCCCATCTGCTGCCTATTGCAGCTTAATCACTTGGCGCCCGCAATGTACTGCGGACAGGCGGCTGCTGAAGGTAAAGGTACATTGCTGCCTAATTCCGGGTTTAGGGCACACGCATATGCGCCCCCGCCCGGTACCCCATGTGATTGTACACAGCAGGAGCCTGTCACCCAGCCAGTGATTAATGACCAGTACCTGCTGATCGGCTGTGTGCAATCACAGCCCAGAGCTCTGTGTTAGTAAACAACACAGAGCTCTGTACAGAGGAAGCGATCTGTCTGTTTCTCATCCCTGTGAAGCAGGAATGAGAAACGGAGAGATCTAGTAGTAAAAGCAGCACACTTTACACACATTACACATAGTGAGGCACACATTGAACCCCATGATCACCCTAGATGTTAACCCCTTCCCAGTCAGTGTTATTAGTACAGTGACAGTGTACAGCATTATCACTGATCACTGTATTAATGTCACTGGTAATGTCAGTGTCAGTTAGTGTCAGATTGCCCACCGCACTATTGCAGTCCTGTTATAGGTTGCTGATCGCTGCTATTAGTATAAATAAATAAAAAGAATACAAATTCCAGCTTATATACACTTTAGTTTGTAGACGCGATCACTTTCACGCAAACCAATCAATAGACGCTTATTGAAGATTTTTTTTAACCAAAGGCATGTAGCAAAATTCATTTGGCCTAAATTTATGAAGAAATTAGATTTTTTTTTATTGGATATGTTTTATAGCAGAAAGTAAAAAAAAATTTTTTCCCCCCAAATTTTCAGGTTTTTTTGTTTCTACAGCAAATAATAAAAACCCAGCGGTCATCAAATATCACCAAAAGAAAGCTCTATTTGTTTGAAAAAAATGATATAAGTTTAGTTTGGGTACAGTGTTGCATGACCGCACTATTATCAATTAAAGAAGTAGCGTAGTGCTGAATAGTAAAAAATGGCCTGGCCATGAAGGGGGTAAAACCTTCCGGAGCGGAAGTGGTTAAGGAGGGGCAATTGGCAGGTGGCAAAAACGCAGCTCAACGGCCCAAATTTGTCCGCTCCCCCAAACGAAGTCTAAACGGAGCTTTATTGCTTTATTTTACTAAACAGCTGTAAGTCCCAGTGTCTGGAATATTTCCTGTATTGTATTACCCCCCCCCCTTCATGCTCCCTTGTTATATTTATCACTTTGCAGGTTGTCACGGCAGATGATGGCGCTATATCAATACATTATTATGTAAATTAAACCAACTCTGCTCTAGGGGAGACACTCTGCTACCTGGAAGCAAAGCTGCCACTGAACTGAGCAGGACAACTGGCTAAACTGCAGCGTACAAGACCCTGAAGAGAAAGAGGAGATGACTGTGTGCCTTTTGAGCTGCAGAGAATCTTGTGACCCCCCTCAGGAATAGTTAAGCCCCTTTCCTGCACAAAGCTATCATACAATAACCATAGGAACCTGCAAAAATCCCTAAATAATTGAAAATGGACATTTCATCCAGGTGTTGCCTCTTCTGCTCTAGCCGGCTGTCTTACTCTCTTCTACAGGACCTTCAGGATCAACACAGAGGGTAGGCAAAGTCTTCAGTCTCATAGTGTCCTTGTGGGAAATGGCCCCCAGGGGCCCCAGCACTGCAGATTCATGTGTTTGCATGGGAGGAGTCAGCATACTCACTGTAGTCGGAGGAGATGGTGTAGGGAACGTTCACGAATCCAGTGCTGTTTTTACTCCATCTGCAGGAGTTGTCATCACACTTTAAAGCGTTGCGTTCAACATCCACAGCGATGTCTCCTTCCTGCAGCAGCATTTTGTTCTCTATAAACAGTGAAGACATTTGCTAGAAGTTACAAAACAAAAGTGACAGACGGGACTAAAGCCCAACCCCCAATTAAATCTGAGCTCCGGGATCAGCAAATATTGTCTAAATACATAAATAATAACGAGTCATATGTATTCTTCCTTGGATCTTGGTGTGCTTTGTGTATTTCTGCCAGATCTGCCCAGTAATCCAGTGTGAACCTTCACCTCTGTGCAGGAGCTTCCTGTCATAAAGACCGCTCTCTGCTGCTCTCTCTCCTTGTGCAGGGTGACTGGTCTTGTCTCCGCCCCTTCCTCTAGTTTTCTGCAGGCAGCCTGTAGTGGGTGGAGTCTGCTGGGTCCCTCCCACAGCTCTGCTGTCTGCAAAGACTATATACAGCACAGTGATGATGTCACTGCTACTTTTACAATTAAAGTAGTAGCGCAGTGCTGAATAGTAAAAAATGGCCTGGTCATGAAGGGGGTAAAACCTTCCGGAGTGGAAGTGGTTAAGGAGGGGCAATTGGCAGGTGGCAAAAACGCAGCTCAAAATCCAGTGTGAACCTTCACCTCTGTGCAGGAGCTTCCTGTCATAAAGACCGCTCTCTGCTGCTCTCTCTCCTTGTGCAGGGTGACTGGTCTTGTCTCCGCCCCCTCCTCTAGTTTTCTGCAGGCAGCCTGTAGTGGGTGGAGTCTGCTGGGTTCCTCCTACAGCTCTCCTGTCTGCAAAGACTATGTACAGCACAGTGATGATGTCACTGCTACTTTTACAAGGTAATATCTGGGTTTGTTAAGGAATTTGATACATAAAGTGAATTTATATCCTTAGAGGCTCCAAGAAATATATTTCAATTAAAGTGTTTGTGTTTTGAGTTCAGTTGTAATTATTGTTTCTAGTTTCAGACAGCGTGGGGAATAAATATTCAGTCTTTTTTTGGCAGTGACACCCTGTCTGTCACTTCCTGTCTCTGTGAAGCCTATACAAGAGTAGGAGAGCAAATAGAAGGCAAGTCTGAGTGACTGGTGAGGCTGTCCTTAGGCCTCATTTATACTTGAGTTTGGCAGGGAGGGGGAATGGAAAAAATGTGTGGCTGAGCTGTGGTATTACTGCCCCCAAACTGCAAAGGCAGCGGAGGGGGGAGTACATATGCCGCATGGCAAAAATCATTCCAGCTATCACATTTGGTGGGAAGTACCACCCACTGAACACGACCCATTTAACTTAATGCAACAACATGTGACACACGAGGTTGCAGCACGCTATTGTCGGGTTCAAGGGGTTAAATCAGGCAGAGAGGAGGCGATACAACTCCACCTCACCACCTGATGAATGTCTCTAAAGAGCGTTCCAAACACAGATCGCTCTTCAGACAACGCATGTGTAAACTGGTCTTTAAAGTGACCCCGTGTTTGCTTTGGCTTTAGCAGATAAACAAGCAGAATATATATATTTTATCTGATTAAAGATTACTCCACTTTTGCTGGGAAAAAACATTCCCCTCTGGGGGATCTCTGTACATTGCAGGGATTTTACAAACTTTGTTGCAGAGTCCGTCCTTTTGTTATTCTGAAGAAATAACTGTTTGTTTGTCTGTGTCCATGTGAATCTGTATGGGAGTGGCTTTATAATTATCAATCAGATGCTGCACCTGCAGGGTTCTAATGAGGAAAGTGGCAGGGTCTGCATCCCTTTAGACGTGATTTCCTATTGGGACTATTTCACCAAAAATCTGCCCAAAATCTGACTTGTATCTTAGTGCCGACTTCTGGGAAAATCAGTGAGCCAATCACACAAGCAGGACATGATATCTCTGGGGGGCGCTCTGTACACCATCTGTGTACAGGGTGACTCCAGGCAGCCATACTGCATTGCATTTTACAGAAAATGACAGCGCTGCAGATTAAAAAGGAAAGGACATTTTTATAACATTCAATTACAATATGAATTGTGCAGCAATCCTATATGCTATATTTATTTCTTTGCTATTTGTTTCCCATGAAAGTGGAATTACCCTTTAAAGGAAACCTGAGAGGAGCATGGGGGCCACCATACCTGGCCCAGCAAATGCTGATGACCTGGCTGTCTCTGGCTTCATTGGCGTCACAAGACCTGGAACAGGAGTGTAGTGGATGAAGTCCAGATCTACATTCCTGGTTCCAGCCCATAAGGCAGAAAGAATTGAAGCCATTTGATCTGAATAACAGCCAGGCAACTAGCATTTTCAGCCTGTCATTGGGTGCCTACAGTGATGTCCTTCTATTTCTACCTTTGTTGGACTCAAGGATGAGACTGAAAACATCAGGAGGCTCAACCTCTGGGCGCGCTGCCATTGTATCAGCTGAAAGACAGAAACATGGAGATAACATCAACACTAATAAGAACCATCTCAGAATGATGAACAAAAACAACCTTCACTGATTGCTCAATGATACTATGGGCTTGGTTTACTAAAGGCAAACAGACTGCGCACTTTGCAAGTGCAGCTGCACTCATTTTCCTTACTAAATGTAATGTGATGAAGTGTCACTTTGTACAGAATACCCAATCAGGTGCAAGGAAAATTTAAAAAAAAAAAGCATTTTTGCTTGCTCATGATTGGATGATGGGAATCAGCAGAGCTTCACCTCATTCACTTTCAAGCTCTGGGGAAAAGGGTGCAACTGCACTTGCAAAGTGCCCAGCCTATTTGCCTTTAGAAAATCAACCCCAGTATATCCTGAAAAAAATACAGTATGTGCTAAACCAGGGGTCTCCAAATTTTCTAAACAAAAGCCCACTTTAATGTCCTTCAAACTTAAAATAGTGTCCCATCTTTGGTACTAGGTAGAGGAATAGTGCCGCATCATTGGTGTCAGTGGGAGGAATAGTGCCCCATCATTGGTGTCAGTGGGAGGAATAGTGCCCCATCATTGGTGTCAGTGGGAGGAATAGTGCCTCATCATTGGTATTAGTGGAAGGAATAATGCCCCATCATTGGTATTAGGGGGAGGAATAGTGCCCCATCATTGGTATTGGGGGAGGAATAGTGCCCCATCATTGGTATTAGGGGGAAGAATAATGCCCCATCATTGGTATTAGGGGGAGGAATAGTGCCCCATCATTGGTGTTAGTGGGAGGAATAGTGCCCCATCATTGATGTTAGTGGGAGGAATAGTGCCCCATCATTGGTGTTAGTGGGAGGAATAGTGCCCCATCATTGGTATTAGTGGGAGGAATAGTGCCCCATCATTGGTATTAGGGGGAAGAATAATGCCCCATCATTGGTATTAGGGGGAGGAATAGTGCCCCATCATTGGTGTTAGTGGGAGGAATAGTGCCCCATCATTGGTGTTAGTGGGAGGAATAGTGCCCCATCATTGGTATTAGTGGGAGGAATAGTGCCCCATCATTGGTGTCAGTGGGAGGAATAGTGCTCCATCATTGGTATTAGTGGGAGGAATAGTGCCCCATCTTTGGTATTAGAGGGAAGAATAGTGGCCCATTGTTGGTGGGTACTGTCCTTCAAACTTCAAATAGTGTCCCCTCTTTGGTACTAAGGGGAGAAATAGTGACCCATCGTTGGTGTCAGTGGGAGGAATAATGCTGCAATGTTGGTGATAGTGGGATGAATAGTGCCCCATCATTGGTATTAGGGGGAGGAATAGTGCTCCATCGTCAGTATTAGTTGGAGGAATAGTGCCCCATCATTGGTAGGAATAGTGCCCCATCATCGATATCAGTGGGAGGAATGGTGCCCCGTCAATGGTATCAGTGGGAGGAATGGTGCCCCATCATTGGTAGGAATAGTGCCCCATCATTAGTATCAGTGGGAGGAAAAGTGCCCCATTGGCAATGGAAGGAACTATGCCCCACTGTTACTGACATTGGGGGGATGTATCCCTTTGCTTGCTTTTCTCCAGCCCTTGGGACGCACTATGGAGACCACTGCACTAAACTGATATATAAAATGTACTATTGTTCCCAGGTAGAGGAGGGGTTAGTAGTCTAAAGCTTAGTGCACATGATCAGAAAATCGGACGAAAAATACCGCTTTCGGATCGATCGTCTGATAATAATCTGATCATTAGTACACGGCTTTCAAGAGCCAATCACGACAGTTCATGCGAAAATATGCGAAGGGACAAGCACAAACTTTTTTCTTGTAAGATAACTGAACAATTTTCCTTTGATCAGTACAGTATTCGTCCATAGAAAATCGAGTGACCAAAACTGCTCGTGCTCAGAAATGAAAGAATACAATACAATACATTACATCATCACAGGAAGTTGTAATCTGTTTTATGAGAATTTTTTGTATCTTTAGTAACCTATTCGTTTTCAATATGAGACTAGCATGAAAAAAAAAACGGACGATCGTTCCTGCGATATTCTCATCATGTGTACCAGGCTTAAATTAGGAGATCAACCCAGAGTGACAACATTGTTCCTCCAGTGACACAGTGTGTGCGCGTTGTCCCCCTAGGACAGGAAATATGTCAGTGGCAAGGTCCAAA
Organism: Staurois parvus; assembly: GCF_062004578.1. NCBI lineage: Eukaryota > Metazoa > Chordata > Amphibia > Anura > Ranidae > Staurois > Staurois parvus. The sequence goes on from NW_028318206.1 coordinate 358,259, forward strand.
AATCCAGCAAGCTATATGTAAGGATTGATACGCTGTAATATTTTAATTTTTGGGTCAGACATGCCTAATTGGGAACCTGTACAGAGAACAATATGGACGCTACCATTGGTGAACTCTTAAAGTGGAACTTAAAGTGTTGCTAAACCCACAACAGTAAAATCAGTCTGTATATGTAGTAAAGCATGCTTGTTATACTCACTGTGGAACCTAAGGGGTTAATACTCTGTAATGTGTAAAAAGGCTGTTTGATCCTGTCTTCTCTGATCCTCCCCTTCTTCTACTGTCCCCAATCCATCTACCATAGTGCAGAGCAACAGTGGAAAGTCTGCACATGCTCTGCTTGGTATGTATTGCTAGGGAGTTTTTTTTTCTTTGGGAAGGTGCATGTGATCAGCACAGAGCCAATCAGTGCTGTCCAGACAGAGGGTCATAGGTCATGCAACCTCAAAGGACAGTCAGAGAATGAAAACTCCTCCTACAAGATTAACCAGTGCTCGGCTGGACACTGATAGAAGTCACAAGACTGCTATATACTGCTGATGAGAAAAGGTATTTTGCAGTTCATATTTACTAAAATAATGACATTTCCATGTTCTGTGTACTGTGGGAGACTGGATTAAGCGAATGCAGGTCCTGGGTTTAGTAACACTTTAGAACAAAAAAAAAATTATGATCAGCCTGTTTTTTTAATGCAGAGGAAACATACTGGGGTTGATCTACTAAAGGCAAATAGACTGTGAACTTTGCAAGTGCAGTTGCTCCAGAGCTTAGTAAAAGAGGTAAAGTTTCACTTTACTGAAGTATACCCAATCGCATACAAGGAAAAAGAAAATTTACTTGCACGTGATTGGATGATGAAAATCAGCAGAGCATCCTCCCATTTACTAAGCTCGGGAGCAACTGCACTTACAAAGTGCACAGTCTATTTGCCTTTAGTAAATAAACCCTAGTGAATAGCTATTTGCAAAAAATGTCCATAGCATGAACAAAGAAAACAAATGCAGGCACCACACCTAATATATTACATGTGTGCTTTTGACTTTAGATATACTTTAAAAAGAAGCTATCACAGGTAACTCTCTGGAGTGACTTCTTATCAATAGAGGATCATCAATGTCACATTAGAACTACAAAACACCTCCCCCCCTCTTCTTCTCCAGCATGCAGCTCCAGGATATGGACAAAGCTCAGCTTTCATCGGATTCTTCTGGAACATGTTCTGATCCATGTCTGTTTCCCTTTTAATAAGCTATGATGACATTTTGAAGTCCGCAGTGTACATACCCTAACCTGCACACAAACAACAAATGACACTTACCTTCCTTTTTCATACTTTCAAAGTTAATCTGCAAAACAAAACAGAAACAAGTTCCCTATAAGATCATACTATCACGGCTAGAGTCAAATGGCAGTCAGACTTTTCAGCAGCATAGATCAGTAATGGGTTTAATGACGACGGCACTTGACATTGGTTGACACAAAACATTGGTTTGTAATGACCATCAGCTCCTTCTAGTGGCCATAATGCAGTATTTTCTCTGAAATACCTCAATCTCTAAAATACTGCATCATGGCCACTAGATGGAGCTGACAATCATAGGAAATCAACATATTAGGCAAAGTACAGTCAACATTCTTGAGAGGTGAGTACATTTTATTTATTCATCAAAATACCATTAGAATTTGTGAGGGCTGAGTAAATGCTGGTAAAAGATGAAATCAGATTGGATATTATGGGGTCATTCACTGTATTGGTTCAGTAAATATTCCCAGTGTACCTCTTGAAACAATTTGGTGTATTAGCAAACACAGCTAGCCATTAAAATATTGGAGGGATCAGTAAGAACACAAGCTGCCTTAGCTGAAACAGTTGTTTCTAGAAATAATAAAAAATAAGGGTCCATTCACATTTGTACGGTGTGGCAATGCATGCAATAATGGGCATTGCCACAATAAATCGAAACACACCTGCCCTACATACATTGCGGTGCTGTTCATTGTGAATGGCATCCCAACGCATTGTGCAGTAGAGCTCAATGCACTGTACAGAACCCAATGTAGCTCAAAATACTCCAATGTACAGCAGAACCCAGTGCATTCCATTGTACAATAGAGCCAACACATTGTACTGAATAGCCCAACATAGTCCAATACACACCTCTGTAAAGTAGAGCCCAATGTAGCCCAACATAGTGTACAGTAGAGCCCAACACAACCCATTGTAAAGTAGAACCCAATGCTTTGGAAAGAAGAGCTCAACGTGGCCCAACACATTGTAAAGTGTAGCCCAGCACATCCCACTGTACGGTAGAGCCCAATGCAGCCCAATGTACAGTGCAGATCAATGCCTCCCATTGTATAGTAGAGCCCAATGCAACCCATTGTAGTGTAGAGTACAATGCCTCCCGTGGTACAGCAGAACAAAACGTCTCCCATTATACAGTAACGCCCAATACATCTCATTGTACAGTAGAACCCAACATCTCCCATTGTACAATAGAGCCCAGTGCATCCCACTGTACAATAGAGCCCAATGCATCCCACTGTACAATAGAGCCCAATGCATCCCACTGTGCAATAGAGCCCAATGCATCCCACTGTACAATAGAGCCCAATGCATCCCACTGTACAATAGAGCCCAATGCATCCCACTGTACAATAGAGCCCAATGCATCCCACTGTACAATAGAGCCCAATGCATCCCACTGTACAATAGAGCCCAATGCATCCTATTGTACAATAGAGCCCAATGCATCCCATTGTACAATAGAGCCCAATGCATCCCATTGTACAATAGAGCCCAATGCCTCCCATTGTATAATAGAGCCCAATGCCTCCCATTGTACAATAGAGCCCAATGCATCCCATTGTACAATAGAGCCCAATGCATCCCACTGTACAATAGAGCCCAATGCATCCCACTGTACAATAAAGCCCAATGCATCCCACTGTACAATAGAGCCCAATGCATCCCACTGTACAATAAAGCCCAATGCCTCCCATTGTACAGTAGAGCCCAATGCATCCTATTGTACAGTAAAGCCCAACACCTCCCATTATGCAGTAGAGCGGAAGCATCAGCTGGTCGCTCGGGTCTCCCGGTGGGACATGAGATCCCAAGCAAGCGGCAGAAGTTGGAAGAAGAGGGAGACGTCCATTCCTACTGCTTGTAATAGCGATCAAGTGGCTAGTTAGCCGCTCCAATTGCTATTACAAGAGAGCCAACTGCCAGCTCTTAAAAACATTACTGGGGTGATTTCTGCAGCTGCAGGCATCAGTACAACCACTTGAAGACCAGTAGCGTACCGGCACATTGTGACGTTGTGGAATAAAAAAAGCATTTTTTTTTCTTAAGCAAATCATTTTTGGCTTATTTTGGCTTCTTCATAGGTCAAATAGCGCGGGGGGGGGGGGGGGGGGGGGGGGGTGCCTTTGCCTATACACTTTGTGCCAAATGATGTTCCTCTTTCCTTTCTAAAAAAGTTGAGAGGTATGCAACTAAATACAGGCAGGTAAACATGTAAAAGGCAGCCTAGAGTTCTACCTTCTGGCTGAAAATGGAAGTAGGAAATATCCATACATATGCAGCATTTTATATTTACCTAATGAAAATGTTACACACACAATATATGTACAGTATATACACAGTATACACACAGCATCAATCAGGTCATAGACACAGCTTAAACCAAAATACAGGAAGAAACAACATGGTAGAGTGCGACACTGTGGACAACATAAGCATGTCAAGTTACGGCAGAGATAGGCCTGTAGTACTCAAGTTTCACAAATATACAATATAGAAGGTAATAAAAGCTTACTTCCACCAATTGATTATTGGCGTACTGGCCTATGCATGGAGGAAATGAACCTTCGGAGCCGAAACCAAAAGTAGTACGCTATCATGAGGCTAAGTGAGCATCGCAGTATAAGAGATGTCGTGAGTAGCATTGACTATCCTAGAGGAGGTAAGCTAACCATATATCAAGTAATCCTGAATGAAACGAAGACTAAGCCTGATGGAAGACTAAGAGCTTGTCGAGAAAAAAAAAAAAAAGAATAGAAAGAAGGAAAAGGACAAGAAAAGGAAAAGAATGGGAGTCATAGTAGAGAGAGAGGAGAGAAAGAGGAAAAAAAGAAAGAAAAAAAAAAAGGGGGGGGAAAGAGGGGGGGGGGGAGTAGGGGGAGAGGGAGAAGGGGGGATAAGAGGCCAAAAAAGGAAGCAAGGGAAGCGAAAGGTCCGGGCTGCGAAGTTTGTGTCAACATTGCTATTGATGAGAGTGTCAAGGACTTAAACACTCATCAAAGCTAAGCAGGCAAATATAAATTACTGGAAAGGAGGTCATAACCATGCAGATTATGAAAGAACCAAGGGCATAACCAGAGGTAGGGCTGAGCTCAATCAGGTATCCTGACCCATGAGAGATCCGAATTCAGGGGTAGTTACAAAGTGGGTCCAGCAGGCCCAAACATGTGAGTATTTAGTTGGCATATCAAGTGCAGTCGCAATCAGTTCCTCCATTTCCGCCACTTTGCCTACTCGATTGAGCCAATCGCGTATAGTTGGGGGGTGAGTGGAGCCCCATAGCACAGGAAGACAGAGTCTGGCTGCGTTGATCGTATGCATAGCTAGGGACTTGAAATATTGACTCCTAGGAATGGGGGTATGATGAAGCAATAGCTGAGCAGCAGAGAAAACTATGGGCAGAGTGGTCACTGAAGTCACCAACTGGTGGACCTCCTGCCAGAATGGTTGAATAAGTGGACAGGACCACCAAATATATACTGTATATATATATATATATATATATATATATGTATATATATATATATATTAATGTACACTTCTGCTTGCAAAGTCTAGAAATGTAGGTCCTAAGCTTACCTGTAAGGGAATCCCAATGGAAGTGTGAATCAGAGAGGCCAAGAGAACTAAAGAAACTCTTCTGATGGCCATCCTGCGGTAGATATCTGATCTGTCTTCGTACCCCTGTGCTGTGTAGAATTCGCCGTTTTCTGCTTAACACTAGCAAGATGCCCCGTTTATATTCACATTCTGGATGGGAAAAAGCCAATGAGCTGCTAGTACCACACTGATAAATCACATGGTATTAGGGCCCGGGGGCATCCTTGGGTTCCAGCTGTGGGCAAGGAAGGTGAGCGGATTAAAACCAAATCATTTTTGAATGTAGTAATTATGACATTTCATTCTCTAAACATGGAACAAACCAACATTTTCCCATTGATACAGATAATTGCCATGTCCAGGGTGGGCCGGGGAGAGGCTTCATTTATGAAATCAGCTGCTCAGAAATCCTTGCATAAGACAAATGTTATATAGTTCAAAGGTGTTTATTGAAAGGACATCTAAACCTGATCACTAAAATATCAAATAGACTTTAGAAGAAGTATTGGTGTTTTTGTTTAATTATACTTACCTAGATGGATGGCTCTGGGGTGGATCCCGGCCATATGGTCGCCATCTTTTCCCAGCCTGGACCGGCTCTGTGACGACAGCTGACAGTTGACCTTACCCTGCTGCTGGCTGATAACGGGTCACAGGAGTGCAGAACACACTGCACTCCTGTGATCCACAAGAGTAGAGCCAAATGAGCTCTGGCTTCACTTCTCCTTTAAGGGCCAGTTCACACCAAACCGTGGTGTGGGAAACCTTTGTTCAGTGAACGTTTCCCGCACCGCATTCAAAACGCACTGCAACGGGAGTCAATATTAAGTTAATGACACCCCAAACACAGGTCGCAAACACAGGGTGTTAGCTGCACTAGATTGCATGGTACAGAAGTACCATACGCTCTGGTTACAGTGAGTTTCCAAAAGCAGTGCATGCAGTAGTGTGGTGCGGTGCGATTTTAGCCCATTCAAAATGAATGGGCAGAAATCACACCACACAGAACTGTACGCGAATCACACAGGAATGCGCATTGTGAACCGGTCATTTGCTAAAGCGCTGTGTATAAAAAGACAATTACCATTTCTTATTAAAAACATAATGTTTTCACAAGTCTCTCATTTTATATTACAGCTCAGTGATGCTGGTCTCCTGCACCAATATATCAACCGACGACATTTATCAGACAAAAATAGGGTTATCGGAGTTTTGCCAACGGAAAAAAAAAGGTGCCGATAATGACAATTGACTTCAATGCAAAATCACATCCCATTGGCTTCACTTCAAAATTGCATCCCATTGACTGCAATGCAAAATCGCATCCCATTGACTGCAATTCAAAATTGCATCCCATTGGCTTCAATGCAAAATCGTGTCCCATTGGCTTCAATGCAAAACCACATCCCATTGACTTCAATACAACATTGTGTCCCATTGATTTCAATGCAAAATCATGTCCCCTTGACTTCAATGCAAAAGTGCCCCTATTGACTTCAATGCAAAATCGCGTTCCATTTACTTAAATACAAAAATGACATCCTATTGACTTAAATGCAAAATCACATCCCATTGACTTCAATGCAAAATTGTGTCTCATTGGCTTCAATGCAAAATTGCGTCCCATTGACTTCAATGCAAAAACGCCTCTATTTAAGTTTTTTAATTTGATATATATTTCACCTTTTTTTCTGTCCAGCTTTTGTTTGGTGCTTTTATTAAAAGTTATTTTCGTTACTGGATTGTAGATTTTAAATGCATATTCGTTTAAATTTAATTATATTAATGAAAGAGTTGAATATAATACAATTATATCTAAAAAATATATATTTTTTAAAAACTGTTCATTTCAGTTTTGTTTTTTGACCAAGTGCATGCTTCTATGAATGAAGGTTAAAAACCTTGTGTGTGTAGCAGCCCCCCAGCCCCCCTAATGCTTACCTGAGCCCCCTCTTGATCCAACGATGTCCACTAGAGCTTCTGCTCTCTGGGGACTCTCACTCCTGATTGGCTGAGGCAGAATTGGCTCCCGCTGCTGTCAATCACACCCAGTGAGCCAAACAGGAGAGGGAGGGGGCGGGGCCTAACAATGGCTCTGTTTGTGAATGAACATGCAGGAACAGGAACATGCCTGCTTGGGTTCCCCCAGAGCAAGCAGCTTGCTCTGGGGGCACTCAGCAGGAGGGAGGGGCCAGGAGCGCCAGTAGGGGACCCAAGAAGAGGAGGATCCAGGCTACTGTGTGCAAAACCACTACACAGAGCAGGTAAGTATGACATGTTTGTTAATATCACTTTAAATCCTATGGATTCACACCAGGGCGCTGTGGGTGCGGGTCATTTATAAAAGTCCTGCATGCTGCATTTTTGGTGCAAGTTTAAAAAACGCACCTCCCCTTTGAAATGAATTGAAACCACATCAAAAAGTATCAAAAACAGACCTGCACAGATATGCTTTCTGTGGGGCTTTTCGTATTGCAAAAAATGTGTAAACCAAAACGCGGTTTCCCATAGGAATGCATTAAAAACAAATTTATCCGAAAGAAAAAAGTTAAAAAAAAAGTCTTATCTGTTCAAAACTCTTTATAAAGTGCACTTTAAAGGCATAAATACTGTACAGGGACATGATAAAAAATTAATTCATAAATGCATTGAAAACCAATTAATCAGTTGTGGAGGACATAAAAAAGTCTTATCTGTTCAAAACTATAACCCCTTGGTGCCGGCACCTTTCAGCCCTTTAAGGGTTTCAGAAGCCGGCAGGCGGGGTTTTAGGGTCATGTGGCTGTCGTGATTCGCTGCCATGGCGGTAACATGATCGGGAAAAGTCCTTATCGAAAGAGGAGATCGGGACCTTTCCGTGAGTGCCGGACATGTGTGCTGGGAGCGAGCAGGGCGCGCGCTCTCAGCACATTTTTCTTAATTGCGCGCAAATGTGCGGCCGCTCAGCGTCAAGGCCCAGACGTTGGGAGGCCGCACATTTGCGTTCGGTCACCGCCAAGAGGTTAAAGGCATAGTACTGTACAAGGACATGATTAAAAAAAAAATCGTAAATGCATTGAAAACCAATGAATCCGTTCGTATTGCTGAAACAATTAGTAAACCGCGGCATTACTTTCAATGGATTTTCATTTGTAAACCGATAATTATGTTAACGGAGGCGTTCATAAACCGAGGTGCGCTTGTATTCTTTCAATGGGCTGCCTTAATGCAATGCACATTACTAGCAGCATCAGAGACCAGGATAGTGCCTTCCATAACTGAGATCTGGAGCATGCGCAGACATGCCGTGAAGCTCTGCCAGATGTAAGGGACGTGGCAGAAATGCCCTTGACGTGTGCGCATGTATGCATCATCCCCCGCACATACACAGATGCACCAGTTCTGTATCACAGACCCCATGGTGTGCGTGTGCGCATGCATGACATCTCCTGGGATGGCGGTGTCACACATCCACAGAGAAGCTGTGCTAACACATGCCATAGATGGCCAGTTCACACCACATGCAGTCCAGTGCGTTTTTTTACAGCATCAAAAACGCATGGATAGTAGCATAGGTGTGTATGCACCCCAAAGCTCAAACACGTGTGCGTGTATCTACATATATATGGCCCTGGCACATTGATCTCCCTGCCGGCACAGTGAAAGAGAAGTGTGTAAGCACTTCTTTTATGGCAGAGCTGGTAAGAGGGAGATCTTTGCCATTTCCCTGCTGGCACAAAAGTGTTAATTCTAATGCGCATGGAGTGTGTAGGGTGCGCCCAGCACATCCAGCACACCCTGTGCACACGCCTATGGATAGTAGGTTATATGGTTTCCAATGGCATAGTTCACACCAGTGCGGTCAGTTCCAGGGCGCTCCAGTTCCAGAAAAAAAAGTAGAACAAGCTGCACTTTTGCTGCACTGGAACATGGTAAAACGCATCAAAAACACACCGGAACGCATAAAAAACGCACCAGACCCCAGTAGAGTGAGCCTGGGTTCACATATGTGCAGGCTGGTTTTGACAGAGCGATTTCAGGCCCCTCCGGTGCGACTTTGTTCATCGGTTCAGGTGCGAGTTGCCAAAGTGTATAACATTGGAAAAACCGGACTCAAAATCGCACCAGACTCTTTTTGGAGACCCACTGCGGCCGGCCCGCACAGATGTGAACCGGCTCCATTGAAAAGGCTGCAGATTCACATGTTGTGCGAATCGGAGGCGGGTCAAAATGCATCCAATTTGCATACATATGAAAAAAACAGGAAAAAAAACAAGTATCTGGAATGCACACAGAAACACATCAAAAACAAATTAACGCGCATGCAGAAACACATCCGGAGCGGATCTGGCGTGCGTTTTTGTGGTGTGAAGCGGTCCGGAGTCACCATGATGCATTCGCACATGCAGGGGAATGTGATGTCATTCTGGTCCAGGCCTGAAAGGTAACAAATGAAAATAAAATGAGGATTCCAATGATTTCCAGCCCGCTCTTATTAATCTGAATGATTTGTAGACTTACGTTGTGACATTTCCGGCACAGCCACTTCCTGGAATTCTGGGACACATGCTCAGTAGGTTCCGCTGTGTCACCCATCTCACAGAGCCCGCCTTCCCTACTACACAGAGGGTGGAGCCAGTACAGGAATCACACCTAGCAGGCAGCAAAGCACCATGGGATATGTTGTCTTTAGAAATTGGGAAGCTGCAAAGCATGCTGGGAATCCAGGAAGCGGTGGGAGGAGATGTCAGCAGGCAGGCAGAACTCCTCCCATGAAAAGGAGAGTCTGGAAGTTTCTATTGGATGGTCAGATGTAAGTATTGTTTGTATTGTCATCACAATGCCGATGTTGTAGGATGACGGCGTATGCTGCGACCACAGAAATAGACGCGGAACTTCACTCTCTCAGTCCGCATGGACTATTGTCATCCTTAGTAAATAGGAAATTATATCACATTTATTTATTTCGGGTACTTATATAGCGCGATCAACTTACACAGAGCTTTACATATATATTGTACATTCACATCAGTCCCTAACCCTCAAGGGGTGTACAATCTAAGGTCCCTAACTTACATATACTAGGGCCAATTTAGACAGGAGACAACTGACCTACCAGCATGTTTTTGGAGTGTGGGAGGAAACCGGAGTACCCAGAGGAAACCTGCGCAGGCACAGGGAGAACATGCAAACTCCAGGCAGGTAGTGCCATGGTTGGGATTCAAACCAACAACCCTAGTACTGCCAGGCGGAAGTGCTAATCATTCAGCCACTGTGCTGCCCATATTTACCTTGCTTTTTGTTTACATTTCTTCAGTTACTTCCTGGTTTCTTTCCTCGGCAACTGATGTCATATATCCCAGGTGCCTTTAGGAAGGGAGGAGGGTTTTTTTCAGCTAAGCACAACCCTCTCTTGCCTGCATGCCTGAGCTAAGGGCAGATGGATTCCAGGAAGTAAATGCTACATGTGCCATCTGCCCTTACTCAAGATGGCCACTGTCAGAAATGCATTTCTTCAGTTACTTCCTGGTTTCTTAGGCAACTGATGTCATATATCCAAGGTGCCTTTAGGAAGGGAGGAGGGGTTTTCTCACCTAAGCACACCCTCTTCCTGCCTGCATGCCTGAGCTAAGGGCAGATGGATTCCAGGAAGTAAATGCTACATGTATCATCTGCCCTTACTCAAGATGGCCACTGTCAGAAATTCATTTCTTCAGTTACTTCTTGGTTTCTTAGGCAACTGATGGCATATATCCAAGGTGCCTTTAGGAAGGGAGGAGGGGTTTTCTCACCTAAGCACACCCTCTTCCTGTCTGCATGCCTGAGCTAAGGGCAGATGGATTCCAGGAAGTAAATGCTACATGTACCATCTGCCCTTACTCAAGATGGCCACTGTCAGAAATGCATTTCTTCAGTTACTTCCTGGTTTCTTAGGCAACTGATGTCATATATCCAAGGTGCCTTTAGGAAGGGAGGAGGGGTTTTCTCACCTAAGCACACCCTCTTCCTGCCGGCATGCCTGAGCTAAGGGCAGATGGATTTCAGGAAGTAAATGCTACATGTATCATCTGCCCTTACTCAAGATGGCCACTGTCAGAAATTCATTTCTTCAGTTACTTCCTGGTTTCTTAGGCAACTGATGTCATATATCCAAGGTGCCTTTAGGAAGGGAGGAGGGGTTTTCTCACCTAAGCACACCCTCGTCCTGCCGGCATGCCTAAGCTAAGGGCAGATGGATTCCAAGAAGTAAATGCTACATGTACCATCTGCCCTTACTCAAGATGGCCACTGTCAGAAATGCAAGGGAGTGATTTGTCAACAAAATAAAGCCTGGAGACATGGATAGGTGAGGGAGTTTGTTCTGAATACTAAAAATGAATTAAATAGCGTTTTTGGTTTGTTTTGCTTAGGTGCAGTGTAGTTCCACTTTAAGAAAAACCGTTGAAATGTCACCCCTCCGGAGCGGTCAGTATGAGCTGGGATGAGGACTGTGCGATGGACCAGTAAAGAACCGTGTTTGGCACCCTGGTGGAGTCAGTGTAGAAAGGCCCGGAGTAGTCAGTGCCTCTCCTGTGACCTTCCATGGGGGGGCTGAGTGTTCAGGGATCTACTCCTCACCGGGTCTCTCAGCGACTTTACCTTGGAAGTACCTTAGATCTTTATGCTGCTAATTATTCATACTGCACATGTGTGAAATGAAGCACATGACATCAAACGCCTCATCTCATACATGCGTTGTACGACATTACATGCATTTGTTGACTTTTACAAAAATAACCTTCCCCCGAAGATCTTGCTAGAGCTAAGGAACGCTTCACACAATGGTTGCATCTGAATCGCACAGTAACGCATTGTGCAGTTCCTCTGCGATTCACATGCGTTTCTGTACACATTTTGAATGGGCTAAAATCGCACTGCAGCGCACTTTTTAAAAAGCACTGTAACCAGATCGCATGGTACAAAAGTACCATGCGATCTGGTGCAGGCAAGCACACTGCTTTTCCGACCTGCGTTTGGGGTGCCGTTAACTTTTTAATGACACCCGCTGCAGATCACAAATGTAGTGCATTCTGCCTGTGGGTTGGATCGCACAGGAAAGCACGGCGTGTCCATGTGCGATTCAGATGTGAGCATGGTGAGAACTGGTACGTCACGTGCAAATGAGTGTAATTTGGTACGTCACGTGCAGGGGTGGACTGACAACTCATGGGGCCCCCGGGCAATAGGGGTTCATGGGGCCCCTGTGTCCTTGCCCAAACTCAAAAAAGCCTATGAAAAAGGTACCAGGGGCATCTCATGGGGCCCGCTACTGACCCTGGGCCCTCGGGCAGTGCCCAAATTTCCAAATGGTCAGTCCGCCCCTGGTCACGTGTGAGGTGAGGGGCGGCATCACTCATTCCGAGAGATCTGTGACTGGATGAACTACAACTCCCATCTGTAGCAGGCAGACTTGTAGTTATTAATAGAAGACACGTGTGGTCCTCCCGGCACTCCTAGTCCTTTGACACTTCCTCCAGCTCTCTAAGGGCCCATTGACATGGGCAGCTATCCACTTTAGCTGCAAAGGCAGGATCTGGGGATCTACACACACCACAGCCATGATGGTTTGCTTTGCTTTGCAGCAGGAATTATACCCCCTGACACTTTCCACAGGTGTAGCACCCTCCAAGTGCAACTCATTCAAGTGATTCTGCAAGCACCCTGCAACCAGGGGCGGACTGACAACTCATGGGGCCCCAGGGCAATAGGGGATCATGGGGCCCCTGTGTCCTTGCCCAAACTCAAAAAATCCTATGAAAAAGGTACCAGGGGCATCTCATGGGGCCCCCTACTGACCCCGGGCCCTCGGGCAGTGCCCGAGTTTCCAAATGGTCAGTCCGCCTCTGCCTGCAACCAAGGGCGGACTGACAACTCATGGGGCCCCCGGGCAATAGGGGATCATGGGGCCCCTGTGTCCTCGCCCACACTCAAACCACACCCAAAAAAGCCTATGAAAGGTACCAGGAACATCTCATGGGCCCCCTTCTGACCCCAGTGCCTGAGTTCCCCAATGTTCAGTCTGCCAATGCCTGCAACTGCATGCAATCCATGCGGTTGTGGTGCGCTAGTAAAAAGGGTTAAAGCAGGCCGCGAAGAGGAGATACACCTCCTCGTCAAATGCTCTCTGAAGAGTGATCAGAAAGCAGATCACTCTTCAGAGAGCACCTCTGAACGAACCCTAAGGCCTGCGTTTTTTAGTGCTAGTTACAGAAACGCATTACAGTCCATGTAATATGGCTTCCGTGGGACATGTTCACATCTATGCTTTTTTGAGCCACTTCATTTTTGGAAAGAGTCAGAGAGTTTTCTAAACGCAGAACGTGTTTTTGGTTCAATAGATGTCAATGGAGACACTGCAGAAAACGTAGTGCTTTTTTGACGCGTTTTTCACACATTTTTTATGCGTTTTTAATTTTAATTTGCGTAGCAACAAGTTGGCCGAAAACACATTAAAAAAGCGTAAAAAATGCATGTGCACAAATGTAAGGGCTTGTTTACACTTGCTTTGCACTCTGAAGAGTGATACATGGCAGATCACTTTTCAGAGAGCATTAAACAAATGACATGGAAGCATTATTGTGTCTCATTGACACCTGTTTTAACCCCTAAAACACCACACCACCATGCTGCAACCCCGTGTGGTGCACACAGTGATCTCATTCAGTTGAATCGGGTATATACAAGGTGGTGCTGCCTGCTGAATGTGATGGCGGGGATAATTTGTGCCACACCCCCCTATGCTGCCTTTGCAGCCCAAGGGAGAGCAGTTGGGGGGGGGGGGTAAAAATCATGGCTCTTACTGCCCCCAGCTGCAGTTGTACTAAAGACCTAGCTGAAAGTCCATATGTTGGTACAGACAAGGAGCTGGAGGAGCCTTTGCATTGCGCCTGCGATTTACCAATCATGGTTTCAACTCTTTGCAGGCTCATTTGCAAAAAAAAAAAAGAAAAAAGTAAACTAAATAACTGCATATTTTTTCTGCAAATGTAAAAGCATTTATTATTATTATTTTTTTTTCTTGGAAAAGGTGCGATAAGTCCACCGCATCAGCTCAAAATTGTCCAAGTTTTCTTTTTTTTAATGTTCTTGACCCCAGTGATTTTTTTATAGATCTCAAATAATCACCTGTCACCAACCTGCGGACCTGAACCCTCCCGGACCCAGGTGTTTGTACATCTACATGACCAATGGGATCAGTGACACGCTGCAGATCTGCTGCAATTCATGGGTGACGCTCCCTGTGATCCCATTCACGCTTCACTCACAGGTGCTCATCTGTTATTGTATGTGGTGGGAGTGGTACAGTCAGTAAAAAATCAATCCATTAGGGGCATATTTACAATGTCATGCTTTAACGCAAGCATTCTGAAGTGCTACAGGGCATGTACCATGGTTTCCCTTACTATAGATAGTGTCAGTTCAGACCTCAGCCCTGCAGTACAGCATGTTTTTAAAAATACATGTCCAATTTTTCATGCATTTTTGGCCCTGACTGTCTTAATAGAATGTGTGTTAATCCATGTGATATAAAGCAGTGCATCGGGAAAGTGTGAACCCAGCCTTATGCATGTGCAGTATTACCCCCCATTCCCCTTCATCCCATTTCCTACACGCAGTTCTCACAGAATACAGTTTTTACAGTCCCCTTTAACGCAGAGCTTGATGATGTCTTACCTACCCTTCCTCTTCACTGGGGTATGGCGAACGCTGGAGTGTACAGTCTATAGCAAAGTGTCCTTGTTCACAAATTCTGCTTATGTTTGCTAAAGCTTGTTGGCTATATCCACGATGTTGATATTTTTATCCACATCGTGAAAAAAATAATAAATCCCAGTTTTTGTAGTCCTGGAAAATCTTTTTTTCCTCCGCCTCAGGTTTTGCATTCCTATGAAAACCTACCAGAGTTCAATGATCTGATATCTTTTTAGGGCTGCCAAGGCCTGGGTAACACTTGTCCATTCTCCTAAAATGGAAGGGCTCTCCACCATCCTCAAGGTCAATGTGGCTGGACAAAGTAGAGGAGACCAGGAGGATGGAGGATCTCACTCTTTCCTCTCAGAACAGGTATGAAATATGTTACAAAACTTAGTTCTATTGGATTAGTTTCTCCCACTCGGATGAAGGCAATGTTCTATTAGGGTGTGCCCCTTATCCCCAGTGCCCTCTTTCTCCTTGGTTGCCTGTTCTCTACTCTATGGCCTATTGTGCTCTTCACATGTCTTTCCTTCCTCCTCTACTCCTTTTTCCTTCTTTCTTCTTGCTCCCTCTCTGCTACTCCCACCACTCTTTGGCCTACTGTGCTCTCTGCATATCTTTCCTTTCTCCTCTCTTCGTTGTTGCTTCTTTCTTCTTGCCCACCACCCTTTGGCCTACTGTTCTCTGCATATCTTTCCTTCCTCTTCTCCTCCTTGTTGCTTCTTTCTTCTTGCCCACCACCCTTTGGCCTACTGTTCTCTGCATATCTTTCCTTCCTCCTCTACTCTTTGCTTCTTCTTTCTCCTTAGCCTCTTATCCACTACGCCCACCACTCTGTGGTTTACAGTGCTCTTTGCATATCTTTCTTTCCTCCTCTACTCCTTAATTCTTCTTTCTCCTTGGCTCCCTCACAACTACTCCAACCAGTCTTTGGCTTACTGTGATCTTAACATCAAAAGTTTTTAATGTGCTCTTAACGAGTCTTTCCTCCCTCCTCTGTTCTTTGTGCCTTATTTCTCCTTAGCTTCCTCTCTGCTACTCCCACTACTCTTTGGCCTACTGTGCTCCTCACATGTCTTTCCTTCCTCTGAAACTTTTTGTTAATTCTTTATTCTTGACTCCCCCTCTGTTACTCCCACTACACTTTGACCTATTGTGTTCTGGTCATATCTTTTTTTTCTGCTGTACTTCTTGTTCCTTTTTCCTCTTTGACTCCCTCTCCACTACTTCCACCACTCTTTGGCCTACAATGCTCTCTGCATGTTTTTCCTTCCACCTCTACTCCATATTTCTTCTTTCTCTTTAGCTCTTCACTACTCCCACCACTGTATGGTCTACTGTGCTCTTCACATGTCCTTCCTTCCTCCTCTGTGGCTTGTTACTTTCTTTTTTCTTAGCTGCCTCTCTTCTACTCTCACCACTCTATGGCCTACTGTGCTCTTCACGTCTTTCTTTCCTCCTCTACTCCTTGTTCCTTCATTCTCCTTTGCTCCCTGCCTGCTACTCCCACCACTCTATGACCTAATATGCTTTCCACATGTCTTTCTTCCTCTACTCCATGATCTTTCTTTATTTTTCCTCCCACGACTTCAGTACAACCAGCCTGCCCATACATGGATAGACATTTGGCCGGTTCCTGCTGAACCAGAGAAATTTCCATACGTAGATGGTTGTCCTTTGGTCCCTATCTTATATTCATACATACACCAATTAGGGTTTGGACAGGAGCCTATTACCCAGCATATTTTTGGAATGTGG
The DNA here is from genome assembly GCF_062004578.1 of Staurois parvus. Taxonomy (NCBI): domain Eukaryota; kingdom Metazoa; phylum Chordata; class Amphibia; order Anura; family Ranidae; genus Staurois; species Staurois parvus. The sequence continues at coordinate 374,637 of NW_028318206.1, forward strand.
GAGGAAAGTACAGGGAGAATGCGCAAACTCCATGCAGATAGTAGGAACATAGTAAGTTGTTGCAGTATGCTTTATCTGGCTTTAATAAAGTTAAATGTGATCTGACCTCATCTGTGTGCACCTTCCTACTTTCCTGCAAAGTTCATGGAGTATTCAGGTCATATCTGGTCAGCGAATGTAATGGAAGCAGCAGGATGGCTTAGCGGTTGGCAATCCTGATTACCCGCCCTGGGGTTCTCAGTTTGTATCCCAGTTAGCACGCTATCTCTGTGGAGAAATATAAAGAGATGTCACCACTCCAAGCCTGCATGAAAATCCTATGGGGTAGATTTACTAAAACTGGAGCACTCAGAATCTGGTGCAGCTGTGCATGGTAGCCAATCAGCTTCTAACTTCAGCTTGTTCAATTAAGCTTTAGAAATGAAACCTGAAAGCTGATTGGCTACCATGCACAGCTGCACCAGATTCTGAGTGCTACAGTTTTAGTAAATAACCCCCTTTGTCTCTGAAACGGCTGGTGCTGACCAAATCTCCATACAGATAACTACTAAGCTGCCCTACTGCTTCCATTACATTCATTTTGATATTTCTTGCTATGACTCCAAGACAGGAAGTGAATGGAAATCTCCTGAACAGGGGCAGAAAATTTTATTGGAATATTTTATTGGAAAGAATAACTAATCTAAAAAAATCGTTTGTCAGGCAATACGTAGTGTTGACATCTTCCATACAAGTGGAAGTGATGCAGTGTGCGTGTGACCTTGTAGCCACGCCCTTCCGGCCAGAACGAGCGATATACACAACAATTACCAGCAGTGAGTATAATATTGTTTATTACATGATCTATATACATAAATAGTGATACATAAAATATAATCTGCAGAATTCTGGTTTCATTATCTCATTAGGCCAATCTACTTTTAACATTTTGATTTTTTGTTCATGTTTCCGAAGATTCCTTGGACATAAACATCCGGGTCATCTTCTGTTTCCGCTCATGCGTGATAGCGCTTGATAGATTTTTTTCATAGAAAAATGCATAGAAAATCGGTCGTTCGTATGTGAAACGGCAACATTTTTCACTGTTGTTCAACCGGATTTTTTTCATCCACAATATCGTTATCGTTTAAAACATCCTGCTCATCAACGAAGAGAAAATCGTTCAATCAGTGGTTCCGCTAAATTTTTCATACGATTTTCTTATCGTGTGCACGAGTCGTAACATCAGAAGTACCTTTGGGTCCATTCACACCAGCTCATTGCAATCAAGCACCTTATTGGTTTTGGTGCTTTGCATTGCCATTAAACATTTGACCTCGAGAAGGTTTTACCCCCTTCATGACCAGGCCATTTTATGCTATTCAGCACTTTGCTGCTTTTTTTTTTTTTTTTTTTTTAATCCAAACAACTTTTATTGTCAAGACAATGAAAAAATGGAACAGTGCTTACAGAATCTTCAATAATATGACTACAGTTTGTGAAATGAATCTGTAGCTAGTCCTTCGGGTCCACTGCTTCAGATTAGAGAATGTAGAATTCTTTTTACTTTCTTGTCCATTGGAGGGACACAGGAAGTTTCATACTATGAGGTTATACCGTCACCTACAGGAGGCACCAGCGATGGAGATGGGCCCTCATGGAGATGGGCCCTCAAACTTTTCTTTTACAGGATGTTCTTAGTTTACAAATAAACTTATGGTGACATTGATACTTTAAATCACTTTTTTATTTATTTATTTTATTATGTGCCTAACTTGTTGTTTTTACATCAAATACATTAGGGTCCTTAATTTATTACGCAAGTTACCTCTAAACATGTATGGAAAATCTGTTTATGACCTCTGAATGGATTACCTGAATTTACTCCCACCACAAATCAAACCCATTTCATAAAATGTAAATATTAACTAGGCAGAGTACACATCTTCCTCAAACATGCAAGAGTACATATGTGGGTTTCCTACCCAGGAGACTGAAGCCTGGATTACACTCTAGCTGTCAGGTTGTTACATAGCATAACCGTATTTATCAACGTTGTAAAACCCCACATATTTCAATTGGCTGCCAACTGTCATTTTTGATTGCATGTTTAATGTGTATGTAAAGTCAAAACTCTTGTTCAGATAGAGTAGGAAAATGTTACAACCCGTAAATGTATTTTCTTTTGACAGATTTCACTTCACTTTCTGTCTCAAAGATGCAACAGAAAATGCGAGGAAATCTGCAAAGGGAGAGCAATTGCTCTCTTGAACAGTTGTCACCACGTAAGCAAGAGTTACCATTGGATGATTCATCCTCACTTCCTGTTCTGGTGACAATTGTAAAATTTTAGGTTACCCTTCACTTTCTGTCTCTGTGACAATGGTTACCAGATCAAACTTCCTAGTAGGGCACAGATAGCAATAAAAACCTGACGGGTTTTATTCCTTACATACTCTATGCAGAATAAAAGTTTTGGCTATGCATACACTTTACAAATGAAAGGAATGGTATGCATGGCATGTATTGTGAGATAAATTATTCTCTTAAAGAGAACCTGTCAGGAAAGACATAGGGAGTCTCCTGTTGCTGACTTGATTTTTAACCACCTCTATACCGCTATATATACATACATATGTACGTACATTGTGTGTGTATATACATTGTGTGTGTGTGTATATATATATATATATATATATATATACACACAGGTGAAACTCAAAAAATTAGAATATCGTGCAAAAGTTCATTTATTTCAGTAATGCAACTTAAAAGGTGAAACTAATATATGAGATAGACTCATTACATGCAAAGCAAGATTGTTCAAGCCGTGATTTGTCATAATTGTGATGATTATGGCTTACAGCTCATGAAAACCCCAAATCCACAATCTCAGAAAATGAGAATATTGTGAAAAGGTGCAATATTCTCGGCTCAAAGTGTCCCACTCTAATCAGCTAATTAAGCCATAACACCTGCAAAGGGTTCCTGAGCCTTTAAATGGTCTCTCAGTCTGGTTCAGTAGGAATCACAATCATGGGAAAGACTGCTGACCTGACAGTTGTGCAGAAAACCATCATTGACACCCTCCATAAGGAGGGAAAGCCTCAAAAGGTAATTGTAAAAGAAGTTGGATGTTCCCAAAGTGCTGTATCAAAGCACATTAATAGAAAGTTATGTGGAAGGGAAAAGTGTGGAAGAAAAAGGTGCACAAGCAGCAGGGATGACTGCAGCCTGGAGAGGATTGTCAGGAAAAGGCCATTCAAAAGTGTTGGGGACTTTCACAAGGAGTGGACTGAGGCTGGAGTCAGTGCATCAAGAGCCACCACACACAGATGGATCCTGGACATGGGCTTCAAATGTCGTATTCCTCTTGTCATCCGCTCCTGAACAACAAACAACGTCAGAAGCGTCTTACCTGGGCTAAAGAAAAACAGACCTGGTCTGTTGCTCAGTGGTCCAAAGTCCTCTTTTCTGATGAGAGCAACTTTTGCATCTCATTTGGAAACCAAGGACCCAGAGTATGGAGGAAGAATGGAGAGGCACACACTGCAAGATGCTTGAAGTCCAGTGTGAAGTTTCCACAGTCTGTGTTGATTTGGGGATCCATGTCATCTGCTGGTGTTGGTCCACTGTGCTTCATTAAGTCCAGGGTCAACGCAGCCGTCTACCAGGAGATTTTGGAGAACTTCATGCTTCCTTCCGCAGACGAGCTTCATGGGGATGCTGACTTCATTTTCCAGCAGGACTTGGCACCTGCCCACACTGCCAAAAGCACCAAAACCTGGTTCAATGACCGTGGGATTACTGTGCTTGATTGGCCAGCAAACTCGCCTGACCTGAACCCCATAGAGAATCTATGGGGCTTTGCCAAGAGAAAGATGAGAGACATGAGACCAAACAATGCAGAAGAGCTGAAGGCCGCTATTGAAGCATCCTGGTCTTCCATAACACCTCAGCAGTACCACAGGCTGATAGCTTCCATGCCACGCTGCATTGAGGCAGTAATTGCTGCAAAAGGGGCCCAAACCAAGTACTGAGTACATATGCATGCTTATACTTTTCAGTTGTTTTATTAAATGCATGTAATATTCTAATTTTCTGAGATTGTGGATTTGGGGTTTTCATGAGCTGTAAGCCATAATCATCACAATTATGACAAATCACAGCTTGAACTATCTTGCTTTGCATGTAATGAGTCTATCTCATATATTAGTTTCACCTTTTAAGTTGCTGCACTGAAATAAATTAACATATTCTAATTTTTCGAGTTTCACGTGTGTGTGTATGTGTATATATATATATTACACACACACATTCTGTCTCCCATGTCTCTGTCATGTTTTGATATGGAGCTCAGCAGAAGGAACCAGTAACAGCTGCAGATGATCCAAAGAATGACTCTCACAGAAGTGTTGGTTTTCAGCAGAGGAAGATTTCTGTTGAATGGAGCTGTGTTCTCTGCAACATGGGAAGCTAGAAAGCCAAGTATTTCTACTTTTATTGTTCAGGTATGCTTTTTACTGACATATGTCATGACAATGTATTCATGCCATCATTTTCAGTCTGTGACTAAGGCTGGCCATACATTATACAATTTTCTTGAGAACTTTGCTTTAGATTTACCAAAACCATATAATATGAGGTCAAACCGAAACAACATTTTCAATTGTATTCAATTAGGAAAGCTCTTGCACTACATAGTTGATAGTAAATCTTAAGGAAATTGGACAGAAATTTGTAAGAAAATTGTATAGTGTATGACCAGCCTAAGGCTGGCCATACATTATACAATATTCTTGAGATTTTTGGTTTAGATTTACCAAAAACCATATAATAGGAGGTCAAAACTAACAACACTTTCCATTGCATCCAATTAGGCAGGCCCTTGCACTACATAGTTGAAGGTAAATCTAAAGGAAATTGGACAGAAATTGGACAGAAAATTGTATAGTGTTTGGTAAGCCTAAGTCTATGGAAGTCTATTGCACTTCCTGTAATACTTAAAGCGTATGTGCAGGTCTTACTCTAGTTTATGCCCAAACCTCCAATCTCCTTCTTTGGAATATGTCCCAGGAATATGTGCAGGAGCAGGTGGCCGTTTATAAACGGCCTTCGCATTCACTGCCTGCGTGCACTCCCCCGATCGCTGTACAGGACCTCATTGCTTACTACTAGTGAAATGTGTGAATGATCACAGAGATCACATGGTACAAGGCTATTCACAACAGCCTTGTAAAATGTGACAAGCTGCGACCAATCACAGCTCACACAGTATTTCTCAATGGCTGCAAGAGTGTAGAGGAGAAATTATTGCTTTTACAGCCTTTACGGGTGTAAAAGCAATCAGTGTAGAAAAAAAAACTAATCTTCATCACCCCCCACAAGTAGTACAGTGTCACTATGGTGACACTGTACTGCTAGGGTGACAGTATGTTAAAAAAAAACATAAATAATAATATAAAAAAATAAAATTAAAATTTTGAAAAATTATAATTTTTGGTTATAAATAGAGATGAGCGAATTATTCAAAAATTCGATTCGGCTGATTCGGCGAATTCGCGGAATAAATTCGATTCGAGTCGAATATATTCGCTGCAAATTTAACTTATAAAAAGGGTGTTTCTAGGCTTCAGAGAGCCTTTATATTAGTGCAGAACACTGTACCTTTAATTTAAATGCCCTTGGAGTCTGCTGGGGAAGAGAAATAATACTGTCAGTCAGTATGACATGCAGATGAGTGCCGTCGATCTTAGAATCACCGCACACTTCACTCATTTGGGCAGTCACGGGGCCAAAACCAGAGTGTGGAGCCACAGTGTGGCGGTGGAGGCAGCAGCAATGGGAGGCCATACAGCACCCTATGACAAAATGGAACCCACCAGCAGTGTGAGGAGACCTGAAAGTGGCACATGGCAGAGTGTGGCGATGGAGACAGCAGCAATGGGAGCCCGTACAGGGACCCATGACACACTCTGGACCTGGCAGCAGCATGAGGAGGCGGTACGGGGGCCCATGACAGATTACGGGCCTGGCAGCAGCATGAGGAGTCGGTACGGGGGCCCATGGCAGATTACGGGCCTGGCAGCAGCAATGGGAGGCCGTACAGGGACCCATGACACACTCTGGACCTGGCAGCAGCATGAGGAGGCGGTACAGGGGCCCATGACAGATTACGGGCCTGGCAGCAGCATGAGGAGTCGGTACGGGGGCCCATGGCAGATTACGGGCCTGGCAGCAGCAATGGGAGGCCTGTAATCTGCCAGCACCCTATGACAAAATGGAACCCACCAGCAGTGTGAGGAGACCTGAAAGTGGCACATGGCAGAGTGTGGCGATGGAGACATCAGCAATGGGAGGCCGTACAGGGACCCATGACACACTCTGGACCTGGCAGCAGCATGAGGAGGCGGTACAGGGGCCCATGACAGATTACGGGCCTGGCAGCAGCATGAGGAGTCGGTACGGGGGCCCATGGCAGATTACGGGCCTGGCAGCAGCAATGGGAGGCCCGTAATCTGCCAGCACCCTATGACAAAATGGAACCCACCAGCAGTGTGAGGAGACCTGAAAGTGGCACATGGCAGAGTGTGGCGATGGAGACAGCAGCAATGGGAGGCCGTACAGGGACCCATGACACACTCTGGACCTGGCAGCAGCATGAGGAGTCGGTACGGGGGCCCATGGCAGATTACAGGCCTGGCAGCAGCAATGGGAGGCCTGTAATCTGCCAGCACCCTATGACAAAATGGAACCCACCAGCAGTGTGAGGAGACCTGAAAGTGGTACATGGCAGAGTGTGGCGATGGAGACAGCAGCAATGGGAGGCCGTACAGGGACCCATGACACACTCTGGACCTGGCAGCAGCATGAGGAGGCGGTACAGGGGCCCATGACAGATTACGGGCCTGGCAGCAGCATGAGGAGTCGGTACGGGGGCCCATGGCAGATTACGGGCCTGGCAGATGACGACGAGGCTGCCAAGTGCGATCAGCCTCATCATCATCAATTAGGGTCTCCGCCTCACTACTAGCCCCCTCGGCTGCGTGTGGGTCAGGAGACAGACCTGTCTCTAGACCGGCTACCGAGCCACTCTCCTCGCCAGTACTTCTTCGCCTGGCTGCTGAAGAGGCGGATGTCTCCCCCCGTTCCTGACCGCCCTCTGTTAGCTCTTCCTCACTGTACAGTGGGGCTGAGCCCACAGCATGCGATACTTCGCTTGGTGAGGGAACAACAAAGGACAGGGGCAGGTAGAGGACACGTGATTTCAGTGGGCTTGCTCCCGGGCCATGCCAACTAACGGTTGTGTCTGACGTACCCACCGACCGTTGGCTGTAGGTGTCAGAGGTCACCTGGGAAGAGGAAGACGACCGAGCCAACCAATCGATGACGGCAGGGTTGTCGGTGAAGACACGACCGCTGGATGACACCGGGAGCACTGGCCTCTGGCTGCGACTAGTGCTGCCTCGACCCCTTCCTCTGCTGCCACGTCTGCTCGCTCCTGAAACATTGCCTCCTCTGCCACTCCTCTGCGTGTTGTCTGACATACTCTTTAATTCAACGATTCTGTGTCCCTGAGTAACGATTCTGTGTCCCTGAGTAACGATTCTGTGTCCCTGAGTAACGATTCTGTGTCCCTCAGTAATGATTTTGTGTCCCTGAGTAACGATTCTGTGTCCCTGAGTAACGATTCTGTGTCCCTGAGTAACGATTCTGTGTCCCTCAGTAACGATTCTGTGTCCCTCAGTAACGATTCTGTATCCCTCAGTAACGATTCTGTGTCCCTGAGTAACGATTCTGTGTCCCTGAGTAACGATTCTGTGTCCCTGAGTAACGATTCTGTGTCCCTGAGTAACGATTCTGTGTCCCTCAGTAACGATTCTGTGTCCCTGAGTAACGATTCTGTGTCCCTGAGTAACGATTCTGTGTCCCTGAGTAACAATTCTGTGTCCCTCAGTAACAATTCTGTGTCCCTGAGTAACAATTCTGTGTCTGTCCCTGAGTAACAATTCTGTGTCCCTGAGTAACAATTCTGTGTCTGTCCCTGAGTAACAATTCTGTGTCCCTGAGTAACGATTCTGTGTCCCTGAGTAACGATTCTGTGTCCCTGAGTAACGATTCTGTGTCCCTGAGTAACGATTCTGTGTCCCTCAGTAACGATTCTGTGTCCCTGAGTAACGATTCTGTGTCCCTGAGTAACGATTCTGTGTCCCTGAGTAACGATTCTGTGTCCCTGAGTAACGATTCTGTGTCCCTGAGTAACGATTCTGTGTCCCTCAGTAACAATTCTGTGTCCCTGAGTAACAATTCTGTGTCCCTGAGTAACGATTCTGTGTCCCTAAGTAACGATTCTGTGGCCCTAAAGTCTCTTTGGCCCTAACTCTGTCCCTAATACACAGAGGTCTGTCTCTCTTGAACGATTCTGTGTCCCTCAGTAACAATTCTGTGTCCCTGAGTAACAATTCTGTGTCTGTTGCTGAGTAACGATTGTGTCCCTGAGTAACAATTCTGTGTCCCTGAGTAACAATTCTGTGTCCCTGAGTAACGATTCTGTGTTCCTGAGTAACGATTCTTTGTCCCTCAGTAACGATTCTGTGTCCCTGAGTAACGATTCTGTGTCCCTGAGTAACAATTCTGTGTCCCTGAGTAACGATTCTGTGTCCCTCAGTAACAATTCTGTTTCCCTGAGTAACAATTCTGTGTCCCTGAGTAACAATTCTGTGTCCCTGAGTAACGATTCTGTGTCCCTAAGTAACGATTCTGTGTCCCTAAGTAACGATTCTGTGGCCCTAAAGTCTCTTTGGCCCTAACTCTGTCCCTAATACACAGAGGTCTGTCTCTCTTGAATGATTCTGTGTCCCTCAGTAACAATTCTGTGTCCCTGAGTAACAATTCTGTGTCTGTCGCTGAGTAACGATTGTGTCCCTGAGTAACAATTCTGTGTCCCTGAGTAACAATTCTGTGTCCCTGAGTAACGATTCTGTGTTCCTGAGTAACGATTCTGTGTCCCTAAGTAACGATTCTGTGGCCCTAAAGTCTCTCTGGCCCTAACTCTGTCCCTAATACAGACAGGTCTGTCTCTCTTGAATGACCGGAGGCTAATGGAGAATTGTAAGATGGCCGCAATTTATAGCTCCACCATTACACAGTGCTGGCTGGCTGGCTGCTGATTGGCTAATGCGATCACATGTCATGAATGAATGCATTATGGGTCAGCGCGCCTTGTCTGCGCGCCTTCCCAGAGATCCCCGCTCCGTCGCCACACATGTCGCCGCCATTTTTGGGAAAATTCGATTCGTGCATCCGAAGTTTGCTAATTTTCGGATTCGTCGCGAATCTAATTTTTCCTGAACTTCGAAACGAATTCCACTTCGCCATGTTCGATTCGCTCATCTCTAGTTATAAACTAATTTGGGTTATTTTTAAAGATAGCTGAATAAATTGTGGCCAAGATTTATGAAGAAAGATTATTTATTTGCAAAATTTTATAAGAAAAACACTTTTTTTCAAAATTTTTTTGACTTTTTCATTTATATAGCAAAAAAAATAAAAATCCCAGTGGTGAATAAATACCATCAAAATAAAGTTTTATCTGTCTCAAAAAAATGCTAGAAATTTCATATGGGTACAGTATTGCAATTGTCATTCAAAATGTGACAGCGCTGAAAGCTGAAAACTGGCCTGGGCAGGAAGAGGTAAAAGTGTCCGGACTTGAAGTGGTTAAACACAACGGGGTTTATTTACTAAAGCTGGAGAGTCCAAAATCAGACTCCCTTCTGCATAGAAACCAATCAGCTTCCAGGTTTCATTGCCAAAGCTTCATTGAACAAGCTGAGGTTAGAAGCTGATTGGTTTCTATGCAGAAGGGAGTCTGATTTTGGACTCTCTAGCTTTAGTAAATAAACCCCAACATGTCAGATTGCATTTATCCAGGAATAGGATAGAGGGAGTACACAAGCAGACCCCAGGTTGCAAAACACAGCAAAATAGTAAAGGATGAATGTTAGGACAACCCTTCAGTACGATCGCTCTTCGGGCTGATTTACAGACTTTTGGACACAGTGCTAGATCCGGGGCAGGAACATCACCAAGCGCACTGTTACTTCCAGGATCTGGACATTGGCTGTGACATCAAAAAAGGCTTCTTGTCAGGTTCCCTTAAATATTTGCTGTATTTTGTAACGTGGGGCCCCGCTTGTACCCTCCCTCATATCCAGCTCTCTGAACATAGTTCTGACCCTGCTCTTTGGACCCCTGTCCCATCTGTCAGTTCCCTCTTGTCCTAAAATAAATATTTGCTCTGTTAGACATGGAAGAGCACACAGCTACGTAAAGTTTAGACACCAAATTCACAAAACTGCATTGTGGTCATATTGCAACAACATAGATCTACAGAAATCTCTTAGGACAGAACAGATAAAGGGGGGCCTATGGCAGTGATTGATCCTGAAAGACCCCCCATTACTTACACCAAACAGCTAAAAGCTCCTTTATTCTTCCAGCACAATATTATTATTATTATTTATATAGCGCCAACAGTTTGCTCAGCGCTGTACAATGTTTCACTTTAGCTTTACTATAACCTTCATTTCACATTTTCAGACCGCGGTGCGTGTTCATTCAGTTTTCTAGTTGTGATGCGGCTACAAATCGACTTCAAATTGTGTGCCTAGCTGAAATGTTTTAGTTGTTTTGTAGAGTGGCGGAGGATTAGTGCCGCTGTCCGGTTTAGGCCCCGTGCAGCCCTGGTGTGTGGGGTTCTGGCGTTTAGCTGCGGGCGGAGAGCACAGGTGTCCAATCAAGAAAATGCGAAAAGTAATGACCGCTCATTACGAAAATGAAATACAATCATCTTGTGCAAATTTGTTTCTATTATAAAATTTTGCAAACAGGTAATTTTTCTCCTTCACTGGTGTGCGTTGATGAGGCTGTACTGATAGGCAGCACTGATGGGCACTGATAGGTGGCACTGATGGGTACTGATAGGCAGCACTGATGAGGTGGCATAGATAGGCAGCACTGATGGGCACTGATAGGAAGGCACTGATAGCTGGCACTGATGAACTGGCACTGATATGCAACAATGATGGGCACTGATAGGCAGCACTGATGGGTACTGATGGGTGGCACTGTTTGACGGCACTGACTGGCAGCACTGATAGGTGGCACTGATGGGCACTGGTGGGTGGCACTGCTAGGAAATGCTGGGTACAAGTGGATGGCACTGCTGGGCAAAGGTGGGTGGCCCTGATGATCGGTGCTGATCCATCCTATGACAATTGCCGGTTCTCGGCAGTACTTTCCTCACTCTGTGACAGCGTGAGGAAAGTGCAGCTGATAACCGGCAACTGCATTTACCAGTGATCTGCTGTGTCATTGGACCCAGCTGATCACGTAGTAAAAGGCCGCTGTGATTGGCCTTTTACTACATCACGTGATCAGCTGTGTCTGTAGGAAACAGCGTTCACGGAGATCGCCGGGAGGGCGAGTTCTGGGAGGACGTCATATGACGCCCTCCCAGTACTGGACAACTGTGCTGTAGCCATCATTTGGCTATAGCGCGGTTGTCAAGTGGTTCTGATTCTGCTCAAATCTACTACTACTACTAGGGATGCCCAGGAAATTTTGGTGGCCGAAACGTTTCGTCAAAAAAAAACACCCCTATTGGCCTTCGACCGATATGAAAATAAGGTGCCAAAATAACTCCACCCCTCGCCACCACCCACCGCCCGTCGGTGGTTCTCAGCCTTTCCTGATAAACCACCGAGCCATCCCGACGCTGGGCATAGAGAATAGTGAAGGAAAGATGGCCCCCACTCATCTCTATGCCCTTGGAGGAGGAGCAACGTCACTTCCGGTTCTGGCACCTTGTAAACAAGGCCATTTGTTTTTTTAAAGCTCTAGGATCAATGCTTTTTTTGATCTAATGCTTTACATTGTAGAGGAGAGATGTGGGGTCTTATTGACCCCATATCTGTCCATAAAGAGGACCTGTCACTACTTATTTCTATCACAAGGGATGCATGCATTCCTTGTGATAGGAATAAAAGTGATGAAAAACATTTTTTTAAATGGACAGTGTAAAAAGAAAAAAGTTTAAAGTGCCCCTGTCCCCTTGTGCTTGCGCGTAGTGGGGAACGCATACGTAGGCCACGCCCACATATGTAAACTGTGTTCAAACCACACGTAAGGTATCGCCACGAACATCAGAGCAAGAGAAATAATTCTAGCACTAGATCTCCTCTGTAATTTTACACTGGTAACCTGTAGAAATTTTCAAAACATCACCCATGGAGATTTTTTAGTACCGTAGTTTGACGCCATTCCATGAGCGTGTGCAATTTTAAAGCATGACATGTTGGGTATCTATTTACTTGCCGTAACATCATCTTTCATATGTTACAAAAAAACTGGGGTATATATTGTGGTTTTTTTTGTTTGTTTGTTTTTTTATCATTAAAGTGTATTTTTTCCCCAAAAAATTGCATTTGAAAAATATATTAATTTTTAAAAACTGTCCATTTTAGATTCGGTTTTCGTCCAAGTGCATCCTGAATTTCCGGTTTTGGCACCATAATTTTCATTTCGGTGCACCACTAACTACTACTATTATTAGTAACTACTATGTTTTCTACTACCATTACTACTGCAATTCTCTCTCTATCCCAATTACCCCCCCCCCCAACTTTCTAGTTTATTTCAATGAGAAGGTTGTTTTTGCGTTGGAAGATGGAGCTGTGTGGTCTTTAACAATGTGATATGCACATCATCTTTGGCATCCAATCTGTTTCAACTTTTTGTTTTTATAGAGACAAGTGCTGAAAACCCTGATTCACAAAGATATTTAGTAGCCAGGGGTGGACTGACAACTCATGGGGCCCCTGGGCAATAGGGGATCATGGGGCCCCTGTGTCCTTGCCCAAACTCAAAAAAGCCTATGAAAAAGGTACCAGGGGCATCTCATGGGGCCCCCTACTGACCCCGGGCCCTCGGGCAGTGCCCGAGTTTCCAAATGGTCAGTCCGCCCCTGTTAGTAGCAAAGAGAATCGGAGCACTCATAGCTCACTCTACCAAACGAGGGTAAGCTTACCAACATACACCAGGATTCTCCCTGCATTAGAGCGCCTTCCCTCAAGTTCTGTTCTGCTGACTTGGTTTTCCAAACAGTAAGCGAGGCAAAATCTCCAAAAATAAAAATCTGAGAACAGGTTCTAGCCCGGAAAAACCGGCAACAGGGTAAGGGGAGGCAAAGTCTCATTGTTGCACGCGAGGAGCTGTGTTGCCAACCTCTTGAAGTGAAATTTACTGACAGCACCATACTTTTTTTTCTGACACAATACATTTACTGACCTAGCTAAATTTTTTTGACACTTAAAAAAAGTACTTAAAAATTACTGTTTTTGGGTACAAAACAGCGCAAATATCAACATTTAAGCTACAAACATATAGCAAGTGCTATTAGCAATGTGTTTAAGGTATAACAAACAACAAAAAATATATTTCTCCATTTACATGAAGGTCAGGTTAATATAACACAGGATGGTATGGAGGTGTGTGGGAAGAGGACGGTATCAAGGTGGCCATATTTTTTATTGGTAGCTGCTGTCTGTAATGGATATTTATGGACAGTTAGAAAATTACAAACTGCCTGTAAATATATATGGTTGCCAATCGTGGTGGGGAGCAGAGGCTGGCCTGTGTAGTCCAATCCAATAGAAGAGCTACTGTAACTCAAATGTCTGAAAAAGTTCATGCTGGTTCCCATGGAAAGATGTCAGAACACGCAGTGCATCACAGTTTGCTGTGTACAGTTGTGTTCAAAATAATATCAGTCAGACATCACTAACTGGATCAATCACTGTTTTTGATAGAAATTATATTTCCTAATGGCAAATAATTTACTAGCAGGTGTAGTAGAGTAATAGAAATCCAACAGACCCAACAGTCATGACATGCATGCTGCTGATTCTGTGTCATTGAATCACTAATTGAAAGGGGCATGTTCAAAATAATAGCAGTGTGGAGTTCTATTAGTGAGGTCATTCATTCTTTGAAAAACAGGTGGCAATTATTGCCCTTATTTAAGGAAGGAAGGCAGCAAATGTTGCACATTCTGGTTACAGTGATTTCTCTCTGAAATTCTGAGGAAAATGGGTCGTTCTAGACATTGTTCAGAAGAACAGCGTACCTTGATTAAAAAGTTGATTGGAGAGGGGAAAACATATAAAGAAGTGCAGAAAATGATAGGCTGCTCAGCTAAAATGATCGCAAATGCTTTAAAATGGCAACCAAAACCTGAAAGACGTGGAAGAAAGCGAAAAACTACCATTCAAATGGATAGAAGAATAGCCAAAATGGCAAGGACTCAGCCAATAATCAGCTCCAGGAAGATCAAAGAAGGTGTAAAGTTCCCTGTGAGGACTGTTACAATTAGAAGACGCCTATGTGAAGCCAAGCTATCTGCAAGAAGCCCCCGCAAAGTCCCACTGTTGAAAAAAAAGACATGTGCTGAAGAGGTTACACTTTGCCAAAGAGCACATTCACTGGCCTAAAGAGACATTTTGTGGACTGATGAAAGTAAGATTGTTCTTTTTGGGTCTAGTGGCCGGAGACAGTTTGTCAGACGACCCCCAAACACTGAATTCAAGCCACACTACACTGTGGAGACAGTGAAGCATGGTGGTGCAAGCATCATGATATGGGGATGTTTCTCATACTACGGTGTTGGGCCTATTTATCGCATACCAGGGATCATGGATCAGTTTGAATACATCAGAATACTTGAAGAGGTCATGCTGCCTTATGCTGAAGAGGAAATGCCCTTGAAATGGGTGTTCCAACAAGACAACGACCCCAAACACACCAGTAAACATGCAACATCTTGGTTCCAGACCAACAAGACGTTATGGAGTGGCCAGCCCAATCCCCGGATCTTAATCCAATAGAAAACTTGTGGGGTGACATCAAAAATGCAGTTTCTGAGGAAAAAACAGGAAATAGAGAAGAACTGTGGAATGTAGTCCAATCATCCTGGGCTGGAATACCTGATCACAGGGGCCAGAAGTTGGGTGACTCCATGCAACACAGATGTACAGCAGTTCTCAGAAACAGTGCGACTACAACTAAATATTCATTAAGTAATTCAAAGGAAAGCAAAATCTTCAAACATTTTTCAGTTTATATAGTGAATATTTGAGCTTGTAAAGAAGAATACAAACACTGCTATTTTTTTGAACAGTCTAATATTCACTTTTCTTTAATTTTTTTAGAGGAACACCACAAATTTGATATATTTTTCTTCGTGTTTTGATTTGGAATAGAATGTGTAGTGTTCCCAATGCATTTGTGTGTATGGAAATAAAAGCTATTAGAAGGATTTTGAGCTTTTTTCACTTTTTGCAACACACTGCTATTATTTTGAACACAACTGTATGGGGCTGCATAGTTGGAGACTGGTCAGGGTGCCCATGCTGACCTATGTCCACAGCCAAGAACACCTACAATGGGTACCCAACACTATTGTAGAGTAACCCCCCACCCGGTGGTCAAGAACTCGCCAAAATGATCTGACCTCCAGGCAGTTCATATGCAACTAAAATATTTCACCACTTTCCCAAGAAGTAACACATAGTTCTGGAGTTTTGACCATCAGGCTCCTTGGTATCCATGAACAACATGATAATCTCAAACAACTTCATAGCATAATCTTGTTTTATTAAAAGTAAAAAAAGACAAAATCCTGCTAAAAACTCTGTAATGTACATTGCTGAGTGAACTATTGGCACTTTATAAATACTGTATAATAATACTGTATAATAATTTATTGAGTGTATAGATAGCACTAGTCTTCATCACATACACATCACATACACAGACTCCTTTGAGGATTCCACAAGTTTACATTAAAATAATCCCTGTTATCCTGCCATGGAGGTCCTTGTGAAGGTGCTTTCTGCTATAGTGACCATGCTCTGCCCCCCGGCTCACAAATGTGCCCCTGCAGTCTCATCCTGTCACCAGCAGAATCCCCAGTTGTCCTAGATCCTCCTAGACTGTCCCAGGATTTTGTTGAAAAAAACCAAAGCCATGTTTTTGTACAGATAGCTAGAACACACATTCAATCAGCCATCTCCAGATCTATGCAGGCACTAACTGGCAGAGGGATCTCCTGCTTGACAAGGTCTACATAATTCCTGGGGTGACGTCACGGTATGGCCGCAGTGCCTTGGGACACACAGTGGGACACAGGTAAATTTCCACCTTAGTGCCTCTCACTGCAGGTAGAAGGGGGGATCTTCTATTGATCACCAGTACCTGGGCAGGGGGGAACAACATTGTCAAATAGATGCTGGGAACTTTTAGACTTTCATGTGTAGCATGTGCCCCTAAAACAGAAATTTTATTTATTAAAAAAAAGGAATTCTCTATGATATGCAATGATTTTACAAACAATATATTATTTGGTTAGAGACCACATCTACACTAAGTGCTTACTGTATATATACAAGGCTGAATAGCTTCACAACTACTATTTTAGAATGATCCGTTTCATCCATGTCTGTCTTTTTTTTTTTTTTTTTATTATATCTTTTGTTAAATTTTCTTTTAGGGAAGAAAAAATACCTTACAAAATCATCATAAATCTTTTTACATCGTACATATAAACTTTATCCCCATACCCACCCCAACACACCCCTGTCCAGTCTCATCTTATCCTCTCTTTCCCCTCCTATTAATCTAGTCATGTATATAGATCTATTTAACCATTTCAAAATCCTAACGCTGACGTACAAAGCTGTCCACCATACTGTCCCGTACTACATCACTGACCTAATATCCAAGTACCGCCCAGCACGCACACTCCGCTCCTCACAAGACCTCCTTCTCTCTAGTTCCCTGGTCTCCTCCTCCCATGCCCGCCTCCAGGACTTCTCCAGGGTGTCACCCATCCTCTGGAACTCCCTGCCCCAACCCATCAGATTATCACCTACTCTCCTCTCCTTTAGGCGCACCACTGAAAACCCATGTCTTCAGGGAAGCCTACCCCACCCCCTGCTAACTTGCCGACCTCCTCCACTCTTCCTACCACTCCATCCCCCACAGCTATCTCCTCCTGTACCACCATCCCTTCCCTTCTAGATTGTAAGCTCGAAAGAGCAGGGCCCTCGATCCCCTCATGTTTTGCATTGTATTGGTATTGTTCTGTCACATGTTCTGTCCCCCTTTGTAATGTACAGCGCTGAGCGAACTATTGGCGCTTTATAAATACTGTATAATAATAATAATAATAACCATTTAAATTCTCTGGTACTACTATCAGGGGACCTTTCATTCTTAAGTATTTTTCTGAAGTTCTAAACTCAAACCATTTACCCCAAATTTTTCATGTCTGTCTTTTTAACATAACAAAATGTAAAACCATTTCTAAAAAAATATTAATTGTATTAACATGATCAGGCCAGTGACTTGCTGAGGGCCACCAAGTCAAATCAGGCTGGAAAGTGATTGGTCTGGACAACAGCTGAACGGCTAAGAGATGTAAATTGGATGGGAGATGAGAGGGTCTGGATTGGTGCTTGGTGTGTGCAGACAAGCCCGGTAATGTTAATGCAGTGGCCTCAATGTTTGCTGGTCAATGTGTAACCGGTCCTGACCCCAGTGGTTGGATGGCGGGGGAGGGAGAAAGGCCAAAGGAAGGATTGTGTTTTTCTGACCTGGCTGATCTCCTACAGCTCTTAGTGAAGTGGTAGTTGTGGGGTTGCATTGCACTGAATTTCCCCCACCATGCCACACAGAATAGTGATCATATGTTGGATTGCCCTGTTACCTCCAGCTCTTGGACGCAATGGTAAGGACATTGCTTGTGTTTTAATTAAATATCTTATCACCTCTTTGTTTGTAGAGCAATGCAAGGGAATGGGATTTGTCTGGCAGGCTTTGGGGTTTACCATTGTCTTCCAAAAAAATTGGTTGAAGGAATGTTTGTGGGTCTATGGACGCAATGGTAAGGACATTGCTTGTGTTGTAATTAAATATCTTATCGCCTTTTTGTTTGTAGAGCAATGCAAGGAAATGGGATTTGTCTGTTAGGCTTTAACATTGTCTTCCAAAAAAATTGTTAAATGATTTGTAAAGGTGTTTTCAGGCTTCAGCATTTTTGTTTTAGGCAATGGAAAGCTAGTTATTGGGTGGAAGAGAGACAAGACATGCATTTTCAGGCATTTTCCAGGGGCTTCCCTTGAAGTCTATAGGGGCAAAAAATATGAGACCCAAAAGACGCTCATGTACTTTTTCATGCCTCGAGTTCCAGGCGGCATGACGCTCAGGTGTGAATGGGCACAGTTGAATACAAATGGGAATTTTGATGTTGAGCAATTAGACAGTTTGGGAAACATGCTTCAAATCGCTCAGCTGTGAATAGGGTCTTCATGTCATAGTAGTAAGCTGTGTATTGTTGTATTGGCTACATTGATTGCAACTTTTTGTATTTGTAGTTACTATACAGGCCTGTCTCATCTCTGCTGCTTCAGGTATTACAATGCCAAATGATGGTGTTACTTTTTTTGAGGACAGCTGGTCATGTTTGATTCAGGATAAAGCAAAAAAAGAGTGTAGGCGCTCATAGTGAGCAGTTCATAGCTTCTTCATATTGCAGGTTGGAAAATTCAGGCTAAAATATCAAGATCGCTGTTATTTGCAGAAAGTGATTTCCATGTTACATATATATATATATTTATTTATTTATGTTATAAGCATCTTGAACTTTGCTGGGAAATCTTCATGGATCAACTCTCTACATATAATAGAGACCTAACAGATTTAGTAGAGTCCTTAACTGGTCACTTTCTGTAAGATGAACAATATATACCAGATTTCTTTTTTTTTCCCAGAATGGGTTGTTTTCCATTATTGGAACCATATTGGGCTTTATTTTCTAAACAGTGGCAAAGGAATGTCTGTGGGTCTATGGTATGAGCAGGGGCGGACTGACCATTTGGAAACTCGGGCACTGCCTGAGGGCCCGGGGTCACTAGGGGGCCCCATGAGATGCCCCTGGTACCTTTTTCATAGGCTTTTTTGAGTTTGGGCAAGGACACAGGGGCCCCCTATTGCCCGGGGGCCCCATGAGTTGTCAGTCCGCCCCTGGGTATGAGGTTCTTGATAAGCAGAGGAGATACTTCTCACAACCTTCCATCACTTAAGCTAGCCATACTCCTGGTAGAATTTTGTTCGAAAATGTTCATTTTTGGAACAATCGTTCAATTTTCCAATGGTTAGTGTGGTCAAATGAATGTTCATTGTCCACCGTATTTGACGGGAAAATTCAAAGGAGCAGGATGGAAAATGTTTCTTAAACTAACAAATTAACTGTGAATGTGGTTTTGGCTTGGGAACAATTGTGCATATTTTAATGAAACCTGTATAATATGGCTGGGATGCAATTTAAATAGCAGGTCTGGACACAACTGTAAGGGCTTATTAAAAGTTGATGAACAGGCCAAAATTCACTCCGTGGGTAGCCCCGCCAACCTCCTCCTATCTTCAGTTGAAAAATCCATGGAACCAGATGGAAAAGTGTTGGCCAAACAGCCCCTGCAACAAATCAGATACAGACACTACTCGGCTTTTTTTGCAGATGGCAGGGCTGCTGCAGTAGACTCTCCCATCCTCACCAAGTAGCATGGATGGAAGAATCTGTATGTGTTTGGCCAGCTTTAGCCTAGGTTCACACTAAAGCGGTGCGGTAAATCCCATGTGATTCGCATAGGAACCGCACCGCATTCCTGTACAAATCACATGCGATTTGTATGCAGTTCGATTAGAGCCATACATTTTGTATGGCTCTATTCGCACCGCACCCGCACCAAAAACGTGCAGGATCCTTTTTTGGTCCTCACTAGAATGGGATCGCATAGGTATTCACACCTATGCGATCCTATTCTGCACAACGCGCTTCGTTTTGCGGACCGATGTTGGGGTGTTGTTAACTCAATATACACACCCTAGAACTATAGAAATAATAAAGGTGCAGCGCTAGGAGTAAGAGTAATAACATGCAAATATCAATAAGAAATAAGAACAGAAATTAAGATATATACAATGTGCAAATTAGTTATTATTATTATTATTATTACTACGAGTTTATATAGCGCCAAAGGGTTTGCTCAGCGCTGTACAATAGGGGGGGACAATACATGGCACAGTACAACAAAGACAGACAGCGTACGAGGGGTAAGAGGGCCCTACTCTTACGAGCTTACAATCTAGGAGGGAGGGGGTAAAGGTACAGTAGGAAGTGGCTGGGGGGGATGAAGTGGTAGGAGGAATGAGGGAGGATGGCCGTTAGGTGAGGGTGGGGTAGGCTTCCCTGAAGAGATGGGTTTTGAGGGAGCGCCTGAATGTGAATAGAGAAGGCGACAGTCTGATGGATTGGGGCAGTGAGTTCCAGAGGATGGGGGAGGACCTGGAGAAGTCCTGCAGTCGTGCATGGGAGGAGGAGACCAGGGAGCAGTTATCAAGAGCATAACTTGTTTGACATACTTGTTGGTAGGTGTCACCTTGGGTAGGATTGGGCCTGGTTGCCTGATTTCTTTAAGATGTTCCATAGATTTGTTTTACTGGAATTTTCTGTCTCCTTCCACGCAATACAGAGTCTGCCACACACCACAATGTACACAATGGAGTGATCTTTGTACATTGTGCAATAGAGGCCTGTGGTGTAATTCAGCCATCGACGTCCTTGCAGCTGCTACCTGCCCTAGTACCTATTAAACAATTGGACCTTAATCCTCGCTAATCTGAATGTTTAAATTGTATGTAAACCCCAATCCAGAAATGTGATGCATGATGTGCCATAGCCTACACATTCAGCCTGCAGTTTAAAACAGTGGAGAGCAGCCTAGGGCAGCCTTTCTCGACATTTGTACCATGAAATAACTATAGGCTTGGGCAGGGGCGGACTGACAACTCATGGGGCCCCCGGGGCAATAGGGGATCATGGGGCCCCTGTGCCCTTGTCCAAACTCAAAAAAGCCTATGAAAAAGGTACCAGGAGCATCTCATGGGGCCCCTTACTGACCCCGGGCCCTCGGGCAGTGCCCGAGTTTCCAAATGGTCAGTCCGCCCCTGGGCTTGGGGACCCCCTGCTAATATTTATTATATTTGCAGCTCACTGTATTTGAATGTGATGCTCATTGGAAAGAACGCTCCTTACATTTGTGGTCATTGGAAATGACCACAAATACAAAAAGCTAAAATAACAATTGGTGTCTGTGGGAACTTATCGGAGAGGCAGAAATCGATCTTTGTTCTAGGAACCCCTAGCAATCTGTGGAGGAACGCTGGTTGTGGGCTGACCTAGAGTGAAAACATTGCTCCTCTAGAGTTACAGCGCAGTGAGTATGTTACTGGCAAGTGAAAATGAAGAAAAAAAGGCTGAAAAAAAGAAAACTAATGCAGCTACCACCATCTAAGAACTAGTAAGCTGTAACACATAACATTTTTTGGTTTTGGGTTTAGATACAGTTTAAAGTGGTCCTAAAGGCTGAAGGTTTTTTTACCTTCATGCATGAAGGTAAAAAACCTTCTGTTTGCTGCTGCCCCACACAGCCCCCTTAATACTTCCCTGAGCCCCATCTCGATCCAGCGATGTGCACAGGAGCCTTGGGTCTCCCTCTCCTTATTGGCTGAGACACAGCAACGAGAGTCATTGGCTCCAACTGCTGTCAATCACAGCCAGTGAGGACAGAGTGTGGGATGGGCCCAGGCTCTATGTCTTAAGGACACGTAGAGCAGGGCTCAGGAGCAAACACACACCAGTGCCCCATTAGCAAGCGGCTTGCTATTGGGGGTATTGGTCAAGGGGGAGGAGCAAGGAGAGACGGCAGGGGACCCAAGAAGAAGAGGATCAGGGCTGCTCTGTGCAACACCACTGCAAGTTTTTATTGCTGGGTGTCCCCACTGGGAAGATTCACCCTCTGTATTTGTTCATTGTCATTGGGACAGAAAGCAATGGGAAATCTAAGATTTTTTAAAATAATTATCTAAATAGTAATAAAAGGGAAAACCTTTCAATGTGGACACATATTCTAGTGACAAGTAGGGAATTGACCTTACATGAAGGGAAATCAGTCCAAACAAAAGAATTGCAGGGGTTCTGACTATCCTTTTGAAAACAAGTGTTGGTTTTAGATACACTCAAGTTTTTTGTTTTGTTTGAATTTTTAGTATGTGAAGAATAAATTGCTACTAAATGAACTTCAGTCAAAACTGATGTTTTTCACATGCCAGGAAATAAATGCAAAGAGCATGTGGGAAATTGATACAAAGGATTAAAAGCATTGTGAATAGAGTTTTTTTTTAAATTACAGTTTTTGATACACAATGCTTTAGCAAAGTACAGGACAAATAATAATCAAGAGTTACACTATATTGCCAAAAGTATTGGTCGGCCTGCCTTTACACGCACATGAACTTTAGAGGCATCCCAGTCTTAGTCTGTAGGGTTCAATATTGAGTTGGCCCCGCCCTTTGCAGCTTCAACTCTTCTGGGAAGGCCGTCCACAAGGTTTAGGAGGGTGTCTATGGGAAGGTTTGACCATTCTTCCAGAATAGCATTTGTGAGGTCAGGCACTGATATCGGGCGAGAAGGCCTGGCTCGCAGTCTCCGCTCGAATTCATCCCAAAGGTATTCTATCGGGTTGAGGTCAGGACTCTGTGCAGGCCAGTCAATTTTCTCCACCCCAAACTCACTCATCCATGTCTTCATGGACCTTGCTTTGTGTACTGGTGCGCAGTCATATTGGAACAAGAAGGGGCCATCCCCAAACTGTTCCCACAAAGTTGGGAGCATGAAATTGTCCTAAATGTCTTGGTATGCTGACGCCTTAAAAGTTCCCTTCACTGGAACTAAGGGGCCAAGCCCAACCCCTGAAAAACAACCCCACACCATAATCCCCCCTCCACCAAACTTTACACTTGGCACAATGCAGTCAGGCAAGTACAGTTCTCCTGGCAAATGCCAAACCCAGACACCTCCAGCAGATTGCCAGATAGAGAAGCGAGATTCGTCACTCCAGAGAACACGTCTCCACTGCTCTAGAGTCCAGTGGAGGCGTGCTTTACACCACTGCATCTGAAGCTTTGCATTGCACTTGGGAATGTAAGGCTTGGATGCAGCTGATCGGCCATGGAAACCCATTCCATGAAGCTCTCTACGCACTGTTGTTGTGCTAATGTGAAGGCCACACCAAGTTTGGAGGTCTTTAGCTATTGACTGCAGAGAGTTGGCTACATCTACGCACTGCGCTGACCCCGCTCTGTCATTTTACATGGCCTACCACTTGGTGGCTGAGTTGCTGTTGTTCCCAGTTGCTTTCACTTTGTTATAGTACCACTAACAGTTAACTGTGGAATATTTAGTAGCCAGGAAATGTCACAGATGGACTTATTGCACAGGTGGCAACCTATCAGGGACCACGCTTAAATTCACTGAGCTCCTGAGATCGACCCATTCTTTCACAAATGTTTGTAGAAGCAGTCTGCATGCCTAGGTGCTTGATTGTATACACCTGTGGCCATGGAGGTGATTGAAACACCTGAATCCAATGATTTGGAGGGGTGTCCCAATACTTTTGGAGAGTTTGCTATGCATCATTTTATTGCCCATTCATAAAACGTAGGCCATGGTGTTGAGCCTGCAGTGTGACATGGAGTTCCCTCTGATAAGCACAGTGATTGGAGGACTTCACTTTGACAGATCTCATGGCTGGGTTCCCCCGCCTAGCTTTTCCGATATGTATTCCATTTTTCAGACAAATGCATCTGTTTAGTAAGTGGTCCATATCTTATTGGTTAGATAAGGACGTGGAAATTCTATCACAATCTAGTTCATAACACTTGCTACAAATGTACGCAAATGAAACATTCATAGATTAGTTGTAGAGATCTGCAAAACAGGAAGTGGCACGGCTCCAGCAAACTTGTTCAGCTGCAAGAAGTAGAATATGAACCGCAAATTATTTGCACACATTCACATGGTTGCAATGTTTTAAGTGCAACTATATTCCTAAGTCCTCATGCACACTGGACATTTTTACAGCGGCTGTTTTTGGCTTTTGACAGTTTTTTCTACAGCCAGTAAACTCCCCAGCATGTTATCCTATGTGTCCATGCACACATAGACTGTAATCAACGTTTTTTGGCCAGGGCGTTTTTTGTCTGGTAAAAAAACCCAGAACTAGTGGGTTTCTAGAGGAATTTTATAGCTGTAAAAACACTCTAACGCTGAAAAACGCTGTAAAACACAGTAAATCATGGCAAACCAGCATTTTTGGACTTTTTTTTACCAAACAAAATTAATTTTTTTGGTAAAATAAAAAACGGTAAAAAAATCCGCTAAACACTAATACAAAAACGCTAAAAACTATGAAAAACTCACATTTTTAACATGACTTTACACAGCTAACATTACCAGCATTATTAAAACGCCCCATGTGCATGGAGCCTAAATGTGTTTTCTAAGAATCCAGCACAGAAGTGATTTTTATTTTCTTTCAAAAAGAACTGATCAGTTACTGCTTTGACTCTTTTTTTGTGCGTTTAATTTTCAACTTTAGCTACTGAGCTCTGTAAACAACGGGTTTTTTTTCCCCTTGTAAAGCAGATAAGGAAAGCCTTCAAATCATGAGAAAAAGAGCCAATAGCTTCATATGCTGGCTGCCTACAAAAATACATTTTCATATACAATATTTCCAGTTTTCTGAACTAACATAAAGGACAAAATAAATAAATATAGTATATTTATTTTAGCCATGACCAAAATAAAAACAGAAGGAAATATATACTAAATGACTCATATTTCCTGTTATTACCTTTCCATTATGTCTCCTTAGTGTTCCTCAACAATGAAGCAGCCTCGACTGTCCTTTCACGCTCAAGAAGAGCTAATGCATTATGGGAGGAGTTGAGGCCAGGAAACATGGAGAGGGAGTGTGTGGAAGAGTTGTGCAACTATGAGGAGCTCAGAGAGATCAAAGAGTCAGATGACGCCACGGTAAGATCAATCTGGACACATTTAGGATGCAAATAATTAGAGTCATTTTAATTGCTAACACTGCACAGACTGAATATGCTGTAATATGCACATTCTGGTATTGTTGTCTATACTGCCTACCTAGGTCAGAAGTGTCCCTGTAAATGATCCCTAATTTGAAGTGGACTAATTGCTGTCTATGTCCTTGTCAAGATTACCCCTCACTTCCTGTTCTACCTTAAACAGAGGGAAAGTGCAGGAAAATCTCCCAGTGGAGGACATGGACAGCTATAAAAACGTGGCAGAGGTTCTAGGCTTTCCCCAAATTTTATATATATCAATTCTACATATCTAAAACGCCCACAAATGGCCTGAAACTGGGCCTCTAAATCCAGCAAATTATCTTCCTCTAGAATGGTCTTCAGAGACACTCTATATGAGTTATTTTCCTAGTAATGTGCACAATGAAATGTATGGAGGAATGTCCATTTTTTGTCTTGTAATAACGTTTTTAAGGCTCATGATATCCACCAGTTCTAACAAAGCTCTGTTACAAGAAAGAAACTAATGTTGACTGAACCCTATTATCATCATCTGCTATTTGTATTACAACCCTAATTCTAAAAACGTTTGGACACTGTGTAAAATCTACATAATAACTGAATGCGGTGATTTGTAATTAACAGTTTTATTGAGTTTTCACATGTATATACATACATTAACTTTGAAAAAGAAAAAAGAGAAAGAAGCTCATCAATGGTAGAAATTTGTAAGGATATAGGACATACTATGTCATAAAATAACAGTGGAGGAGCAGTTAAATCTGTACAGTTTGGGCAGGTTGAGCAGAGATAAAGGCATCCCATGGGTTCCATACTGCCTTGAACACAGCAATCAAGCAAGCATGTAAAGCGGTCAAAAATTCCATTCGTCTTACGTCAGCAATAATTGTAAACAAAGTCGGCATCGAAGAAGGTATGGAGGATAACCAACACATAGGAATGCTTCTCCTGGCCGCAGTCAGAACATGCGCGGAGAGTATCCTGGACGGTTTGGAGAGGCCTGGAAAAGGCAGGCTCAATAAAAGAATACAGAGGCTCGAAAGGGAGGGAGGTATGCAATAGCAATTGTAGTAAAGACAAAACCTCTTCCCAAAAAGAAGTGATGGACCCACATTCTCAAAAAATATGATAGAGAGAGAATGCAGTGATTTCAAAATCTCATAAACCCATATTTTATTCACAATAGAAAAAAGAAAACATATCAAATGTTTAAACTGAGAAAATGTACCATTTTAAGAAAAAAATAAGGTAATTTTGAAAATAATGGCAGCAAAACATGTCAAAAAAGTTGGGACGGGGTAAGAAAAAGCTGGCAAAATAAGTGGTACTAACAAAGAAGAGCTGGAAGAACATTTAGCAACTAATTAAGTAAACTGACAACAGGTCGGTAACATGATTGAGTATAAAAGAGCATCTTAGTGAGTCAGAGTATCTCATATGTAAAGATGGGCAGAGGTTCACCAGTCTGTGAAAAGCTGCATCTAAAAATTTTAAAACCATTTCATAATAATGTTCCTCAACATAAAATTGCAAAGACTTTAAATATATCATCATCTGTAGTACATAATATCATCAAAAGATTCTAAGAATCTGGAGAAATCTCTGTATGCAAGGGACAAGGGCAAAATGCAATACTGGATGCCCGTAATCTTCTGTCCCTCAGGTGGCGCTGTATTAAAAACAGGCATGATTCCGTGATGGACATCATTGTATGGGCTCAGGAATACTTCAAAAATCACTGTCTGTGAAAACAGTTCTTACTGTGCCATCCAAAAAATGCAAGGTAAAGCTCTATCATGCAATGAAGAAGCCATAGCTGAACATGATCCAGAAATGCCGCAATCATCTTTGGGCCAAAGCTCATTTAAAATGGTCTGTTGCAAAGTGGTCAGACAAATCAAAATTTGACTTTCTTTTTGACAACCATGGACGCCGTGTTCTCCAGACTAAAGAGGAGAGGAACCTGATTGTTATCAGCACATAAAACCCTGCATCTCTGATGGTTTTCGGATTCATTAGTGCTTATGGAATGGGCAGCTTGCACATCTGAAAAAAGCACCATCAATGCTGAAAGATACATCCAGGTTTTAGTAAATCATTTGCTCCCATGGGCAATACTAAACCGCATACTGCATCTATGACAACAGCATGGCTTTGTAGTAGAAGAGTCTGGGTGCTTAACTGGTCTTCTTCCAGTCCAGACCTTTTCACCAATTGCAAAAATGTTTGATGCATCTTGTGACAAAAAATATTACAAAGAAGACCCAGGACTGTTAAGCAGGTAGAGTCCTGTATCAGTCAAGAATGGGACAATATTCCTTTCATTCCAGTGTTGTTAAAAAGAGGGGATACTACACCATGGTAAACATAGCCTTGTCTGTACTTTTATGAAACATGCTGCTGCCATCATTTTTAAAATGACCTTATTATTTTCTTAAAATGGTACATTTCCTCATTTTAAAGAATAAGTTCACCTTTGGAGACATGTAGCATGTTCCACCCATTTCTGGTTGGCCGTAAATCCTGTATGGGCAAGCAGATATACTGACAGGTCTGCAGGAGACCTGCATGGAGACTTGCATGGCACCAGCGATCTGCTGATCACAGGTACTGTCAGGGATCCGGGTGTGACCAGAAATGTGTGGACTGACACAGGGAAGTAGCAGGCTTCAGGAACACAGGCGTAGTCAGGGCTGGAGAGGTGGAATGGTCAGGTGGGCCGTAAGGTACCGTCAGGCACCGCCCGGCGGGATCTCTAGTGACCCACAGACCAGGGCGCGAAGTCTAAGCCCCAGTCTGCCTTTTCACCAGAGCCCCTGATGGTGGGGATGAACTTGGCGCAGGACTGAGACCAGGTCGCGGCTCCTGAGTGCACCCAACTGTGGTAGAGGGGTCCGCCGAGGGTATGTACCGGGGGAAAGCCTGATGTGAAGGGGCTGGCAGGTTTGGACATTAGTGGATGGATCGTCTGGGTAGCATCAGGCGTAGTCAGGCAGGCCAGGTCAGCAACGTGCGGGCAGTGAGGTACCGGAGGAGCAGGCAGAGAATAGTCAGGGTCAGCCGGGTTCAGTAACTCACGAGCAGCGCAGTACAGAAGATCAGGCAGAAGGATGGTCAGGCAAGCCAGGGGTTCAACAGGAGACGGTCAGCAGAGGTCAGGATCAAAACAGGGTCAGCAACTAGGCAGATAAGCAGGAACACAGGATACCAGATACAGGGGCTCATGGGAAACATACACCAAGGCACTGATCACAGGCCTGGTCATTCCTTAAATACACCTCCTGCAATCAGCCCCAGGTGTTGGCTGACTGCAGGAGTGAGCTTCTGGCTGCTGAGAGCACCCGCTGGTCAGCCCTGGTACCGCAGCCCACACGGCAGGTGAGTCCCACCACCAGTGCTGAGTCCATTCCTGACAGGTACAATGCTTTACAGGCTCCTGCAACAAAAAACAAATGCACATTTGTTTTACCTGCAAAAAAATGTGCATTTATTAATTTTTGTCAAGAGGTGAACTTATCTTTAAACATTTGATATGTTTTCTATCTTCTGAAAAAATATGGGTGATGGGTTGGTGACTCTAGTGGCCATTGGGCTTCTTTGCTGCAAGATGTTACCAGGTCGCGGCTCTCAGGATCGCTGCACCAGGGATAGCAGGAAGAGAGCGGCTACAAAGTAGAAGACAGAAGGACAGCAGTTAGATAGGCTGGTTTCCAGACAGATGTCCAGGCAAGCAGCAGGCAAGATTAGTTCATTAGTAGGCAGAGGTCGAGGCAAGCATCAGGAAAAGAATAGTCAGGAACGAGCAGATTAGGCAACAGGATCCGAAGACGCAGCCAGGGTCAGGCAATCTGGGTCAACATCAGAAAATGTAGAAATCAGGCAATCACTCAAACAAGGGAGATAGCAAGAAGTCCCAGCATAATGGAAGTGGTATTAATACCCTACTTAGTTTGTGTGCAAGCCAAAGGGTGAGGGATCCACACTAATGTGTGCATGTCCTTGACCATTCATGTGCATTCCTTCTTCCGAAAGTGATGGGAAGCAAGGGTAAATCTTCCAATTGGGACATCAATTCCAGTTACACTTATTGGGAATTCCCTTTAGTTTGTAGAGCTTTCCTCTCGCTTCCAGTTGTGCCTCCATGAAGTGACAGGAAATCTCCCCACAGGAACAATTGAAGAAAATGAAGCCGTCCTTGCTCTATTTAAAACTAAAATAGGGTGTTACACATCCTCTCTAACTTCGCACCCCAGAGAAACTGGTTGGAATAAGCAAAAAAGGTACTGAGATTACTCTAAGTGGGGTTGCCACCTGAGGGGGTTGTTCTGTTGAGGAGCCTCTCCTCTAACTTATTCCTTTCCCCTGTACCCTGATCCTTTCCCCACCCACCCCTTTTTTTTTCTTTTTTGACTCCCCGCTTTATCTGTTTCGAACCCCCCCCCTGTTGTTAATGGTGCCACCCTCCTTGTGCCATCGCTGAAACAAGCCATATGAGGAGGGTTCAGATCCTTTGATCCATGCTCTATAGCACAAGCAGTCTCAACAAATGAGAGAGACCCTGATTTTCTACGCATCCTTAACCACTACCCTACAGGGCACTTATACCCCCTTCCTGCCCAGGCCAATTTTCAGCTTTCAGCGCTGTCACACTTTGAATGACAATTGCGCAGTCATGCAACACTGTACCCATATGAAATTTGTATTATTTTTTTGAGACAGATAGAGCTTTCTTTTGGTGGTATTTAATCACCTCTGGGATTTTTATTTTTTCTTAAACAAACCAAAAACCACTGAAAATTTTGAAAAAAAAGTTTTTTCTTAGTTTTTGTTATACAATTTTGTAAATAAGTGATTTTTCTCCTTCACTGATGTGCGCTAATGAGGCTGCAGTGATGGGCACTGATAGGCTGCACTGATGGACACTAATAGGTGACACTGATGAGGAGGCACTGGTAGGTTGCACTAATGGGCATTGACAGGCATCACTGATGGGCACTGAAAGGCAGCACTGATACATGACACTGATATATGGCACTGATAGGTGGCACTGATAGGCAGCACTGACTGACACTGTTAGGCAGCACTGACTGGCACTGATAGGCAGCACTGATGCGACACTGACTGGCACTGATAGGTGGCACTGATTGGCAGCATTGATAGGTGGCACTGATTGGCATTGATAGGTGGCACTGACTGGCACTGATGGGTGACATTGAAAAGCAGCTCAGATGGGCACTGATATGTGGCATTGATGTGCACTGGTATGCACTGATATGTGGCACTGATGTGGCACTGATGGACACTGACAGGTGGCACTTCTGGGGCCACACTGATCATCAGGGCACACTGATCATCAGTGCCCTGATGATCAGTGTACATGTCCCCTCCGCGGAAAGCTGGTTACCGGCTCTCTTCTCGAGCTGTCAGCGTGACAGCTCGAGAGGAGAGAAATGCCGATAACCGGCATTTCCGTGTTTACATGTGATCAGCTGTGATTGGACACAGCTGATCACATGACCGAACCGACATCTTCCGTGATCCGCTGTGTCCGAGGGACACAACGCACCAGCGATCGCCGCGCTGCGCGCTCCCTGAGCTGCGCATGCACGGTGAGAATGGAAGGACGTCATATGACGTCCTATCAGAACGAGAGAACCACCTTGCGCCCGTCATTGTACTATAGAGAGGGCAGAAGGTGGTTAAAGAAAAATAGCATCTTTTGTGCACGACTTTTAGCAACTTTAGTTTCCAGTCATAGATATGGCGGACGCCATGCTTTAGGCCTGTATTGGAAGAGAGCCCTAGTGATGGTTTCAGTCTCTTCTTGGATCCCTTTTGAATTGATATCCTTGCGTTGCATATGTTTGTAACTAGTAGATTTCAACTCAAGTCTTCTCATTTTAAGATTACTTCTCTAGGCCGCTAGTGCACAACTTACCACTATAATAACTTACAGTAGTTTTATGTCACCCATTCACTCTCTGCTCTCCTCGAAACCTAAATATGTATTGTTCTACAACATTTGGTACTTTGAGATGGAAATGTCACCATTATTTTTCACTGAATTATTCTCTTGTTGCTAATTTGGAACTTTATATATGGAAAAAGTGCTAATAAAAAGATTATGGAACTAAAAAGGTACTGAGGAGGAGTAAGGTATGAAGAGTCCTTCACTCCTTAACTTTGCTGCATCTATCCCCACTTGCTTCTCTAATTTCAGTTAGAAACTTGATAAGAAATAGGATGCTGTGGACCATCAATTATAAGCACCAAGTTCCTAAAGTTGTCCACTTACCAATGGAGGAGAGTTCGTTGATTTGCAGGTTTCAGATCAATCCAAAGACATGCTGCTAGGTTAATTGGCTCCTGTCTAAATTCACTCTAGTATGTGTACAGTTGTGTTCAAAATAATAGCAGTATGTTGAAAAAAGTGAATAAAGCTCAAAATCCTTCTAATAGCTTTTATTTCCATACACACAAATGCATTGGGAACACGACACATTCTATTCCAAATCAAAACATGAAGAAAAATATATCAAATTTGTGTTGTTCCTCTAAAAAAAATGAAGAAAAGTGAATTTTAGACTGTTCAAAAAAATAGCAGTGTTTGTATTCTTCTTTACAAACTCAAACATTCACTATATAAACTGAAAAATGTTTGAAGATTTTGCTTTCCTTTGAATCACTTAATGAATATTTGGTTGTAGTCGCACTGTTTCTGAGAACTGCTGTACATCTGTGTTGCATGGAGTCACCCAACTTCTGGCACCTGTGATCAGGTATTCCAGCCCAGGATGATTGGACTACATTCCACAGTTCTTCTCTATTTCTTGGTTTTGCCTCAGAAACTACATTTTTGATGTCACCCCAAAAGTTTTCTATTGGATTAAGATCCGGGGATTGGGCTGGCCACTCCATAACGTCAATCTTGTTGGTCTGGAACCAAGATGTTGCACGTTTACTGGTGTGTTTGGGGTCGTTGTCTTGTTGGAACACCCATTTCAAGGGCATTTCCTCTTCAGCATAAGGCAGCATGACCTCTTCAAGTATTCTGATGTATTCAAACTGATCCATGATCCCTGGTATGCGATAAATAGGCCCAACACTGTAGTATGAGAAACATCCCCATATCATGATGCTTGCACCACCATGCTTCACTGTCTTCACAGTGTACTGTGGCTTGAATTCAGTGTTTGGGGGTCGCCTGACAAACTGTCTCCGGCCACTAGACCCAAAAAGAACAATCTTACTTTCATCAGTCCACAAAATGTTGCGCCATTTCTCTTTAGGCCAGTCAATGTGCTCTTTGGCAAATTGTAACCTCTTCAACACATGTCTTTTTTTCAACAGTGGGACTTTGCGGGGGCTTCTTGCAGATAGCTTGGCTTCACATAGGCGTCTTCTAATTGTAACAGTACTCACAGGGAACGTCACACCTTCTTTCATCTTCCTGGAGCTGATTGTTGGCTGAGTCCTTGCCATTTTGGCTATTCTTCTATCCATTCGAATGGTAGTTTTTTGCTTTCTTCCACGTCTTTCAGGTTTTGGTTGCCATTTTAAAGCATTTGTGATCATTTTAGCTGAGCAGCCTGTCATTTTCTGCACTTCTTTATATGTTTTCCCCTCTCCAATCAACTTTCTAATCAAGGTACACTGTTCTTCTGAACAATGTCTGGAATGACCCATTTTCCTCAGAATTTCAGAGAGAAATGCACTGTAACCAGCATGTACAACATTTGCTGCCTTCCTTCCTTAAAATAAGGGCAATAATTGCCACCTGTTTTTCAAAGAATGACTGACCTCACTAATAGAACTCCACACTGCTATTATTTTGAACATGCCCCTTTCAATTAGTGATTCAATGACACAGAATCAGCAGCATGCATGTCATGACTGTTGGGTCTGTTGGATTTCTATTACTCTACTACACCTGCTAGTAAATTATTTGCCATGTAGAAATATCATTTCTAACAAAAACAGTGATTGATCAGGTTAGTGATGTCTGACTATTATTTTGAACACAACTGTATATATGAATGTGAGTTAGGGACCTTAGATTGTACACCCCTTGAGGGTTAGGGACTGATGTGAATGTACAATATACAGTATGTATGTAAAGCGCTATAGAAGTACCTGAAATAAATAAATAATCGTCTTCCATAGGACAGCTCAGAGCTACGTGAAGTCTGGCCCTTAACTGAAATCGCTTCTGCGGAGGCAGCCTGGAGATTTAAAAAAAAGGGTCTTTTACCTAATCAGGTACTAAATCAGTTCTGGCACAGCACCTACAGGATCTGTCTCATCACACCTTACTTTAGAAAATGGCTTTAGTGCAACACAAGCCTTCAGTTGTCCCATGGAGGATAAAGCAGTTCTCTAGTCAAAACTCTTTAAAGTGGTTCTAAAATCTTAAGGATTTTTACCTTAATGCACTCTCTGCATTAAGCTAAAAACTCTTCTGTTCTGCAGGTCCCCCCCAGCCCCCCATATCCTTTCCTGTGCTTGATCTCAATCCACCGCTGTACATGAGAGCAGCAGCATTCTCTTGTCTCTCCCTCCTCACAGACAGATTGATAGAAGCAGGAGCCGTTGGCTGCTGTCAATCATATCCTCTGACAAGGGAGTGGTGAGTGGGGCTGAGCTCCGCTGTCTGTCTCTATGGACGCAGGCAGCAGGTCTTGGGAGCAGGCCTACAAGAGTGCCCCTATAGGAACTGGCTTCCAATGAGGGCACTCGCCGAAGAGGAGGAGCCAGGAGCACCCGTAGAGGAGGATAGGGGATGCTCTGTAGAAAACCATTTTGCAGAACAGGCAAGTATGAAAGGTTTATTATTTACATAAATAAAACAATAGGTTTACAGTCATTTCAAGTTAAATAGAGTAGGAAATAATTAAAACTCCTGTCTATTTTTATTGCTGTATGAACAATTTTGTCCAGAATTCCGTTAAACTCTAGTTTTGGAGACACAACAAAAAGTTAGAAGAAATCTCTCTAAAGTAAGGAAAATCACTCTTTTGAGAACTGCCACTGGAACAGGTTTTTCCATTGGAAGATTTGCCCTGTAATCCTGTTTCAGAGACAACATTTTGGATTCTGCCTTGATGACAATAGTCACCAGGACAAATAGGGGTTTATTTACTAAAGCTGGAGAGTCCAAAATCAGACTCCCTTCTGCATAGAAACCAATCAGCTTCTAACCTCAGCTTGTTCAATGAAGCTTTGGCAATGAAACCTGGAAGCTGATTGGTTTCTATGCAGAAGTGAGTCTGATTTTGCACTCTCCAGCTTTAGTAAATAAACCCCATAGAGTGGGTGAAGACTCCCATGCAACACTAAAAAAAAAAAACCTGACAGAGGCTCTATCCATTCCCACTCTATCTAAACTGAATAAAGTTCATTTTGATGAGCTAAGGACTATACATCACTGTATACAAGTATATATAGTAAATTATAACTCCTTTCTGATTAACCACCATCTGCCCGCCCACCCGCAATGTACTGTGGACGGGCAGCAGCTACAGGCATACAGTTGCAAGAAAAAGTATGTGAACCCCTTGGGATTACGTGGAGTTTTGCATGAATTGGGCATAAAATGTGCTCTGAACGTCATCTAAGTCACAACAATAGAAGAACACAGTCTGCTGAACATAATACTACACAAACATTAGATGTTGCCATGGTTTAATTGCACATAACATGTAAACATTCACAGTGCAAGGAGGAAAAAGTAAGTGAACCTTTTGGACTTAATAACTGGTTGACCCTCCTTTGGCAGCAATAACCTCAACCAAACATTTCCTGTAGTTGCAGATCAGACCTGCACAACGATCTGGAGTCATTTTGGACCACTCCTCTTCACAAAACTGTTTCAGTGTACCAATATTCTTGGGATGTCTGGTGTGAATCGCTCTCTTAAGGTCATGCCACAGCATTTCAATCGGGTTGAGGTCAGGACTCTGACTGGGCCACTCCAGAAGGCGTATTCTGTGCTGTTGCACCAATTCTGTGATCAGATGCTTTAAGGGCAGAGGAGAGATCTAGAGTCTAATAGACCCCAGATTTATCAAAAAAGAATACCTGTCATTGCCTATTGCTGTCACAGGGGATATATGCATTCCCTGTGATAACAATAAAGGTGATAAAAAAATAAAAGAAAAGGAACAGTGTAAAAAAGAAAGATAATAAAAAAAAAAAATCAAAATTAAAAAAATAATCACCCCAGCCCCGCCCCCCTTTCCGTGCTCATGTGCAAAGGTGAACGCAAGCGTTGGTCCCGTGTTGGTATGTAAACAGAGATTACATCTTACATGTGAGGTATCACCGTGAACATCAGATCAAGGGGAGTAATTCTAGCACTAGACCTCCTGTGTAAATAAAAACTGGTGACCTGTAAAGGCTTTTAAATTGTCGCCTATTGATATTAACAATTTACGTAGTTTGTCGCTTTGTCATTTTGCAGGCGCATGTTCAATTTTAAAGCATGTCATGTTTGGTATACAGTCAGGTCCATAAATATTGGGACATCGACACAATTCTAACATTTTTGGCTCTATACACCACCACAATGGATTTGAAATGAAACGCACAAGATGTGCTTTAACTGCAGACTGTCAGCTTTAATTTGAGGGTATTTACATCCAAATCAGGTGAACGGTGTAGGAATTACAACAGTTTGCATATGTGCTTCCCACTTGTTAAGGGACCAAAAGTAATGGGACAATTGGCTTCTCAGTTGTTCCATGGCCAGGTGTGTGTTATTCCCTCATTATCCCAATTATAATGAGCAGATAAAAGGTCCAGAGTTCATTTCAAGTGTGCTATTTGCATTTGGAATCTGATGCTGCCAACTCTCAAGATGAGATCCAAAGAGCTGTCACTATCAGTGAAGCAAGCCATCATTAGGCTGAAAAAAACAAAACAAATCCATCAGAGAGATAGCAAAAACATTAGGCGTGGCCAAAACAACTGTTTGGAACATTCTTAAAAAGAAGGAACGCACCGGTGAGCTCAGCAACACCAAAAGACCCGGAAGACCAGGGAAAACAACTGTGGTGGATGACCGAAGAAATCTTTCCCTGGTGAAGAAAACACCCTTCACAACAGTTGGCCAGATCAAGAACACTCTCCAGGAGGTAGGTGTATGTGTGTCAAAGTCAACAATCAAGAGAAGACTTCACCAGAGTGAATACAGAGGGTTCACCACAAGATGTAAACCATTGGGGAGCCTCAAAAACAGGAAGGCCAGATTAGAGTTTGCCAAACGACATCTAAATAATCCTTCACAGTTCTGGAACAACATCCTATGGACAGATGAGACCAAGATCAACTTGTACCAGAGTGATGGGAAGAGAAGAGTATGGAGAAGGAAAGGAACTGCTCATGATCCTAAGCATAACACCTCATCAGTGAAGCATGGTGGTGGTAGTGTCATGGTGTGGGCATGTATGGCTGCCAATGGAACTGGTTCTCTTGTATTTATTGATGATGTGACTGCTGACAAAAGCAGCAGGATGAATTCTGAAGTGTTTCGGGCAATATTATCTGCTCATATTCAGCCAAATGCTTCAGAACTCTTTGGACGCCGCTTCACAGTGCAGATGGACAATGACCCAAAGCATACTGCAAAAGCAACCAAAGAGTTTTTTAAGGGAAAGAAGTGGAATGTTATGCAATGGCCAAGTCAATCACCTGACCTGAATCCGATTGAGCATGCATTTCACTTGCTGAAGACAAAACTGAAGGGAAAATGCCCCAAGAACAAGCAGGAACTGAAGACAGTTGCAGTAGAGGCCTGGCAGAGCATCACCAGGGATGAAACCCAGCGTCTGGTGATGTCTATGCGTTCCAGACTTCAGGCTGTAATTGACTGCAAAGGATTTGCAACCAAGTATTAAAAAGTGAAAGTTTGATTTATGATTATTATTCTGTCCCATTACTTTTGGTCCCTTAACAAGTGGGAGGCACATATGCAAACTGTTGTAATTCCTACACAGTTCACCTGATTTGGATGTAAATACCCTCAAATTAAAGCTGACAGTCTGTAGTTAAAGCACATCTTGTTCGTTTCATTTCAAATCCATTGTGGCGGTGTATAGAGCCAAAAATGTTAGAATTGTGTTGATGTCCCAATATTTATGGACCTGACTGTATATTTATTCTGTGTAACATCATATTTTATATTTAATCAAACAATTGGGCAATATATTGTGTTTGTGTGCATTAAGATTCAAAAAAGTGTGTTTTTTCAACAAAATTAGCGTTTTAAAAATCGACTCGCAAATACTGTGTGACATAAAAAATTGCAGCACCCACCATTGTATTCTCTAGGACCATTGCTTTAAAAAAATATATGTCTGGGGGTTCAAAGTATTTTCTAGCACAAAAAAATGGTTTTATATGTAAACAAAAAGTGTCAGAAAAGGCTTGTTCTTAAAGTGGTTACAAGAGAGGGTGATGTGTGGCAGAAGCTTCTAATTTGTTGCCACAAGATTTTGGAAAATGAAGAAAGAAAACAAAAATGTATTTTTTATTTTCTGTTTTCTTTTTCAAAACCTGATATCTGCAAAATACTCACCATACCTTTTATCAAATTCCTTGGATTGTCTACTTTCCATAAAGGGGTCATTGGGGGATGTTTGTTCTATCCTGGTATTTTAGGGCCTCCGAAACTGACAGGTAGTGAGGAAGGGATATGAGGAAATATGCCCTTTGAAAGCCTGGAGGTGGTCATTGGATTTTGGGGGCCTGTATGTGGATAGGCTGCCAAAAAGTCTCTCACATGTGGTATCCCCATACTCGGGAGAAGTAGAAGAATGTGATTTGGGGTGTTATTCCACATATGGCCATGGCATAGGTGAGTAGTATATAATTTAAGTCACAACTTTGTGTAAAAAAAAATAAAAAATTGTAGTTTTTCCAAAATTTGTGGCAAGAAAAATAAAATCTTCCATGGACTCAACATGCCTCTCAGCAAATTCTTTGGGGTGTCTACTTTCCATTTGGGGGGGGGGGGCCTTTGTACTGCCCTGGCATTTTCGCACCTCAAGAAATGTGATAGGCAGTCAGAAAGTAAAACCTGTGTGAATTCCAGTATATATACCATAGTTTGTATACACTGTAGACACTATAAATTTCGCACAAAACAATTGATATACACATATTGCGATTTTTTTGTACCAAAGACATGTAGCAGAATACATTTTAACCTACATTTATAACTAACTTTGAGCTTATTGGAAATTATTTGTAACCGAGAGTAGCATATCTTTTTTTTTTTTTTTCAAAATTTTTGGTATTTTTTCGTTCACATCACAAATAATAAAAAACCCAGTGGTGATCAAATACCACCAAAAGAAAGCTCTATTTGTGTGAAAAAAGGACATACATTTCGTAGTAATTTTAGAGTACAGCATTGCATGACAGCGCAATTAACAGTTGAAAAAGCGCAGAGCCGAATAGCAAAAAATGGCCTGGTCAGGAAGAGGGATAAATCTTCAGGAGAGCAAGTGGTTAACTTCTTTGAATAAAAACCTTTGTGCTTGAAGTCTGAAAACTAGAGGAACAGGAAAGTGTCATTCCCAAAGCAGCCAGTTATGGTCTATGTGATAATTGGCAGAGCAGTGGCTCAGTGGTTAGCACTTATGCCTTGCAGCTCTGGAATCCTTGGTTTGAATTCCAACCAAGACTGCTTGGAGTTTGCATGTTCTCCCTGTTACTCTGATGTTCTCCTGGCCTCAAAAGACAGGCTGAGAGGTAAATTGATGTTAGTATGTGCATGTGAGGTAGGGATGTTAGATTTTAAGCTCCTCGAGGGCAGGGACTGATGTGAGTGAACTGAGTAATTTGTCGGCCCTTTATGAATACCTGTAATAAATAAAACAATAGTTCTTCAGTGCAGTCCTGAATACTGTGGTCATTCTTTATGTGCCGGTATCCAATATTTGTGTGTCCAGCGTGCTGACAACAGATACAAGTACATGATGTACCATCAGAGTTCTAAGTCTGTGTCTTTGTAACTGTATTTTTTGTTTTGTTTTACAGAAAGTATTCTGGCAACAGTATCAGTGTGAGTACAATTATACAATACAATTAGTCAGTCTGCTTGAGTTTGTTCATTTGCTGATTTCATCATAGAGGACCAAGGTCACCATTGGTTTGTATGGACCAATGTATACCCAATAGTGTTTCACCACTCAACCAAGTGACTTTCTTTCTCATTTGTAGCCATACTGCTCACTTTAAAGCCCAACTCCAGGCAACGAAAAAAAAAAAAATCATCCCTGGCAGTGGGGTTGAGCCTGCACTGCAAGGATTAATTGCTCATTTAGGATGAGAGTAGCAATAGAAGATTTGCTGATCCTCTGCTCCTCCACACTGTAGACTGGTCCCTGCAGCATCTTCTCCCCCATGCTCTAATGGTCTAAGGCAGGAGTCTCCAAACTTTGCAATTTGAGAGCCACATTGTATATATTTTACACACGTTAATCCACAACAGCAGAAAAGAATCAAATTTGACAGGCTGCTGGCAGTGGGACTGGATGGTACACCTGTATCCTTCTTGCACATCTCTGTGTCCATCAGAATCTCTCTCACATCTGCATCACTATCAGAGTCTCCTTGCTCCTCTGCGTCCCTATCAGAGTCTTTCAACACACCTGTGTCTCCATCATAGTCTTTCTGCACATCTGTGTCCCCATCAGAACCTTTGTGCACATCTGTGTCCTCATCAGAGCCTCCCCACACATCTATGTTCCAATCAAAGCCATTCTGCACATGTGTCCCCATTGGAGCCTTTCTGCACATCTGTGTCCCCATCGGAGCCGTTCTGCACATCTGCGTCCCCATCAGAGCTTTTTTGCACATCTATGTCCCCATCAGAACCTTTTTGCACATCTATGTCCCCATCAGAACCTTTTTGCACATCTATGTCCCCATCAGAACCTTTTTGCACATCTGTGTCCCCATTGGAGCCTTTCTGTACATCTGCATCCCCATCAGAGCTTTTCTTCACATCTGTGTCCCCTTCAGGACCTTTTTGCACATCTGTGTCGCCATCAGAGCCTTTCTGCACAGTTGTGTCCCCATCAAAGCCTTTCTGCACATACAGTATGTGTCCCCATCAGAGCTTTTATGCACATCTGTGTCCCTATCAGAGCCTTTTTGCACATCTGTGTCCCCATCAGAACCTTTCTGCACACCTGTATCCCCATCAGAACCTTTTTGCACTTTCCCTGTCCCCATCAGAGCCTTTCTGCACATATGTTTCCTCAGCAAAGCCTTTCTGCACATCTGTGTCCCCATCAGAGCATTTCTGCACATCTGTGTCCCCATCAGAACCTTTTTGCACATCTGTGTCCCCATCAGAACCTTTTTGCACATCTGTGTCCCCATCAGAACCTTTTTGCACATCTCTGTCCCCATCAGAGCCTTTCTGCACATCTGTGTCCCCATCAAAGCCTTTCTGCACATCTGTGTCTCAATCAAAGCCTTTCTGCACATCTGTGTCCCCATCAGAGCTTTTCTGCACATCTCTGTCCCCATCAGAACCTTTTTGTACATCTCTGTCCCCATCAGAACCTTTTTGCACACCTCTGTCCCCATCAGAGTCTCCCCCACATCAGTGTCCCCATCAGTCTCTCAGTACATTTACTGTATGTCTGGCACACATTTGCCCCTTATAATACTGTCTTTTACTATTGCACAGTGTCCCTTGGTAACAGCACTGTACAGGTCCCCTGCTTCTCCCAGCTTCTACCCTGCTGCTACACAAGCACACTGTATG
Organism: Staurois parvus; assembly: GCF_062004578.1. Classification (NCBI taxonomy): domain Eukaryota; kingdom Metazoa; phylum Chordata; class Amphibia; order Anura; family Ranidae; genus Staurois; species Staurois parvus. Next base: position 415,492 of record NW_028318206.1, read on the forward strand.
TGGAGGGACATTGATATAAACAGTGGGGTGGGGGCCTGGATGTGCTGCACTGATGACGTCATTTGTTGCTAGGATGCTGGCAGTTCTAGCAACCAACTCCTCACCGTGGCGCAGTGCGGAGGGGGGAGAGGCTGCTTTGCCCGGACTTGCTGTGAATACTGCTAGCAGCTGCTGTGTTAAGCAAGCCTATACTGGCAGTGCAGTGAATCTGAGGTCAGCCCGAGTGAGCTGCAGGCTGGAGAAAATGTACCAGCAGGCTGGATGTGGCCCGCAAGCTGGACTTTAGAGACCCCTGGTTTAAGGTCCTGATGTCATCAAGGCCAATGCAGAGTACATACCCCTGTATTGCATGTGTTGATGCTGAGGGACAGTCCACTAATGGAGTGTGGGGGAAGAGCCATCTGCCAGGGGAGCAGAGGATTAGGTAAAGTAAAAGTGTTTCTCCTCTCCCTTAGAAAAACAAGCAATTAACCCTTGCAGTGCGGATGCAGGTATACTGAAAGCGATCATTTGACAGTTTCCCAGATCTGAGCTTTAATGCAATCACCATGCTGTCTGAAATGTGTCAAGGCAGATGTTGAGCATCCAAAACACATGACAGGAGGTGTGAAAGTTTGTAAATCCATCCTGTTTTAATTTACCTACTTAGTCTGGTCACCATGATGTCATTGAGCCTGAGACAAGTGTTAATTGTTTGACTCACATGGTTGAAGAAGCTAATTGTTATCAGATCCATGGGAAAGATGGTAGAAGTCAATTCAAATGCATACTACGCTAGGTGAACCCTTAAAACTTTATGAGCACTATGGAGACCTTCACACCACTGAAAAATGATCAAAATTTTAAAATAAAACACTGTAATAAGTGCATATGTATACCCTATGAAGACACTCACCGCTCTAAAGGGCGATCAAAATTTGAAAAAAATTGATTGAATAAACTGAGCGAGTATAGCAATCATAAATACGTGCAAGGAACTGTGATATTTGGTCAAATTAACCTAAAATATCATGCATTATCTATGAGCGCTATGAAGATCCTCACACCCCTGAAGAGTGATCGAGAATGAGGATAGGTCAAATCTCAGTGTGCAAAAAATACATAAAGGTTAGTACAAAAATTAAAAAAAACAAAAAAAACAATAAGTCCATATAGACATAAACCATAGTCCATAAGTACGAGAAGAAAATTCCACAATCGATGGTATTATTGTAGACAATGCTGTAAGTGCAAATGTAAATAAACTTGCTTCAATTGGTCATCAGAGTGCACACCACCACCAAAGTAACAAATGGAGGCTTACCAGGAATGGAGACCCCTTAATTACAGGGGGGTCCCAACCAGCTTTATAATGTAGAGCACTGGCAGGCTTCCCGTATCACTCCCCAAAACATGGAACTTCCTGGACTCCAACTCGAATTTAAACTCAAAGTGTAGTGCCAGACAAGGTCATGAAAGAAAAAACATGCCTCTCATAGTGCAATATGTATCAAAAAAAGTCTTTATATGCACAAATAGGATCCTACTTACAAGCTGTAGAACGATTAAAAGCATTCACATGAACCATATCCAAGATGGCCAACAGCATGATAACGTCAGAGGAAGGCTCCTCCCGACACGTTTCGTCATCAACAGACGTCCTCTAGATGGTAGAAGACTTGACATGCAAACTTAGAGGCTAAAAACATTACGTTAACATAGGAAAATTAACAGAATAACAAATGATACTTTTGGAACTGTGTGCATTAAATATGTAGTAGAAAGTGTCTTAGACATTGAAGTGATATCAATGGTGACTTAGTGCCTTGTTGCAAATATAGCCTTAAAGGGTTAATTCACCTTTTACAGAACAAAATCAAAAGTTAAACTAACACCAGACACCCTCTACACCATCCACCCCCCACTCCCACCCTTGGTCCCCAACCTCCGGGGTTGCTGAGCTGTCAGCACCCCTGCAGCCACTGCAGCAGTCTGAGGATTTAAAAGTCCTGCTCTTCTTCCTCTTCTCTGTCAGAGCATCCAGAATGGACCAAATGGATTCTGATTGGTCAGCACTGCCAATGTGATGGTGCTTACCAGTCAGAATAGGTCAGATCCGTGTGGGAAGCATTGCATGGAGAAGAGGGAGAAGAGCTGATATTTCAGATCCCCAGACTGCTGGAGTGACTGCTGGGGTGCTGCCAGCTTGGCAAGCCTGGAGGTAAGTACATTGTGGGGACCTGGGGGTGGGGAGGGTGACCTGTGTCAGTTCACCTTTTAACTTTTTCTGTAAAGGTGAACTAACATTTTAGGTGGAACTTTTTGTTAAATGTAGAATGCAGACTTGTTTAGGTGACAAATGGAAAAAATGAGATTTTCCCTCACTGTTGGACTTTTCTTCATTTCCTTCCCTAGTGTACCCTGCAATTTTGTGAAAAACAGGGTTACAGATTATCAGTCGGTAGCAGGGGCAGACTGACAACTCATGGGGCCCCCGGGCAATAGGGGATCATGGGGCCCCTGTGTCCTTGCCCAAACTCAAAAAAGCCTATGAAAAAGGTACCAGGGGCATCTCATCGGGCCCTTAACTGACCCCAAACCCTCGAGGCAGTGTCCGAGTTTCCAAATGGTCAGTCCGCCCCTGGTCGGTAGTTTTCTGATCAGATTACTAGACAGAAAGTCTGATGTGGATATCCAGTCCATTTAGTGCCTCTCCAAATTCCTCCGATCCTCCCCGGTCTGGGGTTTGATAAGTGCCGGCCACTGGAACCAGTCTTCACTCTAGTGCCCTGCAGAGTCTACAGTGGGTTTTGGTTTTATCAGGCTGTATTTACTTATAACATCCAAGTGAAAGATACAACACCATCATATAGTTACATAGTTAGTCTGGCTGAAAAAAGACAAAAGTCCATCCAGTTCAACCATAGAGAAAAAAAAAAGTTATATTCCTAGACCCACAGTTGATCCAGAGGAAGGCAAAAAAAACATCATGTCAGAAAACAATATTAAAAAATAAAAAATAGAATTATTGAGTTGGAAAAAGGATTGCCTCCCTCCTAAAAATGACTTGTAAACTCAATCAGATGTAGCTAATCACCTTGTCAATGGCACACAAAGCCATTTGACTTTTAACTGTGATCTGCTGTTGTCATTTTGATTAGCTTAGCATGAATAGAGCTTTCCTGGAGCATTTCAGTCCCTGGTAGTGCAACTGAAACAAACAATCAACTATGGGTGGCAAGGCACTTTCAAAAGTCTCTGGGATAAAGTTGTGGACAGGCACAAGTCAGGAGATGGATACAAAAAATCTCAATGCCTTTTTTTAATGCCTAGAAGCACAGTGAGATCTAATATTAAGAAGTCGAAGGTGTTTGGTACAACACAGACCCTCCCTGGATGAGGATGTCACTCCAAACTGGATGAAAGAGCCAAGAGGAATCTGGTCAGAGATGCTACCAAGAGTCCTACAGCAACTCTGAAGCAGTTGCTGGAATTGATGACAAAGAGTGGTTATTGTGTGCATATGACAATATCTCAAATTCACCAACAATGTGGCTTGTATGGGAGGGTTGCAAGGAAAAAGCAGCTCCTCAAGAAAGGCCACATGCAGTCACCAATGAGCTTTGTCAAAACGCACCTTGGAGATTCTGAGGCCACATGGAAAAAGGTGTTATGATCAGATGAGACTAAAATTGAATGATTTGGCCCTGACACTAAACGATATGTCTAGTGGAAATCCAATACATCTCATCATCCAAATTCCACCATTCCTACAATAAAGCATGGAGGTAGTAATATCCTTTTATGGGGGGTTTCTCTGCAGCAGGGACTGGAGCACTTGTTAGGATAGAAGGAAAACTGGATGAGTACAGAGTGGTTAGAGAAAAAGGTGAATGTCCTTTCATGGCCTAGTCAGAGCCCAGACTTAAACCCCATTGAAAATCTGTGGAATGACTTGAAGACTGCAGTCCACAGTCACCATCAAATTGAACTGAACTTGAGCAGTTCTGCAAAGAAGAGTGAGCAAATATTGCAAAGTCTAGATGTGCAAAATTAGTAGAGCCATATCCCAACAGACTAATGCAGGCTATAGATGGTTTGTTTATCGGCTGAATTTTCGTCCAAAAGAATAATCGGCCGATATTCGCACCGTTAGTGAGGCAATGTCGTCTGCCGATTTTCGCGGTTCCTCCTCGTTTTTTTTATTGGTCATGCTGGAAAATTTACAAAAAACGGCCGATTTTCGTCAGCATTGGTGGCAACAAAACGCCCGATTTTTTGTTTTTTGGCCGAAAATTCAGCCGATAAACGAACCATCTATGGCCAGCATAAAGACTGGAATTAAATCAAAAGGTGGTTCAACAAAATTCTGACACAAGGGGGTGATCCTTTTTCCAACTCGGCAATTCTGATTTTGAATGTTTTAATTTTTTTTCTGACAAGCTGGTGTTATATCTTTCACTTGGATGGTATAGGTTGCAGTAAATACAGGTGGACAAAGCAAAAACTGTCTGTAGAGTGGAGATGGGTCAGAACACCTGTCAGATTTGTATTGCTGCCTGTCCCTTTTAGGGAGAATCACCCTCTCTATTTGCCGTTTACCGTTGTCATCAAAAGTAAAAGAAAATCCCAAATTTAGCTTTGTGACCAGAACAGGAATTGTGGGTAAATCTTTGAAAGGGGACACTAGTTCTGATGAGAGCCAGGGATACCTCACTTTGGATGGGTTTCCTCTCACTTCCTGTTTTGGCTATGGGATAGGAAATGAAGGGAAATCTCCCCAATGGGGAACAGATGGCCAAAATAAAACTGACAGGTGGTACAACCCTCCTTTACCCTATCAGAAATGAAAAAAAAACAACGTTTTGCCTAATTTCTAGGTCCTGGGTCTATACCCCCGCAGTGCCCATTATGAGGGGTCTCCACTATTCTATTTTATACCATGGAAAATGTAACAGAAGGAGCAGGAACACCCATAAAATAAATACACAAGGCCAGGGGCTGATTCATGCAACAAGGCTGAACCCACAACAACAATATCACCCTTGGGTGGGCTGACTTACTGGGTTATGGCATCTTCAGTAATTTCTACAGACTTTACTCATCTGTCTATGTCTCCTATGTACTTAAAATTGGTCTAAAATGTGTAATTTACTTATCTGCAGCATGTCATCCAGAGAATAAGCCACCTAGGGAGACACTGCTTGCCTGTCTGCAAGGTAAGACCCCCTGTCAGTATTTTATGTCTATTAGCTGCAAGCTTGCAATAAAAAAAAAACAAAAAAATTTTAAGTGACCCATACAGAACTATGACCTTGCTGAGGACCAGTTTAGTCCCAGATCCAATACTGGTCACCTATCTCATTATCCATAGCCACCATACTTTAGTGTTTTTATAATTGAATTGCTGAGTGCATAGCCTTTGCTGATCTGTATACAGTACATCCAGTCCCAGTATGCAGATGTTTTAGCTTAGAGGGCCGAAAGGGCAGTAAGCGCCCAGAGACAAATGCTCGGAACGCGGACTGCTTGCAGCGGGGCTGGACAGTGCACCTCTGCAACCTGCCGGAACCTAAACACGAAAGCCTCGTACACTGGGGCTAATCACCAAGTTTGTATGAGGTCTAAAGTCTAGTTCTACATTTGCAGTCAAATTTGTGAAACTCCCACTATATGTTTGCTATGGGTTCCCAACTACAAAGCATATAAAAAAAAAATGAAAAATACTATTTACGGTAGGTGTTTGTTTGGCCTTTGGGCAGACTGCAAGCTATTTTGCGCCCCCCCCACCAGCCAGAACACTAATCAGAGCCAATCGGCAGACTTTTTCCGGTCATGCCCCTGCGACAGAAACTGGCTGAACAGCATGGGCCAAATGTCGGGCGGTTTCTATTGAACCGGCTGATACCTCCTGACATTCGGCCCATGTGTACTAGGCCCTCCACCAGCCAGAACACTGGTCAGAGCCAATCGGCAGACTTTTTCTGGTCATGCCCCTTCGACAGAAACCGGCTGAACAGCATGGGCCAAATGTCGGGCGGTTTCTATTGAACCGGCTGATACCTCCTGACATTCGGCCCATGTGTACTAGGCCCTCCACCAGCCAGAACACTGGTCAGAGCCAATCGGCAGACTTTTTCTGGTCATGCCCTTTCGACAGAAACCGGCTGAACAGCATGGGCCAAATGTCGGGCGGTTTCTATTGAACCGGCTGATACCTCCTGACATTTGGCCCATGTGTACTAGGCCCTCCACCAGCCAGAACACTAGTCAGAGCCAATCGGCAGACTTTTTCTGGTCATGCCCCTTCGACAGAAACCGGCTGAACAGCATGGGCCAAATGTCGGGCGGTTTCTATTGAACCGGCCGATACCTCCTGATATTCGGCCCATGTGTACTAGGCTTTACAACGCAGTCCAGGAAGTAATGCTGCAGAATGTAGTTCTCCCTTGAGCACGGGGTTTCCCTGATGGGGTTCTGGAAGTTGGTTCATGGACCTTAATGAAGGGACTCTTCCTATCTGAGTGGTATGAACTAGAAGCTGTGAATGGAAGGATCTGTGATAGACTGTGTCACATTCATTCTGTATTGGCAAGAAGTTCAGGCAAATATTTTCAAAGTTCCAAAAGTGTCAGGTCTGAAGGGGTGCATGTACAGCATACAAAAGAACGGGGTTTACAACCGGGGATGGACACTGCCAAGCAGGGGCGCACTTACAACTCATAGGGCCTCTGGGCAATAGGAGATCATGGGGCCCCTGTGTACTCGCCCACACCCAAAAAAGCCTATGAAAAAGCCAATGAAAGGTACCAGGGGCATCTCATGGGGCCCCCTACTGACCCTGGGCCCTCGGGTAGTGCCCGAGTGCTCAATTAGTCAGTCCGCCCCTGCTGCCAAGGGTTAATAAGTGGTGAATGCTGCAAAGTAAGAAGTTATGTTGTCATTGCCATGGCTAATCAGAGAAATGTTGGGTGCTAAAGCTGCCATCCGGCGGGTACATAGTATACCTTGGCAGGGAAGAGAGAGTGCTCCGGTACCGAGGGGGTTTCTAAGTGAAACCCCCTCCCTAGCGACCAGTGCCCCATATCCGGGGCACGGGTCGCTAGGGAGGGGGTTTCTGGAGCCCCTCTGTATTAAAGCCATATGTCACGGGGATGAATGCGAAGGAGGCTCCTCAGAAGTACAGAATCTCAGAAAGTTAGTACTTAATACTAATGGGAAGCCTTAAGTATGGGGCAGCACAGTGGCTAAATGGTTAGCACTTCCGCCTGGCAGTACTAGGGTCGTTGGTTCAAATCCCAACCATGGCACCACCTGCCTGGTTTGCATGTTCTCCCTGTGCCTGCATGGGTTTCCTCCGGGTACTCCGGTTTCCTTCCACACTCCAAAGACATGCTGGTAGGTTAATTGGCTCCTGTCTAAATTGGCCCTAGTATGTGTATGTATGAATGTGAGTTAGGGACCTTAGATTGTACGCCCCTTGAGGGTTAGGGATTGATGTGAATGTACAATATATATGTAAAGCGCTGCGTAAATTGATGGCGCTATATAAGTACCTGAAATAAATAAATAAGTATGTCACTGGGAGTGAGGTGACATCAAAGCTGGGCTGCAGGAGCGGGGTGCAGGCGGTGCGGTGTCCCCTCAGAAATGCTGTACCATGTAGGGAAGTCTAGTCCAGATGAACATGTGTAACAGCATTGTGAAGTGAGCTGTGCTCAAGGAGTTCATTGTACCAAAACGTTTTTCAGTTTCTCAATTGAAGTGCCGCCTTAATGCAGATTTCTCAGGACTTTGGCCCCTGCCGGCATATTCTGGCAATAGTGAGCGAAATTTCCAGTGCCCCCATTAGGGTGTGTTAAGCCCCACCCACAAGCAAGTAAAAAGGTAAGCAGCAGTTTGCAAATTTTTTATTAAGTTACACTTTGTGAATGGGAACATGTAACAAATACAAAGTAGGCGTTATCCCAATTTGGAAATTCAAATCCAAACAAGTAGTTTTCCATCTTTAGCTTTTACTATGGTATTGTCTGGTGGCCCTGCCTGGGTGGGTGCTGATCATAATGTTGCTGTGGTTGGATTACCTATATCTACTTCTCTGACAGGTGACTGTGCATCCGGACTCGGGCAGAATTACAGAGGGAGCATCAGTGTCACCAGATCTGGAACAGAGTGTCAGTACTGGGGCAGCAGGTTTCCGCACATAACAAAGTGAGTGTAGATAGATCATCATACTTGCTGTTTTAATCTAAATATGTAAAGCGGGTCTGTCATCAAAACACACAATTCCCATAAATAAAGCACAAACCTGCATCAACAAATCGCTTTTTTTTATTTTGCATAAAAATATTTTGCCTGCTTTTCCTGTGCTTCCTGCCTAGCCAGTCTTTATCACATACAGTATAGTCCAATGTTTCCCAACCTTATTTCAGTCAAGGCACCCTTTACAATTCTGGACAGTCTGGAGGCACCCTTTAAAATTCTGGACAGTCTTGAGGCACCCTTTAAAATTCTGGACAGTCTTGAGGCACCCTTTAAAATTACGAACAGTCTTGAGGCACCCTTTAAAATTACGGACAGTCTTGAGGCACCCTTTAAAGTTACGGACAGTCTTGAGGCACGCTTTAAAATTACGGACAGTCTTGAGGCACCCTTTAAAATTACGGACAGTCTTGAGGCACCCTTTAAAATTACGGACAGTCTTGAGGCACCCTTTAAAATTACGGACAGTCTTGAGGCACCCTTTAAAATTACGGAACAGTCTTGAGGCACCCTTTAAAATTACGGACAGTCTTGAGGCACCCTTTAAAATTATGGACAGTCTTGAGGCACCCTTTAAAATTACGGACAGTCTTGAGGCACCCTTTAAAATTACGGACAGTCTTGAGGCACCCTTTAAAATTACGGACAGTCTTGAGGCACCCTTTAAAATTACGGACAGTCTTGAGGCACCCTTTAAAATTACGGACAGTCTTGAGGCACCCTTTAAAATTACGGACAGTCTTGAGGCACCCTTTAAAATTACGGACAGTCTTGAGGCACCCTTTAAAATTACGGACAGTCTTGAGGCACCCTTTAAAATTACGGACAGTCTTGAGGCACCCTTTAAAATTACGGACAGTCTTGAGGCACCCTTTAAAATTACGGACAGTCTTGAGGCACCCTTTAAAATTATGGACAGTCTTGAGGCACCCTTTAAAATTACGGACAGTCTTGAGGCACCCTTTAAAATTATGGACAGTCTTGAGGCACGCTTTAAAATTACGGACAGTCTTGAGGCACCCTTTAAAATTACGAACAGTCTTGAGGCACCCTTTAAAATTACGGACAGTCTTGAGGCACCCTTTAAAATTACGGACAGTCTTGAGGCACCCTTTAAAATTACGGACAGTCTTGAGGCACCCTTTAAAATTACGGACAGTCTTGAGGCACCCTTTAAAATTACGGACAGTCTTGAGGCACCCTTTAAAATTACGGATAGTCTTGAGGCACCCTTTAAAATTACGGACAGTCTTGAGGCACCCTTTAAAATTATGGACAGTCTTGAGGCACGCTTTAAAATTACGGACAGTCTTGAGGCACCCTTTAAAATTAAGGACAGTCTTGAGGCACCCCATTCTAAAATGGGAGAAACTATTCTAATACAGTAGTTTTATATAACAAAGCAATATCCACACATGTAGAACACCCAACATTTAGAGGTGATTTATTCTTCCAAAGCAAATACACTTTTGCACACTGGTACAGAGTAGTATTTCAGTGTTTCTCTTCTCCATCAGTTTTTCTTCATCACTGAGCTAATGTGACCCCAGCACTGATGGAGAGGGACAGGGAAGGTCAAATTAGGCAGCTGAAATCCTCCTTATCAACTGATGATGCCGGCAGCTAGAAAGTTGTAATGGGGCACAATGAAAACCTGTGGCTTTGTGTAACTAAAAGGAAGACGTGTTCCGCCCGCTGGCTAGTATACAGTTTTGGGCAATTTATATATTTTATAACTCCACCAGCCTGAGATTTTAAGAGAGGGGTGAATGGAGCCACTGCAAACTGGGGATGTGGTCAAAAACGCTGTTGGGGTGCGGTTTGGTGGTGACAGGCCCGAAATTACAAGGGTATGGTCCTCAAATATGACAAAATGCAGCAAACTCCCTAGTAATCATAAAAATACATGGATAATGTCATGCTGATTGCCATGTTGTATAGGCAACAAACAAGGACAACACACCAGCAATCTTGAAAATACTGCGGAATGGCAATCATTACAGAATATGGGTAACATATGGGCAGTTGTGACAGCATGTGGACAACAAACAAGCAATTGTGCAAATACATAGGTAATCATGGTATTTCAAGGGAAAAAATGAATAGTCTCTTGAGAAACAAAGGGGCATTTTTTACAATACATGGGTAGCTAAAAAGGACAATCATGACAATACACAGGTAAAAATGAGTAATGGCAGCAATATAGTCTACAAAATATAGAGACCACAACAGGAGCTCAGTCTGCCAGAAGTGACATGAAGGTGGGTAGTGCTAATACAATGGCCGAACTACATTTACAAATAAAAGGGATTTAGAGTGTGTATCACCCTCCTAGTTAGTTAGGGGGAGGTAGTTAATTTTTTATTTATTATTTTTTTAGTTAGAAGGGCTGAGTAGCAGCCTGGGGAAATAGCAGGATCAAACTCTGGTCAGGGCTGAGAGGCTCTGCAGATCAGTTCCTATATTTGGAGAAGTCTCTAGAACTCAGTGGGTGGGGGTGAGAAGGAGCTGGTCTGCATACTTTAAGGATCCCGACCAATCCCCAGGCAGGAGGTTTGGCATGGTGTTGGGACGTTACGTATGTTTGAGCCTGCTCAGCAGCAGGAGAGTTCAGGTGGAAGATGTGAGGAAGGATGAGATGCAGGAGCCTGGCAGGGGGCTCAGTGGGAAGGTGCCTACCTCCAGAAAGAGTTGCTGGAAAAGAGGATCACTCAACCTTGGGAGACCCCTGAGAGAGGACCACCTGTGCAGAAGGTCTGAAGGCAGCCACCAACCCAACATGCACCCAGGAGAGGAAGAGTGAGTAATCCTACATCCCCCTGGGTCAGTTAAGGGGAAAGGGCATTCTGGTGGGAAACCTGACTAGCTCTTTACCCGGCACTATTTGAACTTAAGTAGCAGACACTGGATCCCCTTGCTCAGGGATTCCTCCAGACAGCTGGATAAAGAAGAGGATTTATCTTGGGTCTGGGGTGGTACACCAGGAGAGCTCCCCAAGAATAAAAGTTCTGTCTTTGGACTTGTATATAGTTGCCAGGAAGTGTTCCTCAGTTTGCACTTCCCTTTGGCATCCCATACATCTCTCAACCCCTAATATAACTTAAAAACCAAGCTCAAGGACTGTTTACGGTCTCTGGAATGCCAGTATGGGAAAATGTGTGTTGCCTGGCTGGGCCAGACTACAGGGAGACCCAAATCTTCAGCAACTCTTAAGGGAGTAGTGCTGCAAATGGGAATGTAATTGGACCCATGATGGCTCAACCACTATACCCTTCTGTAACACATCTATCTTTTTTTTTTAAAGCAATGGGTTATTGTGGCGATATTAAGATGTCATCTTTATCCTGGTCCCCTTCTATAAAACTAAGTCTGGAATATGACCTTACCAGTTCTTTAAAGCCTGGAAATTACATTCATGAATGTAGACATCTTAGAGCAAGGAGGTTCATGGGTTGCCTGTAGATTATTTAATTTTCTTGTGTGCTATTACATATTTAACATCCTTTCTATCTCAGGGTAAATCCAAACACTCATCCTGACAAAAACCTGACAGGGAACTATTGCCGAAACCCAGATGGTAACACGCTTGGTCCATGGTGTTACACAAAAGACCCTGAAAAGCCCAAAGAGGAGTGTGCTGTGCCTGTATGTGGTGAGTGATGCCATCACCTTCACATCTTCCATCCAGGGCCCGAAATGCAGGGGCAGTTTTTAGTGGCTAGCTGGTGTCATCAAGTCTAAGGAGAAACATAAATTTATTGAACATTGCAGTCACTCAATGACTAACAAAGCTGATATGTATTATAACTGTGAAAGTATATTTTTACATTTCCAGAAAGACTTTCAAAAAGATATATTAATCTGCAAAGCACACCAAAATGCAAGTATTTTTTTCTAGTTTTGGGTAGAGTGCGCAAAGTTTCAAACCTCTGAGTTTTTTCTTTATGGTTTCTATAGCATATCCCTGTTGGGGAAAATTTGAGTATTTCGGTATTGGGAGTTCCACTTTAAAGTGACTGTGTTTGCCTACAAAAATGTATATCACCATAGATGATGACCAATGGACCCAGGCTTTGGAAATAATTTCGGACGTTTCCTTGTCACTTTCACAAAAACAAACTCAAATATTCATTATAATAAAAAAGTACATTATACGCCCAAAAAATTACATTCTTGGGGAGAAACGTTGTCCTCTCCCTTTTGTCCTAGATGTACCACAGACATTGGCACTCTTATCCGTATGTTATGGAGATGCAACAAACTTCATTGTTACTGGTCCTCCATTTTTCAATTACTTAATGGCATATGTTCTACTCAAGATCCAAAATTAGCTGTCATGGGAACTATCCCACAAGAAGTAATTCTGTTGGAATATAGTATGCTTTGAGCTTGGGCCTTATTTTTAGCCTGTAAATTGATTTTACAGAAATAGATTTCACCCCCAACTTTATCGCAATGCTGCTTTGGAGTCAATTCTAATTCGAGGAGGTAAGAATTGACATACAAGCATAGGGGTTGCCTGAAAAATTTTTACAAAATTTGGTCCTCATGGTTGACCTCTACTGAGTCGACATTCGCTGCCTCATTATCCCCCGATTGATTGTTGAACATTTGTTATTGCTCAGCTTTTCCCAAAATGTTTTAAAATTGTATGGCTCCACTCCTGTTGTGATCCATGCACTGCTCTCTAAGTCCCCAGGAGTGGGGCTCTGTACTTGCTCTCACCTGTAAGCTGAGATGTAAATGATTGTATCATGATAATTTGGAACACACAAAGTCTAAGAGTCTTTATTATATTTTTTATATTTTTTCGTTTTATGGGGTTTTTTTCTTGGAAAAATTTATAACATATTTTTAAAAAATTACCTAAAAGAAGAAAAAATGCATTTGGTAGCTCCCTACAATAGAAGAGCCTCTCTGGCAGTCTGTGCCTCCTTTCACCTCTGCAGCCATCAGACTCTTTAGCTTTCAACACTTATGGTATCAGATGCCTGTGTCCATTCAGAATGCACTGTGGTTTCATCCTCCGACATATACGTCACTCCAAGACATAGGAGCCGGAGGATTAAAACCTCAGTGTGTGACGGGGACACAGACATCAGTTTCTCCCAGAAATGTCAAAGCCAAAGAGCTCCAGACCTTGAATAATGAAGAGGTACAGTTGTGTCCAAAATTATTCAACCCCCACTGAAATTGAGTGTTTTGGCCAGTTTGACATTGCTTTTGATCATTCAGTCATCTTGCTTACATTTACATTAAAGAGGCACTTGTAGGTCAGACAAATATAACATAACAGTTATAATGAAATAACCACAAATGTCTTTTCTGTGCTCACAGCATTATCAGTTTTATTCAACCCCCAAGTGACATTCAATCTTAGTACTTAGTACAGCATCCTTTTACAGTTATAACAGCTTTTAAACGTGAAGCATAGCTTGACACAAGTGTCTTGCAGCGATCTACGGGTATCTTCGCCCATTCTTCATGGGCAAAGGCCTCCAGTTCAGTCACATTCTTAGGCTTGCGCACTGCAACTGCTTTCTTTAAGTCCCACCAGAGGTTCTCAATCGGATTTAAGTCTGGTGACTGCGATGGCCACTCCAAAATGTTCCAGCCTTTCCTCTGCAACCATGCTCTAGTGGACTTGGAGGTATGCTTGGGATCATTGTCCTGTTGAAAGGTCCAACGTCTCCCAAGCCTCAGGTGTGTGACGGACTGCATCACGTTTCCATCCAATATCTCCTGGTACTGAAGAGAATTCATGGTACCTTGCACACGCTGAAGCTTCCCTGTACCTGCAGAAGCAAAACAGCCCCAAAGCATGATTGACCCTCCACCATGCTTCACAGTAGGCAAGGTGTTCTTTTCATCATAGGCCTTGTTCTTCCTCCTCCAAACATAGCGTTGATCCATGGGCCCAAACAGTTCTAATTTTGTTTCATCAGTCCACAGAACACTATCCCACAACTTTTGTGGTTTGTCCACATGGCTTTTGGCATACTGCAGTCGACTCTTCTTATTCTTTGGAGACAGCAAGGGGGTACGCCTGGGAGTTCTGGCACGGAGGCCTTCATTACGCAGTGTGCGTCTTATTGTCTGGGCTGAAACTTCTGTACCCACATCTGACAAATCTTTTCTCAGTTCCTCAGCAGTCACACGGGGACTTCTCTCCACTCTACGCTTCAGGTAGCGCACAGCAGTCGAAGTCAGCATCTTCTTTCTGCCACGACCAGGTAGCGTTTCAACAGTGCCCTTTGCCTTGAATTTGCGAATGATGCTTCCTAAGGTGTCTCTTGGTATGTTTAACATCTTTGCAATCTTCTTATAGCCATTGCCCTTCCTGTGAAGAGAAATCACCTCTTCTCTTGTCTTCCTGGACCATTCTCTTGCCTTCACCATGTTTGTAACCACACCAGTAAATGTCTAGAAGGAGCTGAGTATCACAGTCATTTTAAAGCTGCCTAATTGGTGCTTATTATGCTTGATTGCTGCTCGGTGACATCCACAGGTGTTTTCAATACCTGATGGAAAGCACCTGTATGAACCTCTGTTCTTCAGAGTGGTAGTCTTTAAGGGGTTGAATAATTGTGGCAATGAAGAAACCACATAAGAACCATTTACTACTGTATTACATAAACAATTGATGTCATTTTAGTTGCATTTGGGTAGTTACAACGTCCTTGTAGGATTTGATTCTGAATACAATTCCAAATGTACACTATAGTCCCTAAACCCCTTTACAGCATTGGGGGTTGAATAATTTTGGACACAACTGTAGGAGACATTGGCTACCAGAGATGAGAGTATAATAGCTCTTCTATTACAGGCAACTCCCATTTAGATTTTATTAGGGGATTGAGAGTTGCGCTCATATAATTGATATCACACGTCCCATATAAATGAAGCATAAAATCGTATGCTTGACATTACCATAACAGAACATGAAGTTTATAGCTTTCTCTAGAGGTTGCCTATTTGCATCCAGGATGTGGCCGGATTCATTTGTCCACACACTGTTAATTTTTAAAACTGAGTTTCTCTCCTTGCAGGTACAAAAAAAACCACAGTGGAGCCGATCCTTATAGTAAAACAGGAACCTGTACAGACAGAAGAGGAACACTGCGAGCCCAACCGCGGATTAGAATATGAAGGGACTCTGGCGGTGACCATATCAGGGCTGCCATGTCTCCCCTGGGACTCAGCAGATGTGGAACTACACAGTCGCAAGGACTTCCGTAAAGAGGTTGTATTGAAGGAAAATTATTGCAGGAACCCAGACGGGGATGATGAGGGAGTGTGGTGCTATGTATCGCACATCAACATGACGTTTGATTACTGTCACTTAATCTACTGTGGTAAGCACAGCTGATAATCGCCCTATGACCCGTGTCTCTGGAGAACTCCCTGTATTATTTTCTTTTATATCTGAAGCAATTATGCCAAAACCAGACTTGAAAATAAGTAGAGGTGCAATACTTCCCTCATTCCTGGTTTCGGCAGGCTGCCTCCATCCATGCTCGCCTGCTCACATACAATGCAGGGTTCATAGCCTTGCACTGTACATGATGGTACAGATGACCTGCCCACATCCTGGGGCTTTGGGTGGAAGAGAAAAGTACTGGAGCCTCCCAAACCTGAGGATAGGGCACGTTATTCATCCTATTCCTGCACCCCTAGACTAAACATGCTTCAGATGGACAGTCAGGGGGTGGTAAAAACAAGAGGCCACAGTTTTGCCACCCACCAGAACTGTACAAAAACAGCTGGATGGGGCTGTTCTCATGCCGCAGCTGCAGAACG
Source organism: Staurois parvus (assembly GCF_062004578.1). Classification (NCBI taxonomy): domain Eukaryota; kingdom Metazoa; phylum Chordata; class Amphibia; order Anura; family Ranidae; genus Staurois; species Staurois parvus. Next base: position 431,533 of record NW_028318206.1, read on the forward strand.
TAGCTTTGTGACTGTGGAATTTTTAACTTGGGCTGCAGAGTTTGACAAGTGGCCAGTGGGTGCGAGCGCTGATCAGTGTATTTTGATAGAGGGGGAGGGTTGGTTGAATAAAAAAAATTCAGAGTCTGTACCCAGCTTTAGACTTTTAACATCTTTGCTTTGATGTACCTGAACTGTATTCTGCTGATGTAAAGCAAAGATTTAGTTCAAGCGATATTAAAGGCTTACATTTTTTTCCCTCTAAAAATAACAAACATGTTATACTTACCTGCTCTGTGTACTGGTTTTGCACAGAGCACCCCTATCCTTCTCTTCTTGGGTACCCGGCTGGCACTCCTGGCCCCTCCCTCTTGTCGGGTGCCCCCACAGCAAGCAGTTTGATATAGGGACACCTGCTGCTCCATGTGTCCATTCACACAGAGCCACGAATTGGCCCCGCCCCCTCTCTGTTCTCATTGGATGTGATTGACAGCTATTGGCTCAGCCAATGAGAAGAGGGAGTCTCAGGATAGCTGAGACTCCAGTGCACATCTCTGGATCGAGAGGGGGCTTAGGTGATTATTGGGGGGCTGGGGGCACTGCTGCACACAGAAGGTTTTTCACCTTCATGCATATAATGCATGAAGGTAAAAAAACCCTTAAGCCTTTAAAACCACTTTAACCTCTTCACGCCGGCTGAACGCAAATGTGTGGCCTCCCGGCATCTGGGCCTAGACGCCGAGCGGCCGCACTTTTGCGTTCTATTAAAAAAGAACATATGTGCTTAGAGCGTGCGCCCTGCTCGCTCCCAGCACACATGTCCTGTACTCATGGAAAGGTCCCGATCTCCTCTTTCGATCGGGACCTTTCCCAATCATGTGACCGCAAATGTGCAGTCGCTCGGCGTCTAGGCCCAGATGCCGGAAGGCCGCACATTTGCGTTCGGCCGGCGTGAAGAGGTTATATGACAATAAAAACCCCGCCCCGCCTCCCGGCCTCTGAAACCCTTAAAGGGCCAGGAGGCGCCGGCGTGAAGGGGTTAAAGTAGAACTATAGACAAAACTTTTTTTTTATTCATTTTGAATAGCGCAAGGGAGAGTTTTATAACTTCTGATTTATTTTTGTTTGTTATGCCCCATTGCGGAGATTTCCCTTCAATCCTGTCCCAGCAAAACAGGAAGTGAGGGGAAATCCCTGCAAATTAATGGAATTCCTTGAGGACCCCCAGGTCACCAGAACTAGTGTCCCCATTGGAAGATTTCATCTCTATTACTTTTCTGGGGACAACCCAAAATTTGGGATTTCTTTTACTTTCACTTTCAATGATAACGGTAAACAGGACAAATAGAGAGGATGAATCTCCCTAACGGGGACACAGACTGCAATAGGAAGTGACAAGCATTCTAATCTCTCTGCACTCTGTCCAAATCTAAAAACAAAGTTCTGCCTTCAGTTAGACTTTAAGTGAAAAATCCTATTGGCCAAGCAATGCGTTGTTTTCATTATGTCGACCGTCTCACAGATTTGTATTGTGAGAAGGTGCAGTAAAGCACAACTGTTGTGAAACATTGACAATCAGGATGCAGAACCTAAGTATGTAAAGATCAAAAAGGGCTGCCTCCAAGTATATTTATAGATACAAGAACTACACAGAATTTTTTTAAAACATTAACGCTCATAGATGCCATTATTTTCATCAAACTGATGTCTTTTATGTACTTATCTAAAAATCAGAGAAAAGACTATACATCCCCTTTAATTTTGCTCATATGTCAGTTTTTCTTTTCCATTCATTCATTGATGGTCACATCTTGTCACTGGGCCGACCCCCTGTCTCTGACAGACAACCCTGTAGATGAAGAACTACCCTCTGTCATTGGGGGACGCACAGACACTGTACAGCATCAGACCTTCTTTGATGAGAAATGCTTTGGCCTGGGAGAGTTGGGTAAGGAAATTACTGATGTAATGTATTTATAAAAAAATTGGTTTTTCCATGCTTGTATATCCTTCTGTGTTCATTCATACAGCATAAAGCAAGTCAGGAAAATACCACATCATGGCCCCTAGATGGAGCAGGTGAGCATAAGGAATAAATATTTGTTTACTACAATCATTGGCTCCATCTGCTGGTCATAATGTGGTATTTTTCTGAGCTGCTTTATTTTTAAAGGGATGAATAACATTGGGCTTGGAGAGAAGATTCACACAGAACAAATGTACATGAAGCTTCACGGTCTTGGTTGCTCTTTTTTCCTTGGAAAATAGACCGTTCCCAGCTCTCATTTTTAACCACTTGCCCTCCAGAGGATTTACCCCCTTTTCTGACCAGGCCGTTTTTGCGTTACGGCGCTGCGTTAATTTATCTGGTCATGCAATGCTGCACCCAAATGAAATTTACATCTTTTTTCCCCCCACAAATAGAGCTTTCTTTTGGGTGGTATTTTATCGCCTGTGCGTTTTTTCTTTTTTGCGCTATAAACAAAAAAAGACCGACAATTTTGAAAAAAAACTATTTTTGACTTTTTGCTACATGTTCAGTAAAAAAATTTTAAAAATCCAATGTCATCATAAATTTAGGCCAAAATGTATTCTGCTCCATGTCTTTACTAAAAAAAAAACCCAATACGTGTAAATTAATTGGTTTATGTGAAAGTTTATAGTGGTATATATACTGGAATTTTTCTTCTTCTTTTTACTAGTAATGGCGGCGATCAATGGCTTATAGCGGGACTGCGGTGGGCATTCTGACACTGACTTGGTGTCACTGACATCCCCAGTGACACCAATACAGTGATCAGTGCTAATAAAAAGCACTGACAGTGTACTAATGGCACTGGGCAGGAAGGAGTTAACATGTGGGGCAAGCAAAGGGTTAACTGTGTGTTGTTTTACTATGTGGGCTGTGTGTTTGCTCTACACTGAAGCACACAGCTTTGTATGGCTTTGCTATGCAGAGCCATACACAGCAGTGTGCTGCAGCTGACAGGGGAGAGATCAGTGTTGTTTATACACAGGTCTCTCCCCCATCGGTAATAGTCGGAGATTGCTGGGTGTCGGTGGGGAATCACTGGCCGGGACCTGGTGATTGACAACCGAGGCCGCAAAAGGGCGGCGCGGGTAGGGTGCACACGTACCCCCTACCCGGTGCTGCAAAATCACGTATATATGCATGTGATTTTGTGCACCCGTGCCACCCTGTAGCAGTATTTCTGCTATAGGGCGACTCGGAATCGATTAATAATGTTGTCTCTTTTGGTCCTCCTCCTGCAGTGTGTGGACAGAGGCCTCTCTTTGAACAGAAGAAAGTGAAAGACAAGGGCGAGGAAGAGTTAATATTGTCCATGCAGGGTCGTGTTGTGAAGGGAGAGGATGCCGAGCGGGGCAGTGCACCGTGGTAAGAGTGTGACGCGTGATTCCACTACAATGGCGAGCGGGGCAGTGCACCGTGGTAAGAGTGTGACGCGTGATTCCACTGGAATGGCGAGCGGGGCAGTGCACCGTGGTAAGAGTGTGACGCGTGATTCCACTGGAATGCCGAGCGGGGCAGTGCACCGTGGTAAGAGTGTGACGCGTGATTCCACTACAATGGCGAGCGGGGCAGTACACCGTGGTAAGAGTGTGCCGCCTGATTCCACTAGAATGGCGAGCGGGGCAGTGCACCGTGGTAAGAGTGTGCCGCGTCATTCCACTAGAATGGCGAGCGGGGCAGTGCACCGTGGTAAGAGTGTTGCGCGTCATTCCACTAGAATGGCGAGCGGGGCAGTGCACCGTGGTAAGAGTGTGCCGCGTGATTCCAGTAGAATGGCGAGCGGGGCAGTGCACCGTGGTAAGAGTGTGACGCGCGATTCCAGTAGAATGGCGAGCGGGGCAGTGCACCGTGGTAAGAGTGTGACGCGCGATTCCACTAGAATGGCGAGCGGGGCAGTGCACCGTGGTAAGAGTGTGACGCGCGATTCCAGTAGAATGGCGAGCGGGGCAGTGCACCGTGGTAAGAGTGTGCCGCGTCATTCCACTAGAATGGCGAGCGGGGCAGTGCACCGTGGTAAGAGTGTTGCGCGTCATTCCACTAGAATGGCGAGCGGGGCAGTGCACCGTGGTAAGAGTGTGCCGCGTGATTCCAGTAGAATGGCGAGCGGGGCAGTGCACCGTGGTAAGAGTGTGACGCGCGATTCCACTAGAATGGCGAGCGGGGCAGTGCACCGTGGTAAGAGTGTGACGCGCGATTCCACTAGAATGGCGAGCGGGGCAGTGCACCGTGGTAAGAGTGTGACGCGCGATTCCAGTAGAATGGCGAGCGGGGCAGTGCACCGTGGTAAGAGTGCGACGCGTGATTCCACTAGAATGGTGGCTCCTTGAATGACAGAGTGAGGAAGTCTGGCCTGCTGGTAGCAGGTGCTGATTGCCGTTTTTTTTTCTATGTTAAGTGTTTATTCTTAAAGCCCAATTCCAGTTGAGAATAAAAACATTTTTAAGTCCGGATTTTTTTTTTCTTTTTAATAGATTTTTATTGGGTTCTCCCATTACATAACATAATACAAAGTCAGACACAATAAAAAGAGAAACTTTCCGTATGTAGCACACAGAAACAAGTAAGCTCACACTCTAGGTTTCTGAAGATTTTCAAGAAAACTTCAAGTGTAAAAAAGAAAAATAATAAAAATCCATTGCTCCTAGAGTGGTTGTAAACCCTTCCATATACCCAGTGAAGTGACTGACCCCAGGTGATACACAGAGATTAAACAAATCCTCCTACATAGGTTGTACCTGTTTTTCTGCAGCCTCTCTTCCTTACAGCCACCCCGGTTCACACGTGTGAATTCAGATGCATTATAGAACACATTGATTTGCATGACTTGTAAAATAACATCGGGTTCTATTGTGACCGTTTGCATATATGTGTGCAGTCGCAGTGCGAATTTAGAGTCCTGTGCGTATTCTGAGCAGTGCAGTGCGGGTCGGTTCAAATTACAGGCTCATTGACTTAAATGGGAACGCTTCTAAATCGCACATGTCATCAGCTGTGAACATGATTTGAGCCTTGCCAGTTCGCATCAGAACTGCATCTAAATTGCAACGAAGCCACTGATCTGCTTTGGAAATTTATATTGAAAACGTACCTGAACATTGCACTGCACATGTGTGAACCCAGGGTAGCACACATTTTATTCAGCATTTCTGAGCTCCAGAAGGAAAGGGGACGAAGACCTGATGTCACACACTGCACAGCATAGAACAGGGAGCTGAGTGTAATCTGTGACATGTGTAGAGAGAAAAGACACCCCCCCACCAACACACAATTACATAGTTAGTCTGGCAGAAAAAAGACAAAAGTCCATCCAGTTAAACCATAGAAAAAAAAAAAGTTATAATCCTATACCCACAGTTGATCCAGAGGAAGGCAAAAAAAACCCAGCAAAGCATGATCTAATTTGCTCCTGCTGGGAAAAAATTCCTTCCTGATCCCCCGAGAGGCAATCAGATATTCCCTGGATCAACGTTACCTATAAATGTTAGTATCCAGTTATATTCTGTGTATCTAAGAAACAATCCAGGACTTTTTTGAAGCAATCCACTGAGCTGGCCAGAACCAACTCTTGAGGGAGTCTATTCCACATTTTCACAGCTCTCACTGTGAAGAAACCTTTCCGTGTTTGGAGATTAAATCTCTTTTCCTCCAGACATAGAGTGCCCCCTTGTCCTCTGTGATGACCTCAGGGTGAATAACTCTACATCGAGTTCACTATATGAACCACTGATGTATTTATACATGGAGATCATATCCCCCCTTATGTATTATACATGGAGATCATATCCCCCCTTATGTATTATACATGGAGATCATATCCCCCCCTTATGTATTATACATGGAGATCATATCCCCCCCTTATGTATTATACATGGAGATCATATCCCCCCTTATGTATTATACATGGAGATCATATCCCCCCTTATGTATTATACATGGAGATCATATCCCCCTTATGTATTATACATGGTGATCATATCCCCCCTTATGTATTATACATGGTGATCATATCCCCCTTATGTATTATACATGGAGATCATATCCCCCCTTGTGTATTATACATGGAGATCATATCCCCCCTTATGTATTATACATGGAGATCATATCCCCCCTTGTGTATTATACATGGAGATCATATCCCCCTTATGTATTATACATGGTGATCATATCCCCCCTTATGTATTATACATGGAGATCATATCCCCCCTTATGTATTATACATGGAGATCATATCCCCCTTATGTATTATACATGGAGATCATATCCCCTCTTGTGTATTATACATGGAGATCATATCCCCCCTTGTGTATTATACATGGAGATCATATCCCCCTTGTGTATTATACATGGAGATCATATCCCCCCTTGTGTATTATACATGGAGATCATATCCCCCCTTGTGTATTATACATGGAGATCATATCCCCCCTTGTGTATTATACATGGAGATCATATCCCCCCTTATGTATTATACATGGTGATCATATCCCCCCCTTATGTATTATACATGGTGATCATATCCCCCCCTTATGTATTATACATGGAGATCATATCCTCCTTATGTATTATACATGGTGATCATAACCCCCCTTATGTATTATACATGGAGATCATATCCCCCCTTATGTATTATACATGGAGATCATATCCCCCTTATGTATTATACATGGAGATCATATCTCCCCTTATGTATTATACATGGAGATCATATTCCCCCTTATGTATTATACATGGAGATCATATCCTCCTTATGTATTATACATGGTGATCATAACCCCCCTTATGTATTATACATGGTGATCATATCCCCCCTTATGTATTATACATGGAGATCATATCCCCCCTTATGTATTATACATGGTGATCATATCCCCCCTTATGTATTATACATGTTGATCATATCCCCCCTTAATCTCCTCTTCTCAAGAGATAATAAATTCAGTTCCTCTAATCTTTCCTCATAGCTGAGCTCCTCCATGCCTCTTATCAGTTTGGTTGCCCTTCTCTGTACTTTCTCCAGTTCCCCAATGTTCTTTTTGTGAATTGGTGCCCAAAACTGAACTGCATATTCCAGATGAGGTCTTACTAATGATTTGTACCGGGGGAAATTATATCTCTCTCTGGAGTCTATACCTCTCCTAATACAAGAGAGGATTTTGATCGCTTTAGAAACTGCAGCTTGGCATTGCATGCCATTATTAAGCTTGTGATCTACCAGAACCCCCAGATCCTTCTCCACCTTTGATTCCCCCAGTTGTACCCCCCCTAGTATGTATGATGCATGTGTATTCTTAGCCCCCAAGTGCATAACCTGACATTTATCAACATTAAACCTCATTTGCCACATAAACCACATTTGCCACAATCTCATAGGGAAACATGCACAGCTGATACTATCGATCACCTGCTTGGGGGGGGGGGAAGGGACCACCAAAGTGACTCAGGCAGATAGTAGGACGAGACAGAAATCACACTCTGTGCTTTGGATTGGGACAAGTGCACACTATAAAAGGATCTGCTTTGTTCATTTTTCATTTCAGAGGTTTACAACTTTAACTTTGAAATAATAAAAAGCAGCTATGGCTGCAGTGCTCGCCCTATTTGTGTGCTGTCCCCTGCTTTGTCATGCTGTGTCGGCCCTCTTCCAAGTTGGACGACACCCAGCATCATTTAAATCACTTCCTGTGAGCTCAGGGTGTCAGGCCCGCTCCTGGGCAGTACATCATTGAGTTACCCTGGCTCAAAGGAGAAAGCTGCAAAGAACAATACCATGTAGAGATCACTTACTCATTTCCTATAGGTTGTCAATGCTCTTCCCCCCCATGTCTGGAATGTCATGGGGGGGAGGGGGCAGTACCATCTGTCTATTCCATCACCCTGACCCAGCGATTCAGCAGTAGTGAGATTTCAGTTATGGTTTCCCAATACAGGTTAGGAGGCAAAGGTAGACATTCCATTGGCGATTTTAGGATACACCCATGTATTTTTCTGAATGCCCTGTTGTCTGATCCTTTTTATTTTTGTACCAAGGCAGGTGATGATCTTTAAAAAACAGCCGCAGGAGCTGCTCTGTGGGGCAAGTCTTATAAGTGATACCTGGATACTCACAGCAGCTCACTGCATCTTCTACCCACCCTGGGACAAGAACTTCACAGAGGACGACCTACTGGTGCGCATTGGAAAGCACAACCGCTTGAAGTAAGACAATTCACCCATTTATCAAAAAAGTTTGAACTGCATTATGCCACACAGTGCAACAGGTGCTGGGTATCCCTGGGGTTTGCCAATAAATAACTGGATCTACCTAAAGGTTTTCCCTCTTAATGCGGAGTTCCAAATTTAAAAAAATAATTAAAAGTCACCAGCTGCAAAAACTGTATCTGCTGACTTCCAAAATACAGACAATTACCTGTCCCTCGGTCCAGTGGTGTCCTCACCACAGCTGGCTTCACCGGCCGTCTTCTCTCCCCGGCATCTTCAGTGTGGGCACCCGGCTGTGAGAGCTTGCGGCTTTACAGCCGGGTGCCCACTGCGCATGTGCGAGACGCTGCGCTTTGTGAATGGCCCCATATTCTTCTGGGACCTGTCCCAGAAGACTAAGGAGAGGGAGGGGGGGAGGACAACTTCCGTTTCCAATCATCTTCTAGGCCACGGATGTCAAACTGGCGGCCCTCCAGCTGTTGCCAAACTACAAGTCCCATGAGGCATTTCAAGATTGACAGTTACAAACATGACTCCCAAAGACAGAGGCATGATGGGACTTGTAGTTTTGCAACAGCTGTAAGGCCGCCAGTTTGACATCCCTGGTCTAGGCGATCGCAGAGAAAGTGGGAGCGAATGCCTGTCAAATTCGGGTGCCCACCCCCCCTGCTCCCTAAAGGTGTCAATCCTTAACCTACCTAGCGGTATTCCCGAGTGTAGCTCGGGGCAAAATGTCAGTACCAAAAGCGGTAACCCCGAGCTACACTCGGGCTTACCATGCGGCGTTGCTCAGGGAGTCCCTGCAGCACTTACCTTGTCCTGCTCTCCTGCTGTTCTTCTCTGGGTAACTGCATTTATCTGCTACCTCCACTCTTAACCAGACAAACGCATTGACTCCTGTTAAATTCTCAACAAATGTTGTAATTATATCTGTGTATCTGTTGACTTGTCCTCACCTCTAGGCGCACTCAGGTTTATGACTGTGGCCTGGTTCCTAAGAATCATCCCCCCCCTATTCATGTGAGCCTTATCAGCTTCTAATTGGGGCGGAGTTGAATGCTCATTTGAGCATCTCCCTATAAATTTAGTTCAGCTCATGGGGGAGATCTCTGATGGGGGGCACAGTCTCTGATGGGGGTGCTGCTTATGATGGAGTGCGGCTTTGAATGATTGCAGAGCAGTTAAACACAGCAGTTGAACTTAAGCAGCAGGAAGACACAACAACAGCAAGAAACTCTACTGCATGCTGGACAGACTGCAAGCAAACACCCTGGGAAACATCTCTTACATACCTGAGTCCCACTCCGTGTACCTTTTTATATAATACACCCCTCTTCTGCTCTTCATATTACTATCCTCTGTTCCCAAATCTCATTTCTTTACCCCTCTGCTCCACCCCAAAACTTGTACATCTACCCCTCATTGCTATCATCTCCCTACTATTGCTTTCATCACCTCCCCAAAATGCCTCTTCCACTCCTCCTTCTCATTTTCCTCTCCTCTGTTCCCAAAATCCATTCACTATATCCCTCTGCTCCTCCCAAACATTTGTATATTGTGCCCTCACTGCTTCCTTCACCCCTCTATGGCACCTACCACCTCCTCCTATTACTCCACTCTCCCACTGACCCCAACACCTCCACTAGTAGTTTCTCACGCTCCTGCACATCCTGCTCCCATGCCACCTTTCTCACCCTTCTCCTCCTCATAACCGCGGGGGACATCTCCCCGAATCCTGGCCCTCCACCACCGCCCTCACCCGCACAAAACCCTCCCGCCTCCACGTCCTGCCGCAACTTAGTATCTGTCCCCCTGCTCCCTAAAATCTCCCCCCCGTTTTCATGTGCACTCCTGAACGCCCGATCGGTGTGCAACAAGCTTACCGCCATCCACGACCTCTTTGTTTCCCGCTCCCTCAACCTCCTGGCGATTACAGAAACCTGGATCCAGCCCACTGACTCTACCTCCCCTGCTGCACTCTCCTACGGCGGTCTCACCTGGACCCACTCACCCAGGCCCAACGGTCGTAAAGGTGGTGGGGTTGGCCTGCTCCTGTCACCGCTGAGCACCTTCCGAATCCTCCCAAACCCCCCCTCCCTATCCTTCTCCTCCTTCGAGGCCCACTGCGTCCGACTATTCTCCCCAACCCCCCTGAAGATTGCTGTGATATACCGGCCTCCTGGATCCATACCCCGCTTCCTGGAAGACTTCTCCTCCTGGCTACCCTTCTTCCTCTCCTCTGAGCTACCCACTATCATCCTTGGGGATTTCAACATCCCTGTCAACCTCGACAACCCGGACACAGCCCGTCTCCTCCACTTAACCTCCTCCTTTCAACTTGCACAGTGCATACAATCCACCACCCACTCCGACGGTAATATCCTTGATCTTGTCTTCTCCAACCGCTGCGCTCCCCACAACCTCACTAACACCCCCTTCCCTCTCTCTGACCACAACCTGATTACCTTCTCTATCTCCTCGTCCTCCAACGCCTACCCCTCCAAATGTCACACTACTACCAGCCGTAACCTCCGCAACCTTAACCCTGCCTCCCTCCATTCCGCAGTTGATCAACTCCATGACCGCATCCTCCCCCTGTCCTGCCCCGACTTGGCTATGACCGCCTACAACAATGCGCTGTCAACAGCCCTTGACTCACTAGCGCCTTTAACCACACGCAACATCAGACCCCGACCGCTCCAGCCCTGGCAGACTGATCACACCAAAACCCTCAAACGACACAGTCGTGCCCTGGAGCG